>NW_009953940.1:891872-897151 GCF_000747805.2 Chaetura pelagica
CCCCGTGGCCCCCCCGGCCCCCCGCCCCCAGCTGCAGCCGCTCGGCGCCCGCAGCTCCGTCAGGCTCCAGGCACAGCCGGCACCAGTTGATCCCACCCTCCCTGGGGCAGCAGAACAAACTCCTAGGTCTAAGCAGATTAAGGTTCTTAGGCGCTCATGGCATGAAGGTGGGGGCACAACAGGCCATTCCCAGCAATGCCAAAGGACATGGAAATCAGGGAAGAAGATGGGAAGAGCTGCTGCAGATGAGAGCGGAAACAGTGCCATCCCTCCCGGACAAGGACTGGTCAGACCTGGCCTAGGCATTCCTCAAAGATCAGCCTGGGCTCATGTCTGTCCCAGAGCAGCACACACCAGCACAGTGCTGCTGGCTCTCCCGAGGGAGCAGGAGGAGCCGCAGGTCCAAGGTCCATGTGGGAGCTGGTGAGCAGGGCCAGGCATCCTGCTGCACAAAGGCGGGCATTCATCCCTGCCCACAGCACTGGGGCTAGGGAACACTGCTCGTCTGCCAGCAAACCACATCCTGTCCCTGCAGGGGCAGTTCCCGGATCTCCTTCCATCACCATCCAGCACAGAGCACACAGAGCCAAAGAAACCAGCTCAGGTCACAAAGAAGCCACCACCAGAGCACTGGAGCAAGGAGATGCTGGAGGGATGCGATCACTCCAGACTGCTCCAAAGTTCCCTCAGCCAGACCCGAAGGGAGAACTACCACAGGTCCAGAGCCTCGGCTTCAAACACTGGCACGGGTCTGTCCAAAGTACATCGCCTACCCAGGAACACCATCACCTGCTGAGGGATATCATCACCCAGCCTTCTATCACAGTGAATTGCCTCTGGAGTCAGCACTCCCACAGGGAGGAAGGAGCAGGAATACCATGCTTCCCACAAGGAGCTCCCCAGCCCGGGGGTGGCCATGGGTTACACTCTCCAGCTCCACACAGCCCCAGTGTGAGCAGGCACAGAAGGGCCCTGCTGGGCTCAGCATCCCCTTTCTGCTCTACAACGCAGCAAATGAAAAGCACAGAGCCCAAAAGCTTCTGCAGCCACAGCAACTGTGCCACCAGCACTGCGCCTGTGCTCCAGAGACGCCAGAACAAACCTCTCTCTTGTCAGCCTAACAGAAGCCTGCCCAAGGCTCAAAAGTCACCCCAGAGCAAATGCACTGAGGTCTTGTTGCAAGAAAAGTGTTAGTAAAAGCCAGCTCTGCTCAGCAGTTCTGTTCTAAGAACATGCCTACATCTGAGGGCTGGAGCAGCTCTGCTCTGGAGACAGGCTGAAAGAGTTGGGATTGTTCAGCCTGAAGAAGAAAAAGCTCCAGAGAGAACTTAAAGCACCTTCCAGGACCTGAAGGAGCTAAAGGAAAGCTGGGAAGGGACTTTTAACAAGGGCAGAGAGTGATGGGACAAGGGAGAACGGTTTCTAGGTGCAACAGGGGAGATTGAGATGAGATCTGAGGAAGAAATTCTTTGCTGTGAGGGTGGTGAGATATTGGTTCAGATTGCCTTGAAAAGCTGAGGTTGCCCCATCCCTGGCAGTGTTGAAGGCCAGGTTGGATGGGGCTTGGAGCAACTGGTCTAGTGGGAGGTGTCCCTGCCCTTAGCACAGGGTTGGCACTGGATAAGCTTTATGGTCCCTTCCAACCCAAATCAGTCTGGGACTCTGTGACTTCCAAAGAAGGGACAATTCTCAGCACGTTCCGCAGTGTGTCCCTGCAGAAGGGTGAGTTGGGATTCTGCAGAGCCAAGTCTCACCTGATGATGGTGTGCATGCCCCGCACCTGCGGCGTGTTCTCCAGGACGCTCAGTGTCTTCGGCAGTGGCTGCCCTTGGTGGGCAGAGGCCAGGGCTGCCCTGCAGTGAGGACACAGAGATCAGAGCTGTGCACACAGAACCCCTGGTGCTCGACCTCCCTAGAGTGGGACATGGTCCCTGGCTCAGCCCTCCTGCCTTGATCCCTTGGAAAGTCCCACGTGATGCAAAGCAGCACAACCCGTGAAACCAGGACAAACGTCCCACAGCACAGATCCCACTGCTACAGCCTCTACACAGGCAAGACCTCATGACGTCTCCCAGGATGGGGCTGCCTGGGTAACCTGAGGCCTGGGACTGTCCCTGACGCTGACCCCATGAAGTCCCAGAGAACAGGGATTGTGCAGGGCACTTATCCCAAGGACAGGAGCAGCCCGGGGCAATCTGGTGCTCAGAGCAGAACCATGCTCCAGAATGGGCTGGGGGCAACAGGGGAGATGGTGACACCAGCCAAGCATGGCTGCCGGGGACATGTCACACAGGAGCCCGCAGCCATGGCGAGACAAGCCCCAAGGAGCTGCCCCCAGCCATCAGGGAGGAGCAGCCAGGCTCAGGCACCACAGCAAAGCTGTGCCCAGCAGGGACAGAGGAGAGGCAGTAGCAGGGCCCCACGTACCTGACGGTGATCTCGCGCTGGGAGGCAGGGCGGAGTCATCCAGCAGGGCAAAAGGGGAAGAAAGGACAAGCAGTCACTGTGTCAGCCCTGCACAGCCACCGTGGGGCAGCTCCTGCCCCTTCTCCCAGGGCAGAACCACGCAGGAAAACCACCGCTGGGCACAGCTGGAGGCAAGGGCAGGTTGCCATGGTGCTGCCCCCAGACCCACCCACACGGCCCCCATGTGGCAGCTCCATCTGCCCCCAGAGCTGCACTGGGACCTTTGCCAAGAGAGAGATGGCACCGAGAGTCTCTGGGTGCTCTGGGAGCACAGGGCTGTGAGCAGCCTCATCCCTCCTCTTCCTCGCCTGTGCCAGCAGCACCCACTGCCCCCACCTCACCTTCTCCAGCTGGCTGTGCACGTGCTGCACAATGAGGTCCAGGGCCACAAAGTTTTCCCCACCTGACCATAGAGCAGAGAAGCCAGGTCAGATGTGCAGTGACCCAAACCCACCCCAGGACACCATGGAGGGGGGTTGGAGCTGGCACATCCAGTGCAGTCTCACCCCTGGGCACCACGATGTCAGCCACCTGCACGGTGGGCTCGATGTACTGCTCGAAGGCTGGCTTCACAAACTTGTTGTACTGCTTGATGACACCCACGATGTCACGGCCACGCTCCATGATGTCACGTTGCAGCCGCCGCACCAGCCTGATGTCAGAGTCCGTGTCCACAAACACTTTCATGTCCAGGAGCTGGAAAACTGGGAGGGGTGAGCACCCCCTATGCAGCCCCCCAACACCTGCCACATTCCCCTTGCCCACGGCCCTGCCAAGTCGGACCCCAGAGATGACATCCAGGGCTGCCTCTCCTGTAATCCCTGACACAGGAGCACCAAGGCTCCAGCACCCATCCCACCACCCGGCATCTCCCACACCAGGAGGGGCCACCAGCCGCAGCAAGCAGCGATACCTTCAGCAGCTCCTTGTTGGCAAAGGCCAGGATCCCTTCAAAGACAATGACGTTGGCCCCATACACCGTTTTCTGTGGGCAGAGAAGAGCCGGATTCATCCTGTCCCACAGCACTCAGCACAGACAGCATTCTGACCCACAGTGCTTCCCATCAGCACCCCACAGCTCCCAGCCTTCATGGGCCCTTTTGCTCAGCCGTGCGCTCAACACCCCAGCTCTGACCCAGAGCCCAGAGGCTGGCTCCAGAGCCCCAAACCTCTGCCCAGAGCCTTTAATGCATTCAGTTTTGGGTCCCTCATGACTACAAGGACATGGAAGGGCTGGAGTGTGTCCAGAGAAGGGCAACAGAACTGGAGAAGGGTCTGGAGCACGAGTCTGATAAGGAGCAGCTGAGGAAACTGGAGGTGTTCAGCCTGGAGAAAAGGAGGCTGAGGAAATACCTTCTCACTCTATGCAACTGCCTGAAAGGAGGCTGCAGTGAGGTGGAGGCTGGTCTTTCTTCCCACATCACCGGTGATAGGACAAGAGGAAATAGGGGAGGGGAGGTTTAGATTGGATATTAGGGAAAAAAAATATTTACTGAGTGTCCAGACCCTGGCACAGGCTGCCCAGGGCAGTGGTGGAGTCACCATCCCTGAGGGTGTTTAAAAAACATGTAGATGTAGCACTTCAGGATGTGCTCGAGTGGGCATGGTGGTGTTGAGCTGATGGTTGGATTTGATGATCTTTTCCAACCCAAGTGGTTCTATGACTTCCCCCAGCCCTGTCCTCCCCACTCTCCCCCAGGCACCACAGCTCTCCCTGAGCTTTGCACTGTCCCCGTTTCCAACCTCAGCTCCGTGTCTCCACGCTTCCCCTCTGCCCCTACACTCCCAAACCCTCAGAGAACCCCCCCCACCTGATGCTCCCCAGCCCTTCCCTCCCTTTGCACTCCGAGCCCCCATCCTCCCTACCCCTGCCCCACGGGTGTCGCCCCCGTCCTGGGGGCTCCCTGGCACGGCACCCACCCACTCGCGGCGGCGGCTGTGCGTGGTGAAGTCGTACACCGGCACCTTCACGCTCTTGCCCTTCTTCAGCTTGCGGAGGACGCTGACCAGCAGCTCGAAGTCGAAGGCATCAGGGTGGTCAAAGTTGTAGTCACTGCGGGCTGCCAGCGCCTGCTGCCCCTCGTCCAGCACCTGCAGGTGCCAGCACTGCTCAGCACCGCGCTGCCCCCCGGCCCATGGGCACTGGTGCTGCTCAGCACCACACCGGCACCCCTGGACCCTCACCTTGTAGAACGAGTCCATGGAGAGCAGCACCACCCAGGGCACATCCAGCGCCTCAATGATCCGTGTTGCCACTGTTGTCTTGCCCGAGGCGCTGCCACCACACAGGCCTGGGGACCAGCATATGGTAGCACCAGCGTGGCTGCAGCACAGCTCCCATCCCAGCTCCATCATTTCTCTGGTTGCATCCCTGTTCCAGCCCTAGCCTCAGTCCCACCACTTCCCCAGCTATGGCTCGGGGCCCAGCTCCATGATTTCCCCAGGATCACCTCTGGCTGCAGCTCCCTCCCTTCCCCAGGCCCGTCCCTGGTCCCAGCCCCAGCTCCATCACTTCCCCAGCTTCGGTTTCATTTTGGTCCCGGCTCAGACCTCAGTCCCATTATTTCCCGGCTCCTGCCCAGCCCCCCAGTACCAGCTCCATCCCTTCCTCCCCCCTGTCCTGGTCCCGGTACCAGCTCCATCCCTTTGCCCGCCCGGTCCTGGTCCCGGTACCAGCTCCATCCCTTTGCCTGCCCGGCCCTGGTCCCGGTACCAGCTCCACCCCTTCGCCTGCCCATTCCCTCTCGCGGCTCCATCCCTCCCCGTCCTGGAGCCACCCCCGCTCCCATCCCTCCCGCCGCCCGTCCCGGCGC
>NW_009953940.1:897372-898751 GCF_000747805.2 Chaetura pelagica
GGACCGGCCCCGCCCCGGCCCCGCCCCACGCGTGTCCTGCGCGGGGGGACCGTGGGGCACCAGGAGGGGTCGGGGGAGAGCGCCCCGCAGCCCGAAAGGGGCAGCCGGGTCCCCTCCCGGCGCTGCTCCCGCAGGGCTGCCCCGTGCATCCCCTCCGCGCTGGGCAGCCCGTGCCCCGGTCACGCTCCTGCCGAGGAGCACGTCCCTGTGTCCAGAGGGACCCTCCCGGGCTCTGGTCCTGGCACTGGGCACACTGGGAAGAACTCCATCCTCCTGACTCCGTCGTCCTGGCATCCCCAGACGTGGGTATTCCTCCCCAGAGCCCTCCTCTGCTCCAGTCCCAGCTCACTCGACTTCTCCCCACAGCAGATGCTCCAGTCCCTCAGCATCTTGGTGGCCCCTCATCAGGCTCTCCCTGGGCTAAGTCCCCTGTACTGGAGACCCCAGCACTGGACTCAAGTCTGGCCTTACCAGCACTGAGCAGAGAGAAACACCCCCTCCCTCCACCTCCCAGCAACACTCCATCACTGGGTCATAGTAACCTCAGTACCCACCAGGACCGCAGGGCCTTTTATGCAGAGATGCTTTCCAGCTGTACTGGTGCTACAGGGGTGTTCCCTCCTCAGAGGCAAGACTTCCCCTCACTGAACTTCACCAGTTTCCTCCAGTTTACTTCTCTAGCCTGTTAAGGTCCCTCTGCACTGTGGAGGTGTCACCAGCAAATGTGCTGAGGGGATGCTCAGCCCAGTCCTCCAGGTGATTCATAAAGATGTTGAGTTTAACCAGACCCAGTATTGACCCCTGGGGTACCCCAGTAATTACTGCCCTCCAACAAGACTTTGTGCCACTGACCACCAGGCTCTGGGCCTGGCCACACAGAACCTCACTGTCTGCTCTTCCAGCCCACACTTTCACAGCTGCGCCGGGAGAATCCTATGTGATGCAATGTTAAAACTCTTCCTGAGGTTTGGGTAGACCATGCCCACCACACTCCCCTCCCTTGCCAGGCCATCACCTCGCTGCAGAAGCTGTCCAGCTCAGCCAGGTACAATCCCTCTGGTGAAAGCAATTATTCTCCTGTTCTTCACTGCCTTAGAAACGGTTCCTGGGATTTGTCGTCTCCCCAGGGGCAGAGTCGAGGTGGAACCCCTGCACCTGCACTGGCTCCCCCCCCCAATGCTTAAGCAGCCCACCGCATTCAAAGAACCCCACGTACAAAAGCAGAACCCCTTACACACACAGCCCCCGTTTACCCAAGCAGCCCCCCATACCCGAACACCGCCCCCATCCCCCGTACAAGTTAACCGGAGGCCCTGGCGCTGCCCTGGCTCCCGGAGGAGTTGGCGCAGCCCGGGCTGCACCAGCGGGGTCACCCTCCC
>NW_009953940.1:900293-908523 GCF_000747805.2 Chaetura pelagica
GGGGAGGTGATAGGTAACGGTGGGACAGGGCTGGAGAGGGGCCAAGGGGGCTGCCCCAGCCAGGGCACGGGGTGCCAGCTGCCCTGTGCCTGCAGGTGGGTACCTGTCCCACAGCCTGGCCATCATGACGGATGCAGCCCATCTGCTGACCGATGTAGGCAGCATGGCCGTCAGCCTCTTCTCCCTCTGGGTCTCTACCCGCCCACCCACCAGGACCATGAGTTTTGGCTGGCACCGCTCAGGTGAGCCAGGGGGCATGGGTGAGCCAGGGGGCAGAGCCCTGTGGCTGGGGTGGGTGCTGATGGTTCTGTCCCACAGAGACACTGGGTGCACTGGCCTCTGTCCTCTCCATCTGGTTGGTCACCGGGGCCCTGGTCTACCTGGCAGCCATCCGCATTGTCACCAATGACTATGAGATTGAGGCTCATGCCATGCTGGTCACGGCTGCCAGCGCTGTCGGCATCAACCTGATGTAGGTCCCACACAGGGTTCCATTCCTGCCCCATAGCCCCCCTCCACCCCTGGCCTTGGCCCTGGCACCCTCTCCCTGCTCCATGTGTGCCCCTGGTGCTGTAAGACCCCCAGCTCTGGACCCCAGGTCACCTTCTGACCCTGCACACCAGCCTTGTGTCACCAAATGCTGCCTCTGCCTGTTGCCCAGACACTCCCAGCTTCCAGAGCCTGTGCATAGATCCCCTGACCCCACAACCTGTGGCTCCCTGAGCACAGGTGCCCTGGGCCTGGCTCCCTGTCCTCCCTGGCCCCACACATCTCCCTGCAGTTCTGCAGCTGTCCTGTCCTTGTGCTGCCTCCAGCCCTGCCACTTGGCAGGACCCTGCCCCACACCTCCTCACCATCCTGGGGCCAGCTGGGAACCACTGCCTGAGCCTGTCCTGCTTCCCCCAGCATGGCATACATCCTGCACCAGTCCCCTGCCGGCCATGGGCACAGCACAGGGGGTTATGAGCAGCTGGAGAGCACTGGGGGCTGCCTGCCCGGCCATGCCCCCCTGCCTGGCAGCACCAGCGTCCGAGCCGCCTTTGTCCATGTGGTGGGTGACCTGCTGCAGAGCATTGGTGTCCTCGTGGCTGCCACCATCATCTACTTCAAGGTGTGCAGATTGGAGTCACCTCTGATTCCTGGGAGAACAACTCCCTCAGCCCCAAGCAGGCTGCTGTGGGGCACTCCACCAGGTGCCTCCTCCCAGCCCCATGCAGCCCCTGCTCTCTGCAGCCCCAGTGCAAGATCGCAGACCCCATCAGCACCCTCTTCTTTGCCATCTTTGTCCTCGGCTCCACCTTCACCATCCTCAGGGATGTCTTCAGAGTCCTCATGGAAGGTTTGTGGTGGGTGAGGAGGGTGCAGGACCATGGCACAGGGTCTGGCAGGGGGCAGAGGGGGGCACATGTGCCGCAGCCCCCAGATGAGCTGCTCCATGTGGCATCCCAGCCCTTCGCAACCTCTGCTCTCCCTCAGACACAACCCAACCCCTTCCCTTGCCCCTCTGAACCTCCCCATCCCAGGCAAAGGGCCCCACGGGGACAGGTTGCCTCACCCTGGAGTCACTGTCCCCAATCCAGTCACAGCCTGGGAAAGCCCTCACCACAAGCCTTGACCCTGGCGGGCCAGGGTGACCAGGCATTGCTGGCAGGGACACCACAGGGCATCGAGTTTGAGGCGGTGAAGGAGCTGCTGCTGGGGGTGCACGGGGTGAAGGGCACCCACGACCTGCACCTCTGGGCCCTGACACTGAGCCACCCCGCCGTGTCGGTGCACGTGGCCCTCGGTGAGCGCGCGATGTCTTCAGAGTCCTCATGGAAGGTTTGTGGTGGGTGAGGAGGGTGCAGGACCATGGCACAGGGTCTGGCAGGGGGCAGAGGGGGGCACATGCGCCGCAGCCCCCAGATGAGCTGCTCCATGTGGCATCCCAGCCCTTCGCAACCTCTGCTCTCCCTCAGACACAACCCAACCCCTTCCCTTGCCCCTCTGAACCTCCCCATCCCAGGCAAAGGGCCCCACGGGGACAGGTTGCCTCACCCTGGAGTCACTGTCCCCAATCCAGTCACAGCCTGGGAAAGCCCTCACCACAAGCCTTGACCCTGGCGGGCCAGGGTGACCAGGCATTGCTGGCAGGGACACCACAGGGCATCGAGTTTGAGGCGGTGAAGGAGCTGCTGCTGGGGGTGCACGGGGTGAAGGGCACCCACGACCTGCACCTCTGGGCCCTGACACTGAGCCACCCCGCCGTGTCGGTGCACGTGGCCATCGGTGAGTGCCACAGCCCAGCCAGCTTGGGCAGCCCCCAGGGCATGGCCGAGGATCCCACTGGCTGCCCATGCTAGGGCTGAGCCACGCTGTCCTGCTGTCCCCAGAAGCCAGCGCTGACCCTGAGATGGTGCTGCAGGAAACCACTACTCGGCTGCGGAACAAGTTCAGCTTTGCCTCCTGCACGGTACAGCTGGAGAAGGACAGGGAGGAGATGGCAGCCTGCCGGCATTGCCAGGACCCCTGTGCCTGAGACCCTTGCCCGCTGCAGAGCTGGGTCTGCCCCTGGACCCCCACCCTCCGGGGCAGGGTGGGAGCACAGGAGCAGGGGTCCCTGTGCTGCATTGGTCCTGCTGCTGCAGAGCCCCAGGGGTTGCAGTGGGGTGGCTCAGGGTGGGGACAGTTGTGTGGCCTCAGGGCACGACATGCAGCTTGGTCCCCACAGCACAGGGGCTCCCCTGGGAGCTGTGCTGGGAAGGGACCAGCCCCAAAGGAGGAAGGGGGGGAGGTGCTCCTGCCACCCCCAACAGAGTGCCCCTATCCCCCAGAGGAAGGAGGATTTCATTGGGGTGGGGAGTTCAGACCCAGCCTTGGCCCCAGATGCTGTCCCCCTAGCCCCCCCAATATGACCTCGCTAATTCCCAGTCTGGGGGGGTTCCAGGGCTGCTGCTGCACTCCCAGGCACAGGGAGTCAGAGCAGCCAGAGCCCAGAGCTCAGCCCCAGCTAGACCTTGGCCTGACCCAACCCCACGCTGTGAGTCTATGTCTGTCACACTGCACCGTGTCCATCTGTATGTCCCTGTGCAAGGAGATCCATGAGCCATGGCAGAGCCCATGGCCACCAATAAATGTGATGGTGAGCAGCAGCAGTGGCACAGGTAGACTGGAGGGGGCTGGGGAGGGGGACACGACCCCAGCGCCCTGAGAGGGGCCAAGTGTAGCCAGGGCTGGGCTCCCCCACAGTGCCACAGCCACCCTGGACACAGGCAGTGCACCAGCAGCACATCAGCCTCTACAAAACAAACCACGTTTTACTGCACAGCTGAACACAGGCTCAATGTGAGCGACTCCAGAGCTCCGGCATCCACTGGCCCCACCACCCTGGCCTGCAACAGCACAGGGGGGTTCAGCCGGGGACAGGGGGCAGGAGCAAGCACAACCCCACACAGGGGGAACCCCACAACCCACAGCTCAAACCAGAGACAAGCAAGCATCCTACTGCCCGCCCTGCATCAGCTCAGCCCAAACAGTGCAGAAGGACCCTTCTGGGCACAAAGCACAAGGACAAGTGTCCTGAGCATCCCAGGTGACAGCCAGGAGCAGCCATCCCAGCCCCAGGAGGTGGGGACCCAGAGGATGAGAAGCACCGAAAATGACACGTGGCCTTCTCGGACAGCACAGCCAGCCCTAGCCCCAGCTCCTGATGGGGTGTGCACGTGTGCTGACAGGAGAAGGGTTCCACCTGGCAGCACCAGGGTCCCATCATCTTATGATGTCAGCACGAGAGAGCCACCACGTGTGGTGGCAGCACCAGGGTCCCACGGCACGTGATGGCACCACGAGAGTTCCCCAGCGTGTGGTGGCACCATGAGGGTCCCACGGCGCTACTCCGCCGGCAGTGGGGAGCACTGCGGGGGGCTGGGGCTGCCAGGCTTGTCCCCATAGAGGGCAGTGAAGCGGGCCTGGCATTCCGGGAGCAGCCGGCGGCCGGTGCTGGCAGCAAGTCCTGCCAGACAGTGCGCTCGCACGATGCCTGCCTGCCCGCCAGACACCAGCCAGCCCAGGGAGTCCAGGTTGGGGCTGAAGCGGACCTGTGGGAATGTGCGAAAGGGGTCAAGAGAGGGCCTAGGGGCCAGGACCCTGCAGCCCCCAGGGGCAGGCAGCCCCCTTACCTTGTGCAGGGACTCCAGCTGCAAGCGGTCCAGGATCAGCTCTGCCTTCGCCTCCTGCGTGTGCATCCTGCGCACGGGCTCCCGGCTGGGCAGGTTCTTGAAGCTGCGCTGCGAAGCGAGGGCACCGCTGTGGGCAGCGTGTCCCCGGCAGAGGCACTGCGTCCCCAGCGGCACCAGTGGCAGCACCGGGGCCATGGCACGGGGTAATGCTGCTCAGCCAGGAGATGTGTCACCCCTGGGGTCACCCACAGTGAAAGGTGGCAGGAACCAGACAATGGGCAGAGCCCAGCCTGGGGCCTTTCTGGCAGATCTGACCCAGACTTGCTCCCCATCTCTTGCACCAGAGAAGACGGAGCCCATCCCCCTGCTCTCGGGGCAGTCAGCATGGGCTCTGCCAGAGGCAAACGGGCTGCTGCAATGTCTCCTTGTCCTGCCAAAACCCTCCAGGCCCTGTTCCCCCAGGTCCCACTTAGGCTCAGGACCCCCTGCCCACCTACCAGGTCCATGTCCCGGAACTGGATGTAGCTCTTGGCCACCATCTCGCTGTAGAGCCTGGTCTTGGGCAGCGCCTGCACGCTGCCCTCAGGCCCGGTGGGGCTACAGGGCAGTAGATCAGCTTTGTACACTGGCTGTGGGTGAGATGAGGCTCAGGGGGGGAACAGGGATCACCAGGAACAGGGCTGGGGGCACACACACAACCCCCCCCATGCCTCAACCCAGCCTCTTACAAATCTGCGGTCCCGAGGAGCGTTGACGTTGAGGGGGTTGACAGCCAGGTCAGGCAGCACCGCAGCCACCAGCTCACCGGTGATATCTCCTGCAGCCACCGTGTTCAGCCAGTCTGAGCCTGATATGCTCTGCAGGGACAGAGGGCTCTGGGGCACAGGGTCCCCAGGGGGTCCATGCCACCCCCAGCCCAGCAGCAGCACCAGCCCCAAACCCTAGGCACCCTTGGGGAGGGACAGACAGGCAGGGACACCCCCTCACCTAGTTGCCACGGACCCTGGGTTTGGGGCAGGTGCCCACCCCCCTGCCATGGCTTCCCAGGATAGCACGGCCCTGAACTGGCCTCTTACCCACACAGTTCCCTTGCGGGGGGCCACAAAATAAGCCTTGAAGCCCAAGTACCCGGCGTCGATGTAGTGGATCCCGCAGAGCCCGTAACTGTGACAGAAAGGGAAGGGATGGGGATGGAGTGCAGCACTGCCACCAGACTGCGAGAGCCAGGCAGCAGCCCACCTCCCCTGAACCCCCAGCAGGATGTAGGGAGGCTGGAGGGGGCCTGTCCTCACTCTAGCAGCATATCACAGCGTCACAAGGTGGCTCAGGGCAGCTCCCAGAGGCTGAGAACACACCAAGACCCCAGAACCCTTTTGCCAACTTGTGTCAGCCTGGGTCCATGCAGGGCCCTGCTGTCCAGTCCAGCCCGGGGGCCCTGTCCCTCTCCATGCCCACCTTGCCCATGACCCAAATTGGCACCATAACACAGCCCCTTAGCCACACCAAGGCTGTGCAGTTGCCGTGGGACCCAATGTCAGCAGAGCCAGTGCTACCAGGGAGGGAGAGACTCAAGGGACACCCAGGACTCAGAGAACAGCAGAGGGGAGGCAGGACCAGACCCCTGCAGCAGCCTGGCCCCCAGGCTTGGAACAGGCATGGTGATGGCCCCGGCACTCACGAGGCATAGCAGTTGTCCTGGGCCACTGTGACACCGTTGTAGGGGAGCAGCCAGGCCACCTCGGTGCTGAGGAACCGCTTGATGCTGTTGATGGGCTCGTAGAGCCGCCGCAGGTCCCAGAACTTGATCTTACGGTCGCTCCCTGCCGTGACCAGGAAGTTGCTGAGAACCAGGAGAAAGGCAGCACTGAGAGCCCAGCGCAGAGCCGTGCCCTGTTGCTGTGCAGAGACAAGGCTGCCCTGGTCCCACAGCACAGGGGTGCTCCCATCACATGGCTCTATATCCCACACCCTGGAAAACCCACTTCAGCCTCAGAAGGTCCAGTGTCATCAACACCAGGTCCCCTGAAGCCCACCCCAGCAAAGGAGCTGTGCCAGTGGTACCAGCTCTCACCTGTCGGCCTTGCACCACTCGATGCTCCGCACTGCTTGGTCGTGGGCCATGAAGCATTGGAATGGGTAGAGCTTGAGGGAGCCATCAGGCTGGTGCACACACTGCAGCAGGGACTTGGTGAGCAGGTCCCAAATGGCTACGGTACCTGTGGGATGAGACCTGCACCTGTGAGGAGCTGCCATGGTGGCCACACCATGGCTGAGGCAGGGCTGGAGCTGGGGACCAGGGCTTGGAGTGGGACAGGAGGGCTCAGGGACAGCAGGTCCTGCCAGTGCAGCACAGAGCTGCAGGTTGCCTGAAGCCAAGCTTGCATCCAGGGAAGTCAGGCAGCTTAAGCCAGAGCCAGGCCCTGGAGCCAACAGGTATGTGAGGTTGCCTGTGGCCAGCCCATGACCATAGAATCCCAGACTGGTTTAGGTGGGAAAGGACCTTAAAGATCATCCAGTCCCAAACTGGATGGCCCTGCCATGGGCAGGGACACTTCCAACTAAACCAAGTTGCTCCAAGCCCCATCCAACCTGCCCTTCAACACTTCCAGTGATGGGGCAGCCATAGCTGCTCTGCACAACCTGGCCCAGTGTCTCACCACCCTCACAGCAAAGAATTTCTTCCTAATGTCTAACTGAAATCTCCCATCTTCCAGTTTGAAGCCATTCCCCCTCATTCCATCACTCCATGCCCTTGACAAAAGTCCCTCCCCAGCTTTCCTGTAGCCCCTTCAGGACTTGAAAGACACTCTAAGGTCTCCCTGAAGCCTTCTCTTCCTCTGCCTTTCCCCTGTCCCAGAGATGGGTAGAGGCTCCTGAACAGTGCCTGCCAATTGCTGCTGCTCCCCCTGTCCTGTATGGTCAGGATCCTCCATTCCCTACCCTGGCTGAGGCTGAAGGAGCACGGAGCTCCATGTGTGCCTGTCCCTGCTATGGGGTGCAGTGCCATCATGACCCACCGTCATAAAAACCAGCTGCCAGGTGATGATGGGGCTTGGAGGGCATCCAGGAGAGGCTGAAGCACTGGCCGCACTCAGATGAATTCCCTGCCTGGACAGAGCCCACCTGGAGCATGGCAACACACTGTACCTGGGGACAAAGGGACAGGCATCCATCACAGTTCTGTACTGGTGTCACCTGCGTCCCAAGAGCTGGGGACAGCTGGGTTTGAGGGCAGGGCTCACTCTGCCATCACAACCCGCTGGGGACCAACGAGCTCTGCAGGTGTCCTTCCCCCCCAGCTCCCCACCCACGCCAGCCCTGAGGGTTGCGGGATGCCAGCAACGGGAGATGGGGACACTGACCTTGCAGATAAGGTGCTTGTGGAAGGACTCATCTAGGAGAGAGCAGAGGAGGGTCAGGACAGACACCCACTGCTCAGTGGCCCACAGTTTGGCTCAGTCCTCCCAGTGGCCCTGGCCAGGGTTCCCTGTTCAAGTCCTGCCATCCCCACTGCAGCTCAGCAGAAACAGCACAGGGAGCAGCAGGGCTGGGAGCACCTCCAGGAGGCAAACCTGCCAGCACCAGAGGACGCAGCACCCCGAAAGGCACTGCAGGCAGAGATGGGGCAGGGCCAACTCCCCTCCCCAGCCACCTTCGCCCCACCACAACTGCTTGGATGGAAGATGCCTTCACCAAACTTGAGGGGAGTTGGCGGCACACACGGGGACTGCACCAGACCATGAGGAACCCAGCAGGGACAGGAGCAGATGGGCAACAGGAGCTGGAGCAGCAGGGGCAGACGCTCCCAGGGAGGGCAGATGGGGTAGAGGACAGGGTGCCCAAGGACCCTCTCGCATCCGCTTCTGGTGCCAGAACATCTCGCCCACCAGCAACACACAGCATGAGTGCTGTGGGGTCTCTGTCAGAAAGTGCCCCCCATACCCCCCTGCATGGGACTGTCCTCAGGCACAGCCACCCCTGCACAAGCACATCGGTGCCCCACAGCCCGGCAGCTGCAGCCACAGCCAGTGCAGGGCACGCACGGAGCAGCCACACAGCTGCCCCAGCACCCC
>NW_009953940.1:909134-909578 GCF_000747805.2 Chaetura pelagica
CCCCCAAGACTAAGCCCACCTGGGGGCCAGCAGCACTTCCATAGAATCATCAATCCCGGATGGTTTGGGTTGGAGGAACCTTAAAGCTCACCCAGTCCCAACCCCCTGCCATGGGTAGGGACACCTCCCACCAGACCAGGTTGCTCCAAGCCCCATCCAGCCAGGCCTTCAACACTGCCAGGGATGGGGCAGCCACAGCTGCTCTGGGAAACCTGGGCCAGGGTCTCATGCTTTGATGTCCCCTGACACCACAATCCCCCCTGTCCCCCCCTCTGCCCGAAGGCAGCCCAGGGGCAGCCGCTGGTCTCAGTGCTTGTGCTGCCCACCCTATCATGATAGGGGGGGGCTGGGACAGCCCTGCCCAGCAGTTAGGCTCTTCCTACCTTTTACCTGGGTTGTCTTGGCACGCTGCAGGGCCTCGGGGTGTGGCAGGGAGCACAGGAC
>NW_009953940.1:910009-913415 GCF_000747805.2 Chaetura pelagica
GCAATGCTTGCTGCCAGCAAAGCCCTTGTGGGGTTCAGGTCATGGCTGGTGGCTCTGGGAGCGCACAAACCCACGTGCTGGGTTGTGGAGGGTCAGGAGGTGTCTGGAAGCTGTGGAGGGACATGGGGGCTCCCACCCCTGGGGGCTGGGCAGTCCCCAACCCCTCCCTTGGGGCTGTTCCCCTGGCCAGGCTACTCACCCCTGCTCTGGCTGCAGTGTGCCCAGGCCCCAGAGCTGCAGGAGCATGGGGCCGCGGTGCAGCCCAGCCGTGCTGTGTGTCTCCCCCATGCTGCCATGGCAGTACACGGCCACGTACTGCGGGGCGACCGAGCCCGCGGGACATGGGCACCACTCCAAGGCCCACACAGGACCACCCACGAAGAAGGACACGTCCAGGCGCTCCGGGTGGGGCTGCAGGGAGCTAAACCTGCCAGTGGGGACAGGGGTGAGGGCAGAGGGAGACAGCCGTGTCCTCACCCCAGGGCACACTGGGACCAGTCCTGAGGCCACAGCAATGACAGCCATGGCCTGGCAGAGTCCCCAGCACCGACCTGTTCACCCTGTACAAGATTCCGTCATCTTTGATGCCCTCCCGCTGGATGGAGAAGAGGGGAGACTTCTCCTCTGCTGGTAGGTATGGGGCCGCTTCACTGGGGAGGCAGAAGAAGGTGAGAAGGTATCCCTGTCCCTCATCCCGTCACCCCCAGCCCCTACCCCAGCCTGGTCACCCCAAGGACTGCCAGGATTCCATGGCCAAATCCACAAGACCTCCAAAGCTCCCAAGAAAGCCCCATCCTGACTGCTGTGGCCTGGCCCCACTGAAGAGGCACCCACTATACCCTCCCTGCCCCCAGCCCCCACAGCCAAGGCTGTCTGCTCTGTCCCAGCTCCCCCTGAGCACTGCCCAGCCCTGCCCCACCATGCAACCCCTCCCAAAACCCCCTCCCCAAGCTGCCCCAGCCGCACCTTTCGGAGAGACATGTCCATTTGTGTGCTGAAGGGATCCAGTCAGGAAACTCCCACTGTGAGTGCTTCTGATCCCGCCTGCAGCCAATGGGCCAGACCTCAGTCATCACCTCCTGTGCCCTGCCTGCAGCCCCCGGGCAACCTGCAGCCCCCTCAACCCTGCCCACAGCACAAGCAGCCCCCTCCAAGGACTTGCAGCCCCTGCCTGCCCCCCATCCCCTACTCAACCCAGCACAGCACAGCAGGATGCTGACATTTCCGATGGCATATGCTCCATTCTCCTTGTGCCTGTGATAGTGATGGTACCCAGGACCCCAGCAGCCCACCCTGAGACCCCCAGCATCCCCAAGCCCTCACTCACAGGCTGCAGGTTAGGCTGGAGCACTTCTCCACTGGGGCCATGATGGAGTTGTGGAAGCCATTGGGAGCGACACCTCGGCACTGGGGCTTGGATCTCTGGGCACAAGAGTGGACTTAGAGCTGCCTCTGCCAACCCCAGTGTCCTCCAAAGCCCACAGGGGATCTGCCCATCCTAAGGGCACCAGTGCAGCCCGCAAGCAAAGAGCTCTGCCACAGCAGCAGCAGGCACTGAGACTGTATTCCACAGGATTAGAGACAAAGTCCCATTCTGGGGACTTCCACGAGTCACAGGATCCTGCCCTTACCTCCACCCAGCTTCAGCCCAAGGCCCCACACCCTTTCCCAGGAGTTCCTGTGCCTTGTCCCCATCCACCCCCCTTGGAGATGCCTCTGCCTACAGTTAAGCCCCAAGAGCTGCTTGGATTCAGAGCTGACTGTGCCACCCCCAACTGAGCCCTGCTTTGGAGCTGTCCTGCGCCAGACAGCTGGGGTGGGGACACAGCTCGGACACTTGGTATTGTTCATCCAAAGGGAAGAAGTGACCATGGCAGAGACCTTGCCTTTGACCCTGCCCTTACCCCTGCAGACGACGTTTTCCCACCATGTCCTCGGAGAGGCTCCAGCTCCTGCTCTGACACCTCACTGAGCCCCATGTCACTCCCCTCTTCCTCCTCCTCCTCCTCTGCCTGCAGCAACACCTCCTTTGAGGGCACAAAGTCAGCATCTTGCCCAGGATCATCGCTGTCTGTTTCCTCCTCCTTCCTCCTGCGGCTCCGGCGCTTCTTCTGGACTCGCTCAGGCTCTGGCTCCTGGGCTCCCTCGGTGGGAGGCGGAGGCTGGTACACAGACGTCAGCTCCTCTGCCAGCTCCTGCAGGTACAGCAAAGCCCTGGGGCACCAGAGGCATTGCCCGGAGGTGAGCAGGGGGAAAGCACAGGGACCAGCCCTCCCTCCTTCTGCCCCACCCTGCAGGACCAGGCAGAAGCACCACTCCAGCTCGGGGTCAGGGTGAGCAGTTTGCTCCAGCCCTGCCTGGCCAGGCTGCAGTAGAGCCCATCTAGATGCTGTGCCAGCACTGGGACAGCCAGCATCCCCCACCCCTCTCCCGGGAACGCCGCTCCAGCTGCAGGGAGGCATGCAGCTAGCAAGCAGAGCATGGCCTGGCCCTTTGCCAGCCAGAAAGCAGGAATTTTGCTTTTGCCAGCCAGACACCCTCCCGTGAGTGTCCTTGGCTAGGGGAACTCCCATCTCTCACTGTGGGTGCTGTGTCCTCCCCCTGCACAGCCTGGTGAAGGGAAAGGGACACTGTGACCCCACCAGCTCTGTCCCTTCAGGTACCCAGAGCACAGGTACTGCCTGAGCTGCCTTCAGAGGCCCTGGAGCACAGGAGATTCCCCTGGGGAACCAGTCTGCCCCACCGATGTGGAATAAAGTCCTTAGGAAAGACAAAAAGACCCCCCAGGCGAGACAGAGGTCTTGAGGAGCCACGCTTGACAGCAATTCCCACCCTGTCCTTCCGAACCCCCCCAGATCACCACCTGCTGCCCCTGCTCACACTTTGGCTGCCCGCCTTTTGGGGCGCCCACCAGGGGGGTTCTCTGGACCTTCGCCCCCCTCGCTGCTCCCCAGCATCTTCTGCACGCAGATGGACTCCGGGGCCGGACACTCCAGGTCCTGAGAGAGCTTCAGGAGCAGCATCTCCGCCTTGGGCTTCCGCCCACACCTCCTGGTGGTCTTCGGGGGCGGCACAGCCCCGTTCTCCGAGGTCCTGGAGGGCTCACCGTGCCCCTCGCTCTCCGCCGGTGCTTCACCACTGGGGTCACTGGGGCCACTTTTGCCTTTTTTGTTCCGGGTATTTTTCGGGGGGGGGGGGACTTGCTAGCTTCCTCGGAGAGCCCCGAAGAGTCCAGATCTCCGAGCGGCGACAATTCCCCTGCTCCAAAAACAGCAGCCAGAATCAGCATAAAAACGCAGCAGGGGTCTCGAAACGTGTGTGTGTCCCCCTCCCCCCAGTCCCCCCAGTGCTCCCCACGGGGCAGGACGCGCTGCCGGGGCAAAGGCGGCTGCGGGCCCCCCCGCCC
>NW_009953940.1:914368-915508 GCF_000747805.2 Chaetura pelagica
CCCTCCCGGCTCGGTTTGTCCCGAGGGGCGGCAGAGGAGGCCCCAGCGCGGGGCCCGTCACCCCGCGTGCAAGAAGCCGATACACACACACAGTCGAGATACTTGCGTTACTACCCAGTTCCGCGCTGCACAGGGAGCAGGGCGGTGCTCGGCAAAGCGAGCGCAGTTTCCCGAAACGCACGTGCTACTTTGACAGCCCAAAACACGAGGCAGGTCTTTACCGTCGTCCTGCCATTCCCACAGAACACGGACTCATCCTTCGCTTCCATCTAAAGGGGAAACTTCACAACGCCTGCTCAAAGGGTGCTTGTGGTGAGCGGGGGTCCCTCTAGCCCACGGGTCTGTGTTTTAGTTTGCCATTGGCTTATGAATATGTAATCCAGTTACTCCGTGTTTTGTACCCAGTTCCCGAGGCTATAACCAATACAAACCGTGGACAGGGCTCCTTTCCATCTCTTTGATCTGCGACCTGAAGGCCCATCTCAAGACCAGGCTGGTGACTTGGGCTGTGTTTTTCTGTCAAGGAAATCTGATTTTTACTAATTCTTACAGTCTCACTGTTACATAAGCTTTATTTTGATTCTGCATATCCCTTTTGTCCTCTTTTATGTGACTTTCCCCCTAATGTGCTTTTTTCCTCCACAACGTCATTTATTTCAATTAATAACAGACAACACCAAGACCGGGAGGTCAGGACCCCCGCGGTGCCCCTGCCCCAACAGCTGCTGCTTCGACACTGCTCCCCCTGCCTCCCCTGTCCCGGCTACACCCTCTGACTGCTCCCCACGTTCCACAGGCTCGACAGGCAGCTCGCGGGGCTGTGGCTCCTTCCTGGGCTTCACCCACCTCCAGCACCTGTGAGTACCGGGGGGACGGAGCGGTACCGCGGTGCCGGGTCTGAGCTCTGGTCCCCAGCGCGGGTGCAGGGGGCTGGGCTGTTCCCAGGTGCCGGGTCTGAGCTCTGGTCCCCAGGGCGGTGCCGCTGGCACTGGAGTGCCCGGGCGGGAACGGTGCCTGGGAGCAGGTGACGACGCGCGGCAACAGCCGGCTCTGCCAGACCCAGAGGAACCCCTGCAACAGCTCCGGGGAGCTCGGTATGGCAGGGGGATGGGGCGGGGGGAGGCAAGCGGGGAGGGGCTG
>NW_009953940.1:915762-916102 GCF_000747805.2 Chaetura pelagica
GCTGGGCTCGGCCAGGACCCCTGACTCCCCGCCCTGCTCTGCCAGCCTGGCCGTGCCCCGAGAACGCTGCCTGCGCCCCAGCCGGCCCCGGCCTCGCTCAGTGCCTCTGCGAAAGCCCCTTCCACGGCTACAAGTGCCTGCGTGAGGTGAGCACCCGTTGGATGGGATCCCCGTCCGCGAGTGGCCCTGCCAGAGCACCGCGAGGGGTGGGAGGTGGTTCTGGGGTCCCTCAGCGCTGCTTCCCCACAGGGCACCTTCCCCGTGCTGCTCTTCTGTGGGATCCTGGGAGCTGCCACGCTGTCCCTGTCCCTCCTGCTGTGGGGCACCCAGCGCCGGAAAG
>NW_009953941.1:0-798 GCF_000747805.2 Chaetura pelagica
CTGGGAATCATTTTCAACACACGGGTGAATCCAGGACCAAATATTTACTTTCGGCACAAATAAAGCTGCGGTGATCTGAGCGCCGAAGCCAAGAGAAACAAAAGTGTACAAAAAGCCATTAACACCAGGCTTTGCCTTGAAACACCTCTGTCAGTGTTTTAAAACCCCCTGGCTTCTGCTGGGGACGAATCTGGCGTTATTTATCATTCCGAACTGGAGCTTTTGATGGAGGGCTGATGTCTGGAAACGAGTTTGAAAGTTGTGAGATTGTCCTGACAACGCTATTGACAACGCAGTATATAATCATTTCCTTAATAGTTATCTGTCAGAGATCCCATTTCTTTCACTGCGAGGATTAGTCCGTCAGGAGTAGATTCGAGCCGGACTTTTTCGCAGACCACAGATCGGCTCCGAGGCGTTTAAGTATTTAATGTCACTTTCTCCCCAGCATCCGAGATAAAACGGTGCAAATGTATTTATTATTTTTCTTTTTTTTTCTTTTTTTTGCTGGGGAAAATGCAGCAGCGCGGCCGGTAACAACAGCAGCGATATAACCGTAGTTACCTCATCAGAAGTTGATCTCGGTAATAAACCTCAGCGTTTTTCACTTAAACTGTCAGGAGTAAGATATGTTTATTACGGCCAATTCTGTCCGCGTGGGGAGGACCGGGATGCGCTTGAGATAAAGTTTAAACGAAACAGAATAAACACAGCAAATCGCTCCAGCCCAACACAAAAAGCTGCAAATTATTGCCATGTATTTTACCACGCGGATATTTATTTATTTATTATTATAAT
>NW_009953941.1:2646-4067 GCF_000747805.2 Chaetura pelagica
TTTTTCCCCAGCAGGGTCACCCTCCTCCATCCTCCCCACCGCCCTCCCCCCCTCCCTCCTCCTGGCTGCACTGGCCAGGAAAATAGGGTTTTATCACCCCGGCTCAGCAGAGTGGACACATGTTTGTGAACCGCTGAGCCCTCCAGCACCGCCAAGATGGGAGCGTGGCTCTCCAGAATGCCAAAGGAGGAAAAAAAACAAACCCCACAACAACCCAAACCCCAAAACCCAGCCTCAGGGACGCCCGCTGCTTGAAAAAGTTAAGCGAGACTTGGTAAATGCAAATAGAAATGAATAAATAAACCTCAAACCAGGTAGTTTGGGTGTAATAGTTTAGCAGGACTAATTGCAGACAATGGAGCTGAAATGACTTTTCCAATTAGCTGCTGGTTGGAGTTTAGTTGGAGGAACTGTCAGCTCCAGCGATGGGTAATTGCTTTATTGCTCACAAAACTATCATCTATTTAGAACATATGTGCTAATTACTTTGGATGGGCGTCGGAAAAGAGACCATAAATCTATTAGCACTTTAAAAAGTCTAGGGTACTTGTAAGCCACGAAACTCACTTCTTTAGTGCGTTAAGGGCGAGATTCGCGCCCAAGATGATAGTAATTCCAGAAAATAAAATAAAAATAAAGTAAACAGATTCAGCCACATATATGCTGGGTTATATCTGAGAGCTCAGAGCAGGGGGTAGAGTGGTCATCTCCAAGCGAAGAAAGCCTCTTTCTATAGACCAAACTGGTGCAATAAATCACTGTCATAAAAACGTTTTTCCTCTTTAGCCTTGCAATATATATATATAAAAATATATATATACACATACATACATATATATAGATGTATACATTTTTATTTATTTATTTTTTTTTCCCCGAAAAGATTAGTTTAGAAATCTTTTAATTGGATTACTCTGGAAAATTAATCTCCTTTAGGCTCCCTAAGTTTGTGTACCAAATATTTGGAATTAATTCCGCGCCACAGAAGAGCATCCGGGATGCCTTTTGTTCGAACCTAGCTAACAAAGCGGACAGGTAGGGAAGGTGATATTTTACCGTAGGCATTCATGTGTCCCCTCACAGCTCTTTTATGCATATTCATCGCTGCATAGGTCGCTTTGCACCGCATAAAATTGCTGCTGTATAGGAGATAAACACAATTATTTGCTGGACTGTGCTGCGGATCAGGGCTCCGGCGCGGGGTAAGGAGTTTAAGGGGAAAAAAAAAATAAATTAAAAAAAGGAAAAATAAAAGGAAAAAAGTTTTGGCAGCCTAAGGAAGAGCAACCCCCCCAGGCGCAGCGCTCTGAAGGAGCATCCCTGGGCCGAAGCTGCTTCCCGGCCCTTCTCAACCCCCGGGAAAGGAATCGGGAAAGCCGGGCAGCCCCCCGGAGCGGGGGTCCCCGATCTTTCTGCGGCGG
>NW_009953941.1:4087-4610 GCF_000747805.2 Chaetura pelagica
GTCTTCAGCCCAGTTTGGCTGTTAGCGGCATCCCCGGCGAGGTGTGGTTAATTGGTGGGGGGATAAAGGCTTAATGACTTGTCAGGGAGACGGTGGTGACTCTTCAATGCACTGTCTTCTTCTCCCCTCGCCTTTTACGAGCAGAGACATCCCATCTCTCTGCTAAAAGAGCAATAAAGCTTGGTTCATTTATTTATTTATTTTTTACTTGTTTATTTTTTCCCAGCAGGGGACGAGACGCAGGTTCGTTCCCAGTGTTTTATGCTCAGGTTGTGACACTGCTCCGAAGTCCTGGTGCGGGGAACAGGATGGGGGCACACAGAGGAGGGGGTGGTGCAGGGAGAGGGTCTGGTGACGGGTGATGGGGAGCGGGGAAGGTGGAGCAGGAGGCAGGGACCGAGTGTGCGTGTGGTGATGCTGGGGCTGGGCAGGTGAGCGGGCAGCACGGGTTGGGCACGATCCGGGCTGGAGGAGGATGATGATGAGGATGAGAAGGGCTTTTGATGCCTGGAAAAACCGCCGA
>NW_009953941.1:4658-6389 GCF_000747805.2 Chaetura pelagica
CTCTTCCAGGGGTCCGTGGCTCTACCCCCCCTCTTAACCAGCGTGTGCCACTTCCGAGTAAGCACTGCATTTTTAGTGCCAGCCCTTAGTGAACTGCCGAGTGGGACTGCCTGCCTTTAATAAAACATGTGATGGGGATGGGCGCAGGGGGGGAAACTTACAGAGGATAACGTGCGTAGAAGGAGGGGGATGAACACATCCACATCTCCCGCTACGACCGGACACTGAGGTGTATCCCAGCATCCTGAACCCCGGAATTCCGCACGTAGACGGGACAACAGCCCTCACAACACGCTTGAGATAACGGCTTGAACGAGCACAAGCAGTTTCCAGCAGGAGCTTGTGTGCTTGCTAAGCAGCCCTGCGGTAGGCAGTGCATTAATTACCGTGGCGCTGATCCTGCCCGTGCATCAGCGCTCACCTTGCACCCCCGCCTCGGGGGTGTCCCCGTCGCTCACAAGTAAAAGTTTCTCAGCCTCGTGCTATACCTAAACAGATTGATACACGTTGACAGAGTCTTTATCCCTCCTCGCACGACGCTAAATGAATCCTAAAGTCCCTTCTGAGACAATCGGGGAACTCTCTCTGTCTCCCTCCCTGTCCGCGTGCGCCTTGGATGTGCCCTGTGGAAATTGTTTACAGTTTGGAAGACTCCAACCTTGATTTTCCAGCTTTTGAGCTCCCTCTGGAAGCGGAAAGAGCAATTACTCCGCGTTGCTGTACATATTTCACCGCCGTGATAGATCGCATGGGGTCCTTATACCCCCCCCGCATCCCCCCGACGCCCCCCGCTACCCTCCATCCTCCGGCTGGCCCTCCTCCCCGAACCCAGCGCAAGAGATGCTGCCTTTCTCCCACGCTCTTGTGTGGACCATCCTCGGTTTAGGATGTCTGGAGGGCTGAAGGGGGAGTGCAGCCTTGGCGAAGACCCCCCTCCCTGCACCCCTCCGAGATGAGCGGGGGCTGCCTTTCATCCCCAGGTTGAGAGGGGAGGGAGGGTGAGGGCAGCCGCTTAGGGACCCGAAGCAAAAGAGAGATGTGTGTGTGCGTGTGCGAGGCAAAAACAACCCCGAAACCGGGAAGTATCTGCAAACCCCGAGCAATCCGGCTTTCGGCCAGAAAGTGCCTGAGACGGTGGCTTTTAATTTAGGCTGTGCAAGGGGTCCTGTGGAGGGGGTGCGGGGGATGCGTTTTGCAGAGGGTTGCAAAGGTGCAGGGTGGAGACAGGCTGCTGTGCTCCTCCAGAATAGCATTAAACTGTGTCATGGATCAGTGTCACGATGACGTATGACACACCACAAGGGATCATGATGAGTGACTGGCATAATAGACATGGATAGTGGACCAAAGTCTCCTTGACAATTCTTAGTCATATGTCTTGGGGGGATAGTTTTACATTCTTGATCCGTTTATTTGGAGCCAATTCCGGGAGAGGAAGACACATGGAGCACACGACTGGATCTGTCTAAGTAGGATGAAAACGGGCTTAAGCGGCACGAAGGATTGCGGGGGAAATCTGAGGAGGTCACAGGTTTACGTGCAAAGCACTTGGCAAAACACCTGCTGTACCTAATTAAGCAGGATGCTCCTGCTTTCTCCTGCCAGCCAAGGACAGGGACGGCTCAACTGAGCCTTACCCAGTGCATCTCCTCCCGCATTCCCGCCGCAGAACCTCTTCTGTCCCTGAGCCGGGATGACGCCCCCGTTCCACCACAGCGGGTGGGATGCCGC
>NW_009953941.1:6415-13103 GCF_000747805.2 Chaetura pelagica
GCTGAGGAAAGACCCGAGGGCTAGCTGACGCCCGGGCTACTAGAGAGGGAAAGTGATATCCCCCAGGTCTTTCCCCCCGGGAATCCCCTCTTACAAACCACTGCCAGTGAGCGAATCGCACCCCGACGTGCCTCTCCCTAAGAGGAGAAGAACGCGAGGAGCTGGAGCTGCGGGGTTTTTTTATTGTTTTGGGGCTTTCCTCCTGTCGCCCGCCAAGCTTGTGCCCCTGTCGGCGACTGTCCTAACCAGAGCAAAAAGGGGCCCCTCTGGATTAGCTGGGAGGGTTTGCCATCCGTCCCACTGGGGATCCCCGGACAGGCTTTTCCTTTGGAGAGGAGGGTCGCAAAGTTCCCCTTCTTCTCACAGCCCCGCCAGGGACATTGATACCTCTTAAAATACCCAGAGGGGGCACTGACCCCGTCAGGAGCAGAATGAATGGTGTTCGCCCCGAGAAGTGGAGTTGCAAGAGGGGAAACCACCTTTCAGTCTCACAGCGCCAGAAAAAAAGTAAGACAGAACAAAAATTAAAAAAAAAATAAAAAAGAAAAAAAACAGGAAAAAACCCCCAAACCCACTGATCCAGATGCTGTAAGAAGTTCACTAAATGTGTAAGCAGGTAACACAGGGAATAGCGACGCTGTTAACAGAAAACATCTAATTAACAATGACTTCATTTGATTGGGAGGATGAAAAAGGCTTTTAAAATCAGTCCAGATTTACTGGTCTAAGCGCAGCCAATTTATGAATATGGAGGCTGCTTGGGTCTGCCTTCTTTCAAGATGTCATCTGAGGGGTAATAGTATAGGTGAAGTCATTTAGTTACACTGTCGAAACTTTTATAGTCCCTTTCTTGGGAATTTAATTCAGTGCTTCTTCATTTTATTAGGAACAGACTGACTCCATCAACGGCGCTCTCCCATGTTTAGAGGCATGACTGCTTGAAGCAATTAGGCTCCCCAATTAGCATACTTCTCCTGACCCCAGCAGCACCACCAGGTCCTATCGTTATCCATCTCTTCAAAGTGGGGGGAAAGCCAGAATAAAACATTGCCTCCCAAGCGTCCAGCGTGGTGAAACCAACACGCTAAGGGGACTACCAAAATTACCCCCACAGCCCTTAGAGAGGGAAGAGTATAACATTTTTTTTAAAAAAACCCTCCTGATAGCACCCTGGAATCTGTCTTGCTGCAGTTTTGGGTTTCTTTTTGGTGCTGTTTCACGCGTTTTGCGCGGATTTCCAGCTCGTTGCCAAACGGCTGCCTGGCTCCTGCCCGTCCGCCCCCTCCTGGCCGTCCCTCCTTGCTTAACCGCAACCACGGGGGGTGGTCCCGGGGGTGTCCCGAGGGATGCTTAGCCCCTGGAGAAGGGGGGGATGCCCCCGGTTCTGTCTCCCTCCCTGGACGGGGATCATAATCCAGGCGGGAAGGGGCAAATCATATGGAGGGGGGCGATGAGCCCCCTCCCTCCTCTCCCCCCTCCGGCCCTTTGGGTACCACCAGGTGACTTTTCAGCACTGGTCGATGGTTTCACATCCTCCCCCTTCCTCTCCCCACGCCCCTCTGCGGGGTTTTCCCATAAAGGTGAAAGTGGATGTGTGTGTGTGTCCTGCCCAAACCCTCTCCCCCCACGACCGGGGTCCCTCGCCCCTATAGGCAACCGGCTCCCCCGGCAAATCCTACATCCATCCCATGGATCTGAAACGCTGGATCAGGAAGATCAAGGCGGTCTGTGCCCCGGGGGGCCCGATCCTGCAAAGGATGCTGCGGGGGCTTCGCGGACCCTCCCTCCTCTCTTCCAGAAGTCTGGGGGGGGGGGAAGGATCTGAGGAGCCAGTGCTCAGCAGATAGAGACATCCACTCACAGCTTCGCAGGGCTGTGGAAGAAAAATCTCTATAAAACGAAATAGGCAATCAACTGAAATCTATCCTCTTTAAATAAACTGATTCCTTAGTATTTTCCCAGTGTTGCTGTAAGTTGTTGTCTGTGATGTCCCCCAGGGCTCTTTCCTCTGCTCTCTGATTTGGTGTATAAAAGCAGGCTCTGAATGATGGATTACTGTGTCATTGCAGCCTGCGAAGGATTAATTTGTTTCATTGATTTCTCTTTAGGCAGATTGCCAGAATTCTCTGCTTCCCACCTTTCCCCGGGACTTCCAGCAGTAATAGACAGTAATAGCCTAAGACAAATCAGCCCATTCTTGTAAAAATAGAAACACAAAATCCTGAAGTCCCAGGAAAGCCATAAAGAAGTTTTGTTTTTTTTTCCCCCTTGTTGTGCTATAAAACCCACCGATTCTTACAGTGAGTCCATCTTCTCTGCTCTCCCCTTCCCCCTTTTATAAAACAACAAGAAAAGGTTGCAGGGCCTGGGGCGGGGGTGGGAGCTGCTTAGTCTCAAGAGCAATTTCAACAAGCAGTTTCATGTGAAGGGTGGACATTTGACAAGTTGGGGAGAGATGTTTTGTTCATGCTCAACAACAGGGGTAGGAAGCGCAGAAGGACTGAATCAACCTCACAGTTCATTGTTTCTTAAAATCACTGGGCCGCCTATAGCTAATCTATTATTGATCCATCTGCCTGTCTGGGGTACCAAGAAGAAATGTGGTTTGTGTCAGCTCCCAGAGTCAACAGTCTGATGTGGGGGATGGGTGGGACTGGTCTCTCCCAGATCGATCCGTCTGCACGCTCTCGGGATAATCTGGTTGGAAAATCAGGCCTTGAAGGTCTGGGAGGTGGTGGAAAATGGACCTGGGCACTTCTTCAAGTGCAGCTTGTGTGAGGGCGAGGGGAGGAGAGGAGATCTCACACTGTGTGCAGCCCACTGCTGCTGCTCTGCCCATAGCAGTGCTCTTTTCAGATCTGCTTTACTGACAGCAGACACGGGTCAGCTGGGCTAACCTATTTGTTTCCACCATGCAGTGCTAAAAATTGTATTGATTTAGTGTTCTCAAGTTCAACTTTATATGTAATTAGTCGTATAGCAAAAAGGAACCTCGTCACGTGCTAGGGCCCGTGTAAAGCTGTGCTGTGCCAAAACAGAGCTTTAGGTAGCACTGAGGGCAGAGGAGAATTTATTTCACTTCTGTATCTGCCTTGTGATGAGATCTGCTCAATAGATACTTCCAAAGGATGGTGAATTTATTGTACTGGATAGCACAGATCCACTGCATTGCAAACCTAGGAAATTCTGGAATTACAGCTCGATTATTCCTCCCTGCCTCCTGCTCTCCAGGAGGATGTTAGCCTGCTACTTGCTAGTTTAGTTTACTGTAATTTCAGATCAAATCCAAATACCAGTGCTTGGGTCACAGCATGATTTCCTTGATACCATGCCAGAAAAATATGCCTTGCCCTGCCTAAGCAATGTTCTTGGGTGAGATCCCTCTGCAATGTGTAGAGACTAACAGTTCCCTTCTTCACCTGATGTAGTTCTCAAAGGAACTGTGATAGCAGTTATAAAGAGGGTTATGTGTTTGCTCCTGGGAATCCCTAGAAATCCCTGCCTTGTCTGGGGAAACCCTGCAGCATGGGTTAGCCTGCAGTAAGACAAGGGTGGCTGCCTCCAGGCATGCCAGCCTGGAAACTGCTGGTGTCCTGGGGAATGCCACACGCTTCCCTTCAAAGGCTTCTCTGGTGCAACAGGGACCACTCCTCACTTTTTCTGGCATGACACAGGCTCACTCTGCCCAGCATTCCCACTGCCGATGGTTTTTCACTGCCAAGCAACTTTGAAAGGAAAGGCACAAAATGCAACAGTTCACATTTTTCCTGCTCGGGTAGCCAAGCCCCAGGGAGGTTTGGTTCTGAGCACAGGGCACATCTTGCCTGGGAGTAAATGCTCCCAAACCCCTCTGCCCCTTCCTTCTTGATCCTTTTCAGCTTGCACAGGGGAATCCTTCTGCTCCTTTGCTTGGCACTAAGGAAAGTTTTGCTCTTGGTAAAAAATGATAACAATATTCTCATCTTGGAAAGTCTGAGTTAGGAGGGGAGACAGATTTCCACCCCCCATCCCTCCCATTTGCAATAAACCAGGCAGAATCCATCACAGACCAAACTTAAAAAGCTTAAGTGAAGCTCACATCCTTTCATCCCTGCAGGACTGGAGAGAAACAGAGTCTGTTAGATTAGCAAACATTAACCTCTCGCATAGTTCTGGATGTAGGATTAATGTCTACTGAAGGGACAGCTGTATGACCCTCACACATACACTAGCTATACATTAGGGCCGTCACTCTATTGATTAGGAGAAGTTTGTGTGAAGAAGCACTCCCCACCAGGGAGCAAAACAGACTAGAGCTGGAAAAAGCTATTTGTGCTCTGCTAAGACACACTCTTAAAAACTCTGTTCCTGTTTCTGGCATCAACAGTGTGGACGAGCTGAGATCTGCATGCTTCACCCCAAGGTTCTGCAGCACACAGACCACACACACAATTTCCAGCTGTGACCCTGGGATTGGCTCGTTTTTGGGCAAAACATAGACCTGTGCCAATGCTGAATCTGCACAAAGTAGAGCGTTGCTTAGGCTCTGCCCACATGAGGTTTTGAGTCCCTCTGGGATTCTCATGGGCTGCACATTAGCATATCTATTCCCATTTAGTTAATTTGGAAGAGACTTTTCTACCAAGATGTTCCTTCCTTACCCGCTTATCTATGAAAAAGAAGAAATAGGCAAGAATAACATGTTTGTCAGACTTTCTTCCCATTAAAATATGAAAGCTTCATGCTATGAAAACACATGCTGATTATTTCCTAGGGTCTGCTGGATTAGGTACAAACACCGGGCTTGACTCTGGTCACATCCTATTTTCGTGTTAGTCTAACTCTTCTCATAACACAGGAATTCCAGAGATGTAACAGTGGTTTCAGTGCATTTCTGAAAACAGGCTTATTTTCCTTATAAAAATGAAAATAAATGCTTATTGTTTAAGATTCCATTTAAAAGCATTACTGGTTTCTTGGAGTCCGATCCACACAAATATTTGAATGTCAAATATTGAGCTTTCCAGCCCTTGATAGTAGGAGAAATGACTGTGCTCTGGACTCCCAAGAACCCTGTTGGAAGAAAGGGGAGAGGAGTAAATCTGGCTGGAATTTGTGTGCCCGGAAGGGGACATTGACCAGCAGCTTGGCCTGTAGTGGCCCGTGCAAAGCCTTCAACCAAGAGCCTGAAGAGAAGTTGGATGAAGAGGAAAACAGGCACTGAGATGAATCCAGTGGCTTTTTACCCAAGCCCACTGTGGCTGGGGCAAGTGCATGATGATGGTGATTATCTGAGACAAGTCTGCAGACGGATGTGTCCCCTGTAGAAGGGTGGTACTCAGTCCTAGTTACAGAACTGTGCACTACCAAAAAATTAAACTTTGGTCGACTTTTTCCTCTGGGTTGTGCATATGGTTGGAGAGAGAGAGGTCTTGCATGCAGAGTTCTGGGTGTCTGTTTGGTTTGGTGGGCTGTGGGAAGCGATGCATTCATGTTAATTTGCTGGAGGGGCACAGGCTGAGCCCAGACCAGCTGCTGAGAAGAGAGGCAATGTGCAAGAGCCGAGCTTTCTGCTGGGGCAAAGTGGGCTGCATTCCCCCTGAGCAGGAGCAAAATGCAACATTCAACAACCAAGCCAAAGGCTCCTTAAATGGCCAAAAACTGGCTTGTGTGTGGTACCTGCCAAGGGAAGTGGTTGGTGACATTCCAGACTTGTGGATCTAGGCTCAGCTTGAAAAGGGTGGAGGTCAGAGACCAGAATAAATTTGAAACCCCAGTAGCTGAGATGAATGAACCTTGCATGGCCAGCACATGTCTAGCAGGTCCTTGCAAAGGGAGTATGGGCACAATTGCTGCTCAGTGGAGATGTAAGCCCTGCCCCTTTGCAGGGCGGAGGTTTTTACCCAAAGCACATTTCTTTTGTAAGTAGTTTCCTGACCCAGCAGCTCACTCTGGAGCAGCCTGATTCTCAAAACCTGCTAGCCAACACATAAAGATAGGGCAGAAGGAGCTGTGCTATATGCAGTAGTGTAGAGACATCGTACTGGGAACTGACCAAGCTGGGAACACACCAAAAATTATCCTACAGGACAGTTTCCAAAGAAAATACTGATTTTACAGAAGAGTGTTTCAAATGAATGTGTCAATTTCATCACCTCTTTAAGAAGGGGAGCATCAAAATGCTTTGCTAGAGCAGTCTTGAAATATTTATCCATCACTTTAAGTTCATGTGAATAAGAGAAGCAAGACAAAGGCAAGAGCAGCTGTTTTAAAACAAAATATTTCAGTCAGTTTAAAACAGGGTTATTTTTTGATTGTGTTTAGTATTCCTTGCTGACAAATTTTTGGAGTCTTGGACTTTGCTGCTGTAGCGGGGGAACCCTGAAGTTCTGGAAGATGTAAATATTGGCTTTGGTCAACCTGAATCGACAGGTACAGGGGAAAACAAGTCCATGGGGAAGAGAAACAAAGGAGTCTCTTCTGATGGGCACAACAGGGATCTATGTCTTGCTAAGCCTGGATCCATCTCTTTATATATTTTGTATAAGACAATCACTAGGCCCTGAGCCCAACTTCTGGATAGTATTAAAGGGAAGATCCTGACTGAAAAGGTAAACATTCAGTCAGACCTCTGACACAGTTTATTTTTGGCGTGTTCAGCAGCAGGGAGTATATATATTTTATTTTATTTTATTTTATTTTATTTTAT
>NW_009953941.1:13584-66746 GCF_000747805.2 Chaetura pelagica
TTATTTTATTTTATTTTATTTTATTTTATTTTATTTTATTTTTATTTTTATTTTTGGTACTGACAGCCATGCATTTGTAGATGTGTATGTGGGTAGGCAGGGAGCTGCTGGATAAATGGAAGCTGTGGAGACCTGCAGTGCCTCATGTAAGTGAGGGAGTGGAGGGCATCAGCCCACCTCTAAGTGTTCTAGCTCAAGTGGCAAGATGAGGGGTTAGAAAAAAAATTGGCACATGAAGCTCCCCCCCAAAATGGGCTTCATCACTTCTTCAGAAACTTGTTCTCCCAAGCAAATACTTTGGTTTTTCCATTGAGACAGTCAAGAACAAGCAACAGGTGGTGTGTTGTGGGTCTCTCGACAGTCTGCTGAAGGTTAATTGCAAATTTCCCAGGATTTTTTGTTGTTATTAATTCACCTAGAAATGTGAGGTTGCTTAATGCATGAAATGGCATTCAGGTGGTTAACAATCACACACTTCTGAACAGTGTTTGGAAAGGAAGTATGGTCTCTTGCCCACCCATTAACCTCTGCTATTATGAGGCTTTCATACCAGCAGCAGTAAAATTTACCTCCCTGCTGTATGTGTCACTATATCGAAGATCAAAGTGCTGTAGTTTGCAAAAACATGGAAAGTTTAGCATAATTAAATCTATTTGTTTAGTTAGAACTCAGTGTTTAATGAATAACAAATTTCTGCTTGTCCACAAAGGGCATGAATGAAAATACCAAATGAATGAGCAGGGAATTCTTGCATCAGATTTTACAGCCATTGCCCTATCGATGCTTTATTTTTTTCCAAGATAAAGGTTAAAAGTAAGTGACAAAACACCAGTCCCTCTTTGCTATGATCACAGGCAATTTAATAAAAATAATGGGACCCTACACAGTCCTAGTGCTTTACACAGGTATTAAAATTAGTTGCACAAGATATTTCTTTCAATTTACACTATGTTAAACTGCATTAAAAAAAAATACAGTTCAGGCTCTGAGCAGCTTTCTAGCTCCACTGTATTCCAGGATACCAGGAATGCTGTCACCAGTGAACCAGGTATGCATACTGGTGGAGTTCATGGTTGTGGAAGGGAATCACTGTGGTCTCATCCCCAAATCCGCTGATTTTCAATACGACAACCATAAAGATATGTTCTTGAGCTGGTGACTGGAAAATGATCCTTATTGAACACTTTTTTTCTAGGGAGCGCAACACGAACTTTATTGACCAAGTACTAGAAACATGGTTAGTGACTTTAGCTGGGAAAAGTACTGGATATACATCTAGACTATACAGGAGAGTGGACGGACACTACATTTAGACCTTGTGCTTTTTGTTTTTTGCGTGTTCTAAGCCACTTCTTGAAGTGACACTGGCAAAAAGAAACAGCATTAAAATTAGCTGTCATACTTCTCTATCAAAACTCTATCTTCTGAGTAATGTTTTTGTGATTTTCCCTAGCATTTGAATAGTGAAGACAACAATTTTTCAGTATTTTTATTAAGATTTTGTTGGGGTTTTTCCTCCACTATGTTAAGACAGGTAAAATTTTCCTCACAATTTTTGCCATTTCAGTTTTCCAATATACTTTCTGACTCACTGACATGATGACACCCTGTCTGGGCCATGAACATTTCCATAGATTTAAGTTCATAATGATGTGTTTTTATCAGACATAATAATAATAACAACAAAACATGTCCCAAAACACGAGGTTTGCAACAGGTTACACTTCAGTTGTAGTTTACATTTGATTTTATACTGACCCTTTGAAACAACAACAGCTTTAGAGAAGGTGTAAAATGCAGGCTGTGATCCCTTGTGATCATTATAAAATAGGATGAGAATGCCTGTACCTGTAGCAGCAGCATCCTGGCTATATTCCAGTTTGGCTAACTACATTCTGCTTTTCTAAATTCAGGTTTATTTTCAACCTTGACCCAAAGCTTTAAAAAATTGACTGTTTTCTTGTTGCCACATTCTGATCCTGGACTGATTGTGTTCACTGGTAGGTGAAGCCACATCTGTTTCCTCTGTACTTTTTAAATGAAGATTTCTTCATCTTGCATTTACTTTTAATGGAAAAGCCTAAGCCTCACATCTGGATGGCAAGTAAAGGGCCAGTACAATCCTTAACATCCTTCTGGCTACAATATCACCTGAATATATACTAAATTTAATTTTATTGCTGCACATTTATTTCATGTTATGCCTCCCCTCCACCCTCCCCCTCGACCCCTCACAAAATAAAATTACACCTGTATAAATGTAAATGAGAACAAGAGGCAGAAATCTGTCAATGAACCAGCTCTGTAACTAGGGGAAAAGGCCAAGAATAAAGCAGCTCACAGCGTAGGTGCTCTGATCATTTAAAAATCACAACATTGTATGATTCAGTTGTCAGCATCTCAAAAAACTATCTCTAGAAATGCACGAGATAATAATAAGTAATATAACAAACAACGAGTTAAAATTTCAGTGTAAAGGAAATCTGCAATTAAGGGACTTTCTGTGTAACATGAGCTGCATGTTTTAAAAGTTTGGGTTTGCAGCAAAAATCTGAGAGAAGAACAAAACATTAAAATTCAGCACATTTGAATATAATTATCGCATATTAAGCTACAACTTCTGCACAATTTCTTATTTTGTGTGGGAGTTTTTTTGTTTCCAGCTCTGTCTAGAATTATCTATCTGATTCTGCCAGATTACTGGTAAAATTACAGAGCTGGAGGTCACATCTTATTAGATAATCACACAGTGTAAAGATGCTTCTCAGCTACAGAGAGAGGGTAAAGCAGTTGCTCTTTAACAGATGCCACGCTATATGAATTATGTCATTTCCATAGTTATAAAACAACTCGAGAAAATGTACTGTAACAATATGATGTATGCTAGGATTGATTACCCCAAAAATCCTTTCAAAAGGAAAAACAGAAGGGGGGAGAGGGAAAGGCTGTTTGTATCCAAGCTTTACATCCTAAAGGCTTAGCTTCTGTGGAGTGAAACCTCACGTTGTTACACAGGGTGGTCACTCCATTTGTGTATTCATTATGCGCATTAAGCAGTCAGATATATTCCTTCCAGTAAATATGAATAGTTTAATTTGTTCTGCTGAAAGAGAGACAACTATCAGAAATAGCAATAAAAGTCACATAATGAAATAAGAATACTAGAAAATCCAAGGATTTTAGTATGGTCCATTATTCATTCAATTCCTGGCAGCCTTTATGATTACAAATCACTTGATTGACTAACTAGACATTCTCAAAGTGAATTATGAATCAGGTTCATTTTTCCTGGTTGAGAGTTGGTACATGTTGTAACTCTTCCACTTTGTGATATATCAAGTTCTTGTAACAGTAATAAGAGATATAATCAACTCTTTATTTCAGGACAAATAAATTGCCTTTTCAAAAATGAAATGTGGTTGCTAACATTTTAACAGTGTGCAGTGTAATTCCTTCCTGCTATTCTCAGGGTGCTGTGATAATGTAGCTTTTGAGTATTTGACTTTGCTGGAATTATTTTTAGAGCCTCACGCCCTCTGTCCATGCATACTGACCTCAGTGAAAATTTGTCTCTGGGGCTAAGAGCAGCCAGTTGTCCTTTTCCTAGCTGAAAATGAGCCTTAGACACCTAAAACCCTGGGCCATAATTTGCCCTTTTGTGCCTGGCTCTGATCTCAGCTTGGGAAGGCCCAAGAGTTTCAAAGCTGTTTAAGTTTACTTTGGGAAAAAAAAAAAAAGTAAAATGAATCTCTTCTAAAGTGTGCTTGACCCTCAAGTCCTCTTGCATGAAAAACTCCCTCAGGTTTTTGGGGAAATTATGCAGGGGGAATGACTGGCAGTCTGGGGTGGGAGTTGTTTGTAGAACAAATGCACAATCAGATCCCAAATCCCCTCCCAAAGAGGTTTAGTGTGAGGTGCATTTCACCTTTGAATGGCTACAAGGGAAGAAAATTAAAATAATAATAATAATAATAAAACAAACCACAAAACAACAAGAAACAAAAGCAACAAGAAAAAACAAATGACCTGGTGGAGGCTGCTAAAAATCTGTGAATCTGAGGTGAAAATCACCGTGAGCGGCACTGACGTCTTGCATCTGCAGGTCAGTTGCAGTTAGGGCTGCTGCTCTGGCTTCCTTGGGGCTGGTGGTCCCTTGATGCTTGTGTCCTGGGGTGTCCTGGGTTTTTGGGGGGCTGTGGGTACATGATATATCTCCGGGTCTGAGGGACAGGACACACAGGAGCCAAAGCTGTGTGTCTTCCCATGCGGGGCTCTGTGCTACAGCCTCAACACTTGTCCCAGTTCTGCAGGGAGGATTTTTCTTCTTCTGTTCCAGAGAGGCAGTCTTGGTGTTTGGGTGCTTATTTTGGCTGCTAGGAAGGGACAGGCATCATGATGTCTCAGTGGGCTCGCATTATTTATAGAACCATTTCAAAGACTTTAATACCCTCCTCTTCCCCTCCCAAACACAAAAGCATGTTTCTAAAGCAGGATCTTGTGGGAGAAAAGATGTATTACCACTTTAGTTTTTGGAAGACCTTAATGTGGTCATTCATTTTAGAAACAATTGTTAGAGACTTCAGATTTATTCCTTATTCATATTTCTATCTCATTCCTAATCTTCTAATACCCTTAATTAAATGCTGAGTAGTTTAGAATATTATTAAATAGGTTTCATAGGAATTTTTTTTAAAAATTCTGATTACATCATGAGTACAGATTATTGAATATTCCATTCATTTTAAAATTATGATTAAGAGGATAATCCCCCAAAAGATGTTTGCAACAATTTAAACTAAGCTATGTTAATTGAGTTAAGGGATAAGAAATGAGATTTAAAGGGTGAGCAAGGGGTAAAATCAAAGCCTGCGTAGTTTTAAAATCAAGTGGATTAAGAGATTGGTCAGAATGGAGAAGGCGGATCAAGAACTGGTTGCAATAGAAAATTCACTTCCCTTCAGACCACATGCATGTCCTTCATGGGAACACTGTGCAATGGCTCCTGGTGTGACGTGGTGAAACACACAAGGCAAAAAGTGCTTATCACAGACCAACAGCTTGCACATTGCTGCTTGTTGGGAGGAGGTGTGTGACACAAAAGGACTTAGAAAAGCCTGCTCAGGTGTCACCACTGCTGACAGCCATGTGTCCCCTCATGTGCCCAGGCTCACCAGAGTAGCCTCCAACACTCCCCTGTCCCACAGATTGGGAACTTTGTCCCAAGTGAGTTGTTGAGCAGCACTGAGACAGCAACACACTTGTTTTGGGATGTTAAGTGTGGGCTTTCCCAGCCCTGTTCCTCTGTCCTTACTTTTGTTTTGCAACTCACTTCTTGTCAGCATAGCATTAATATTGTGAGGCCATTTTTCCTTTTTGGTCTTAAACATTGGCTGAGAGTTGATAATTGCAGCTTTTCTGGTGACCACTTTCCTGTTGGTGGCCATCTCCCTCCCCCTCACCATACAGAGGGCTTTACATGGGGAGTTCCCAGATCACCACCACTCAGAATGGGGGTATTGCCCTAACTTTTCTGGAAATGAGGCAAGATATTTTCACTTGTGTTCCTTAAACCCTGCATGAGACTAGACACAAAGACATAATGGAAGAATTTCTGGAGTCATGGTACTTACGGAAATGAAAACACCCCTTAGAGTCCCCTGCTGGGGATATGAGAAGAAACCAGTACTGGAGAAATTGAGACTGGGTGACTAAAGAATCAAAACCAAAAGAAAAGCAGAGTGCAGAGCTTAAGCTACCTGGAAGGGATGATGGAGGCTGGGTGCTTTTGGTTAAGAGATGGCCATTGGCAACCTGGTAAAGACAGTTTAACCCACAGGAGCAACACCCAGAGAGGTTACCAGGTGCACATGAATTTCTTTTACACTAACTTTACTGTGAATTAAAACAAACTTAGGAAGAGCAGGGTAAATCCACCCATGAACCATGGACACTGGGAGGACAGTATCTGTTGCCTCTTTTTCTGGAATATTTGGTTTCACAGGATTTAGATCAGGGCACAAAGGAGGATCTAAAACATTGCACATCTCAGTGAGGCTGGGGAGAAGCTCACTGGGAAAAGCAGCTCTTAAACCCCAGAGAGAAAAACATGAAATTAATATGAATTTAACCAAGAAGAATAAAATACTGTAATGTCTGATGGGAGAATTAGTCTTGTAGGCTCAGTTATGTAGGTTGAGCTTTAATCTATTTAGATCTTTTTCTTCCAAGCTGAACAGCTTTAATTATTTTTACAAAGAAAAAAAATCAATACATTCTTACACACTATTAATAAAAAAATCAAGTATCAATGATATTTGAAAACAGAAATCATAAAGAACATATTGCATTCACACCAACTACATACCAAGCAGAATGTTAATAACATTAACCTTTACTCTATCAGATATTTTCAAGAAATACCACTATATTTTTTGCAACGGCTCATATCTGTCATTTAACTGACATGTGATCTTTGCTAAGTTTGCCAAATCACTGAGGCCTGAATACCATTCAGCAATGTTAATTTTGTTTTCCTATTCCAGCTTTTACACAATTATTCTCATGGCAATCATTCTAGCCTTGAGTATAAATAATACTTCAAGTGGTTTGTTGATATCCAGAAAATGATGTGTATCTACATTAAGAGATTCTGGAATCTAATGGGAGAACCATGCATATTATTAAGCTGAAATGCCTATTTCTTTCCTCCCAGATGGGAAGTAGTACAGGGTAGTGCCATGGCATATGCATTAATTTTATTCCTTCCGCAAATTTTAGCACATATTATTTTTGCAGATTTTGAGTCTTTGCCTCCTACCAAATATCCAGGAGATTTAAATAGGGTTTTGCAACAGAAAAGATCTCAATCTTAACACTTAGGACCCTGGATAATTCTCAGGTGAGCTGAGGAAGAAGAGCATGGGAGCAGTTCTGATCTGGAGAAGAATAAGAAAAGAAATGAGAGTTCGGAGGGAGGAATCCTTGAGGATTAACAGAGGCAAAAAGAGAGACAGAGAGTAATTTTCCTGGCTCCCATATTTCAGTCCTACAGATTGGGAATGCTTGCTCTGAAGGTCCTTGTAATAAATAAAAAGCACGTTTACAATGAGGTGGATTACTACCAAAGGGTAATGAAAAACATAAATCCCAATATCTGTCCATCATCATTGCTACCCCATTAATGCTCACAAATACTTTTCTATTTGAAAATTATTTTATAACAGATTTCTTTTAAGTCTGTGGATTTCTTGCATATTATCTTTCACAATTTTTATTTAATATTGCTTGATTTATTTCCAGTTCCAGGCCTCTTCTTCCTCTTTCTTTCTTTCTGGTCCACTGGGAGTTTTCATTTCCTCGGGACCCAAAGGAGAGGAAGGAGCTCACTGCATTGCAGGCTGAATGTTTGCGTGGGAGTGAACTGTGTGGGAGCATTTCCTCCAGCACTTTATAGATACTTTAATGGCCAAGTTTAAAATCAGGATTGTTGATGTTTGCAGATGTGCGAGCATAGCGGGGCCTCAGCTGGGAAGGCTGATGGTCTGGGGAGACACAAGGCAGCACAAAATGAGGGTTGGGATTATGGGATCTCTGTTTCTTCCTTTACTGCTTTGCTTTTTGGGCTCCTGTAACTTGGTCTTTGAAGATGTTTGGACTTCATAACCTGTGACCAGTACCTATAAGGAGTTTTAAGTCAACATCTGTTAATGGTTGTGGCTCTGAAGACCATAGTCCAGAGTTGGTGTCGAGTCTTGAGGAGAGCCCTGGGGGGAACAGGCTGAGGAGAGGTGCAGGTTCAAATTCTGATTGTCCCATCACCCTGGCTCAGCCAAGGGCTGCAATAAAACCTCTCCTGTAGTTATCTGAAGGTGAAGGTACTCTTCCAGCTCCAAAGAGGTAAAAAGGATGCCCACAGGTGAGGACATGCATGAAAACAAGGCACTTGGTGCTCTCCATAGCCCACTACCCAAAGCAGCTCTCAGGAGAAGCCCTGCCTGTTGTGCATGCAGGCTGAACATGCCTCCCTACTCCAGAAAGCATGAGGTCTGCAAGAACTCACTGGGGACTGTGGTCCTCCCCACTGTCTGAAGACTTTCTGAATGAAGAAATACATCTTCTTCCAAAGAAAAAAGAGTATTAAGACATACGAGCACAGACTGCTTGAGTTGAGCTCCCTGTTCCCCAGCCAGGCCAGCGCCAGCTACGTGACACATTTTAAAAGCAAAGATCTGATGGCCAAACACAACAGTACATATGTAGCTGCAAATCTACAAGTAAATCTAACTTTTCAGTACTGGCCCAATTCATCTTGGTTTTAATTCAACTGACCAACTGTTAATAAATACCTCGGGATCCTTTTTCTCCCCACCAAGAAGCTATAGTCAGTTTAGACATCTCAAACACTCTGAGTTTGGACATCTCAGTTAAGTGCTACCACTAGATGGGATGAGGCCAGCCTTTATTTCAGCACTCCCCTCCACCCCCCTTTCCTTTTTTTCCCCATCAGCATAGATGCAATTTTTGTCAGGATAACTTCTGTTATGTTTGAATTCCTCTTTGTGCTCTTCCCAGTATTTCAGGCAGTGCTGCACTGCAGCATCACACCCCTCTCTGGAATGCTATTCCTTCAAGACTCCCATGGCACAGATAGATGGGTAATGTTTTGTGAGCTTATTCCACTATTACCACATTTTCTATAGAGGATCAAAATGGATTATTTTCATCTTGACATGCAAATGCCTAGGCTGTGCCCTTGGCTGGGATCTCAGCATTGGCTACAGAAGTAAAAGATATGGGAGTAGTAGCTTTGTAATATCATGTACAGAAGTGGCAGTCTTATTTGTCAAGGAAAAAATAAAAAGAAGAAAACCCAGCTGTGGTCCATTGTAACGTACAGAAAAAAAAAAAAAAAAAGGCTTAATAAAAAGATTTCCTCATGTACTTTATTCACATGCAGTTGTCCTGCACAGAAGCAGATGAACACTGTGTGCAACTCGAGATCTTGCCGTTGTACCCTGATCTGACCATTTGCTGCACCAAAGTGTCGACGGGAAGAAAAGGCACATGAATAATTTTACCAAGTCAGATTATGAGCCTGAATAAAAACATTTAATAAACGGTGAAATTAGGACAGGAGTGGGAAGGATTTCTAATGCTCTGCGTGAAATGCTTACAGAGCTAAAAAGGTCAAATCCTTCACCAGTTCTCACTCCGTGCAACAGCAGTTAACAAATGAAATAAAATGACCTGCAAATGGGTGCAGGATGGAACCCTCAGAATGTGTCAATACACTGTAAAAATCATTCTGTGGTTTCGTGTTAACATGAAGGAAATGATATCTGACCATGAGAGTGCCTGCACTGACTCACTGTTTCTAATTATTATTATATTATTTTTCTGAAGCAACAGCAGCGGCAAAACAACATCAAGCAATTGCCTCCTGGCTAGCGTTCTCGGCAAACCCTCATGACTATTGACTCAAATGAGCAGCCCAGCAAGTAAGTTGTTAGCTTAAATGAAAATTATAGCAGAGACAAAAATGTCAGCCTGGGAACTGAACTAATAAGGGAAAGAATGCGCAACGAAGCTGCCGGCGCAGTTTTAAACCTCAAGGAAGAATAAAGGAGAGCACAGCTACTGAAATTAACTTGTGAGGCTGAGGTAAACAGGAAAAATCCATTTCCATCGTTGTGTTGATGAGCGCAAGACTCTCACCAGACATGGCTTTAAGTTTGCCTTTAGATGCTAAAACTTGAGACGGGGTTCACTGTGGGGTTTGGCAGCCCAATGCCACCGCCAGCTGATTTGTTGCTCCTGCTTTTGGGCTTGCAAAAAGTGACAAGTTTGGGTTAGGCAACCTGGATGTGTCCTTCAAAGCAGCTCCTGAGGAACAAACAGGCTGTTTGTAAGCAGGGGGATGAAGCACTCTGGCACAAGGTCCTGAGCAGGACAAGGAGCTGGAGGTGAAAGGTGATAAGCCACATTGAGCTTGTTCAGCAGAGCCCCTGGCAGCCGTTCAGGCTGAGGTCTTGGACAAAGTCCACCAACAGGCCTCCTGCCAGGGGATTTGTTACTGTGAGAGCTTGGCTTAGGCAGGATTTTATTATAAAAATTGTCTCGATACTTCTTCTGTCTTATTAAAACCTATCCCACCCTTCCCTTCCACCCCAGGAGGAGGAATATTTTGTATATATCTGGGTGAAACACACAAACAAATTCATTTCCCAGGGATAATAAGTTCAGAGTGATTTGCTATTCTGAGTCAGGGGCTCAAAATGATGAATTTATTATGCAAAGTAATAATTGCAAATTATATTGGCAAACTTCATTCCAGAAAAAAAAAGGGGTATTAATATAACTAAAAGGATTAAAAAATACTGGCTGTTAACTTGGGGCTACTGCAGAAATTTTAGGAGGCTATATATCTCTGTTCCACCTAAACCACCAGAGGCAGTAGCTTTCAGTTTAAAGGTCTAGTGAGATATCATAATAAATGAGCCCACCTAACAGCATGTTGCACTTGTATTGAGTAGTGGGACATGGTGCATATTATAAAAGAAAGTAAAGGGAATGCTTAGTGACACGAAAGTTTGCATCCCTTTCTAGTTCATTTTTTAGTGCAGAGGAAAGAAATACATCAGAGTTAGAAGGGGAAAGAATTTGACTCAATTTTTTTGATCAAGATAGCCTGTGCCTTTAGTGGAGTGATTGGATGGCATATTTCGACTTTGTCTGATCCTTACAGGATCCAAAAGGCCTTGTTAACCATCCCTTGGACATGAACAGCACTTTCTAAGGATGAATGGAAGAGCAGAACTCCTCCAGGTGAACCCAGGAGCACTTGGCTATTCTCACTTCAGGTTGTCCACAGCTTCCTTGCCAGACATGGTTCTTTATGGTCATCAGCAGAAAGGGGCCCTGACAGGTGCCAGGTTTCAGGTCTCTAACATAACACAGTGTTTGTCACTTAAGTGAGATCTATTTCCTCTGCTGGATCTGCACCTTATGTCAGGGATACTCCAAGGGTTAACTGGAAGCCATGGTCTTCTTCACAGAAAAGCACAGCTCTCTGCTGCTGTAGAAACATTTTCCTCTCTGACACTTATGTCCCATTCAGAAGTAATATGCAGCAGATTATAGTCTTCAGGATAGTTGAGATTTCTGGGTAATTACAAGAAAAATAATGTGATTGTAAGCCTTGCAAATAATAGTTGCAGTACTAATGCTGTTATGCAATGACACAGTACCATTAGAAAGTAGCAGAGCTTGCTAAATAAAATGCTAGTGACATTTTAAACATAATTTTCACTAAAATATTGTGAGCTGAGTGCAAGGATCATAGAATTATAGACTCACAGAATGGTTTGGGTTGTAAGGAACCTGAAAAATTATCTAGATCCACTCCTCCTGCATGGGCAGGGACTCCTCCCACTAGACCAGGTTGCTGCAAGCTCCATCCTACCTGCCCTTTGACACTGCCAGGGATGGGGCAGCTGTTCCCTGGACGCACCTAGTGCACCCACTAGGTTCAACTAAAAGCATAAATAAGATCAAAAAAGGGAGTTGGAATTTGACAAAACTCAACAGAGGTGAGCAAAATCACAGCCAAAGCAAATTATCCTGGTATTTGTGGAGTTATGCCCGTGAGGGAGATGTTTTGGAAACAATAATGTTTAGAAAAGTTTCTGTAATATTTTTTTTGCATGTTCTCAATGAAATTGCTACCATGGAAGGTGACATCAGCAGTGAAGAAGGATAATAGGACCTATATAATGGAGAAAACATTACTCCGACAAAACATATGCCAGAATGTTGAGCAGTAAGGGCTGACGTATTACAAATAGTTGCAACTGAAGTCAGTGGGACAAATAAATGAAACAAGTTCATCTTATTTCCTACTAAGGTGCATCCTGGTCAGGCACAGCCAACTGTACAGGCTCTGGAGTGAGCAGAAAATACTCAGATTAAAAAACCACATTGCTGGCACTCAAATTGTACCAAAACAGTAATATAAAAATAAAAAGTAAGGTCTGTATTTATTTGCTAGGGTCTCTAATGATTTTGAGGCTGTGGTTGTTCCTACTGCCTTGATACCTGCAGAATTGTGGGATCTACCTTTTAGATATTAGGCAATACAGACTGCTTCTAGTGGTGTTGAAGAGGACAGGGATGTTTGTTCAAGAGTCAGTTCAGCCTTAGAAGTGTAAGAGAGACTGACTTCTGCAGACACCAAGGTGATCCTGGACTGATGGTCTTCCAAATCTGATGTTGCTGCAGATGCATCCTGGTGTTCAATCCAAAATGCTGAATGAGAAGCCTGTGCTTCCTACTCAACACCCAGAAACAGGGCTCAAAACAGCTTTCAGAAGCACCTATTCACTTGGTAGCCAACAAACTTCATGAGTGTAGGTCTTATATTCTTTTCTCCTTTGTTGCCCAATGAGCTGAGAAGGGAATAACTGTTTTCTGTTAAAACCCTTTGGAAGGAGGTGATAGGAAGTGATAATGCCTTTCCCCTTCTTGTAATGCAATAGCCTTATTGTCAGAGCAGCCTCAGAGGAAGAGAGACACGTGGGCCCCATTTCCCCTCCTGCCTCTGGCAGCTCCAACCCATGTTTCCCACCCTTTAGGGAAATGGCTGTGGTCAAGGGGAGGATTCAGGATTCTCTTGGGCCAGCCAGTGAAGACGAAAGGGAGCACACCTCCAGGGCTTGGGGCATCCCTTTGGTTCCACTCACTGCTCCCAGGAGTGTTTCTGTCTTTTATTTAAGGACTGTTTCATGTGAGAAAGCACAGTCCTGGGACTGGGATGACCTCTTTCTGCTGACCCACACAACTTAGAAGATGCCTGGCAAAAAAATATAAAATGCTCACATTTTTGTGTGATTTGAAATGTAAGAGATTGGGGCTATTCAGTTGACAAAAATGAGTTAGAAAGAATATTTTAGCATTATTCAAGATAATGAATCATACCGAGAAGGTAAAATAGGTTCTTCTGTTCATTCACTCAAGAAACAAAATTTTATGAAGACGAAAGAGGGAAAAATGTAATCAAAGGAATATTTTTTTCATCTTTATTTTTTAAACAAAAGCTATAATTAACCTGTTGAACTAACTGCTTCAAGGTATAACTTAGACAAAGAGATGAACAGTATTCAAAATGGATTAGAGATGTATTTGTAAGATGAAAATATCCAGAAGCTACAATAGTAGTATATGATCTCAAAAACATTTTTTTGTGGAAAGACTTGCCTTAATACCAATTGAATCTTGTGCACCAACCTCTGTCTAGTCAAGGATCTTGTGAAGAATCTCTTTTTATCCAGAATGTTTATATACCATCTCAGAAAAAAAAAAAAAAAGAAAAAAAGAAGATGGCTAAAACAAAATACACTCTTCTATATTACTGCTCTTCCAGGGAAGCAGCTGTTATACTGCTTACAGGGAATAGTGATTTTACAAACTTCTATGATATTTGTACACTTAAATTGGCGTTTTTACACAGTAAGTGAAATTCAGCCCTGGTAAAAAAGGCGAGGGAGAAGCACGATCTGACAGCTCAGCTAGGAATGAAATGTTGGAGCTGTTTCAATAAGAGGCAATCCTCAACAGTGAGGGTCTGATTTCCCACTGTAAGTGCACTCTATCTCGCAACAGGAGTGAGCTGACAAAAATGGTCTTTACAGAATAGTTGTATACCAATAATGCAGTGAGAGAAATGGATGGCTACCAAATTCTCCATGTGTGCATGTCATGCAGGCTGAGGTTAAACCTTTCTTTTCCCAGTCAGTGAGTTATAGCTGGACATTGATGCATGGAAAATCTGAGGGAATTTCTGAAAATCAGGGCTGGGTTCTTCTTCCTCTCCTTGGACTCTGTTATTAAGAAATAAATAAAAGACTTGTAGATCTTAAAATAACTGTCAAGGTTTTATAATTGGTTTTAGTCTCTGAGAGGCCATAGAAGTTAAAGGAAGTCTAGCTCTTTGGTTATATTAAGTCAATAGTAATTTAGTGCCTGTGGTAGTGGGCCCCAAAAGTAGAATCAGGATTGCATTTGAATTTACTTAGTCTTTTCTCATCTGGTCTCTTTTTGCTGGTTCCTCTGGCCACTTCTTCCTTCCTGTTCTTGAGGAAGGCTGTTCTTCTAGCTCTTTAACGTGCCCTTAGAGTCAGAAGACCACCTGGTTTTCTGGTTTGTGCTAAATATGTTTCTTTACTGCTGTGAAAGCATAGAGAGGTCTTGCCTTGCTGCCAGAGCCAATATCTCACATCTCAGATTCAGAGAAAACGTTCCACCATCTTTATACCCATCACAAGAAGATCAGCATCAACTGGGCTCCCCAGTGTCCTCATGCCCTCAGGTACCTCCAAAATTTTTACAGTCCAAACATGTCTCAAGTAATTAGGACTAGATAAAGTATTGTTCTTTAAAGCTTTTTCTACTGATACACATTTACTAGCCAGATTTATTTGTGAGTGATATTTAATAATTCCAGAGTCCCTTTGCTCTTGGTTTACAATTTGTCAGCATTACTTTATTACTGTTTGCAAAAGTAACAAAAGGTGTTGCAAAGGGGATTCATTTGGGCAAATTAAACCTGCAGTGGGACTTCAAATGCAGGCATTTGTCCTCTGGGATTAGACATCAGCAGCCTGTGGAATTACTTCTGACATTTCATCCATCATACACTCAGAATAACTAAACAAACCAGTGCTGCTCTCTCCCTGCTCAAAGAACAACTTTCACAGAGCCTTCCCACGGAAATATCCCAACCTATTAGTGTCAGGAAATTGTGCTTGGAAAGTTAAGAGGAAAAATAAAAATCTTCCAGAAGTGAAAGGCAGAGATGTTATCACATGCCAATAATGTGCATTGGGAGGTCTGCTTGTAAACAGATCTTTGGCTGGTGTAAATGGGAGTGACATAACTGATGTGGGTATATGGATTTTGTTCAGTCCAGGAATTTTCATCACAGCAGTGACTAGATCTGAAACTGCAAGAATATGGACTTACTCTTCCTAAAATAAGCTGACAAATTGGTATTGGGTGAAGTGGGAGGAGGTCTGGACCCTGCAAATCTACCTCCTTTCCTCTTCTTTGTTTGAAGCAGTAAATTTTAAAACACAAATCTTTTCAGCATAGCCTTTTGTATCCAGGGGTTTTCAGACTTTTCTTGAAACACTGAGAACTTGGTGGCCAAAGTATTTATTTCAACCAGTTCACTACTGGCTATATGTGATCAAACTAGATTAGCTGTAGTATTTAAATATCATAGCATCACTGAATAAAAACTTAGGACTAGCTCATTAATAGAGGATAATTCTCTTTTAATCTATATTGAACAAAACAAAACCAACAACAAAACAAGAAAAAGAAATTGTCTAATAGACTTCAGATTGGGTTCCCATTCTGGAGAGACCTCCAAGGATATATTGCAATTACAGGAGGTTTTTTTTTTCCCCCCCTTTAATAACTAATACAATGTGCTTTGAAGTAATGTGGTCCCACATTGAAATCTACAATCAAACACCTAAACTAACAGAAAAGGCAAAACTACCACAAGGGAGAATTTAGAAACGGAAGTGCATAATCAGATAAATGAGAGGAAAGTTTTGAAAAGGATTGCAGAGGAGTAACAGGAGATATTGATGGTGTGTTTCTTACTTCATTGTTGTTTTCCTTCAGCAAAAGTTCTATCAGCTGGGGAGAGTTGCTCACTTCTTTGAAGCTGGCTCTTGTTTCTCTGAAATCAGATTCCTTATTCCCAGGGCTCCACTCCGTGATGCCAGCACAAACATACATCAGCAGCTGCACAGCACTTTAAAGAGTTAGCAAGGAGCTATCAAGCAATTACTTATTCCATTTTAGATCTCCGTCCATTATTTTCAGTGAGCAAGTTTAAAGTTGAGGGAATAAAAATCAGAGAAAGCAAATAAACATTTTGGAAGTCTGAGCATCTCACCTAAGGAGTGAAGCTCACCTACTGCTAGCTAAAGAGACAAGGCCTGTAGGTGAGAAGTGCTGATGGTAAGAATAATTCTTTTCCAGTGAATAAAGCCTTAAAAAGTACTTGGGTCTTCACTTTGACAGATATAATGAGCTTTGGTGCAGTGAGCTGGTGTCAGCCTCTCTTCTGTTGTGGGCAGGTGCAGCTCGGGCTGCTGCTGCATGTAGACAGCACAGTGTGCTTGCTTTCACCCATGGCAGGGTCTTTTCAGTGTCAGTAGGGCTGTGCTGTGGATGAGGTGGGTATAATGAAGTGGATGAAGAATCTAAGCTTGAAATTCTTGGATTACTACCAAAATTAACTTTTAAAATGTGTTGTTGTTTTTACTAAGCCTCTTTTCTGGTGTGTGTGTATGTGTATCTATGTGTGAAACACAAGCTATTATAGACAGAGATTGCCTTTTCATATAAACAAGTATACATTTATCCTTTGTCCTGATGAAGCACATGATGAATAAAACCATTCACAAGATTCTCATAAAATCAGCAGTAGTGGAACTGTGAAGTGTCTTTGCTTCAGAGAAGTCTGTGTGAATGGGGCTTGTTAATAAATCTTGTAGTGTCTCTTGCTGGAGATCAACAAGGCCAAATGCCAACCCAGCAAAAAGGAAGCAACTTCTCAAATGAGCTTCAGAGAAAAGATGGGTTTTATTGTTTGCCTCCAAGTTATCTACTGGCCTGCATGGTTTTTACTAACACTGCTACAGTGAATAATCTAAGGAAGAGGTAAAAAAAAATACAGGTATCATTTTCCATGGTGAGGAAGTCAGAAAGTTTCAGACCCTAACTTTCTGATGCTTCATAGTTTTCTAAATTTTAGTTACTTGCAATTTATCCTTGCCTGTATTTTCATAGACAGAAACCCCCACAATTAGTGCATTTTTTTCCTGAATGGAGCAAGGAAGAGCTTCTCATACGTACAGTTATATATGCCTGGTTGCTGTGGGTAAAGAACTTGGATATTTTGACAAGACAGTTTTGATAATTTTCCACAGTTGACCCCCAAAGCAAATCTGTGGGAGAAAAGATCTTTCCCTTCTTCTTCCCTTCTTTCACCCCAAAGTAGTGAAATTTACTTCTGGATGAGAACCCAGTGTGAATCTCTCTGCTTGCATCCTTGTGGCAGAGGTGGCCCATATTCCCGTGAGAAAGAACACTTAAACTCTGCCATTGATTTAGAGCCTGGCTCTTCACCTATCCTCCTTTACTAATCAGTTGGTAAGTGAAGGCAACTGCTTAAATATCTCCAGCACTAGAATTTCAGCAAATTGTGCTGCAGAAGGAGTGAATCTTTGTCCACTAGAGAAATTCGGTGGCTTTGCCGTGGCAGTAGGAGGTGTGAGTTGGACCATAAGCTGTCCTGGGAGCCAAGCCTACAGACACCTTTCTGGGTGGCTTTTCCATCTTGGTCCCAGACTGGCTTATTTCCTCTGAGAGCATATTTTTATGAGCTGGGACAAAAAGTGAGAGTGCATGAGACGGGGGGATGGCTTGGGAATACAGCCAGGCTTTGCTTAAACTGGTAGTTCAGTCATTCACCCAAAACATCAGAGGATCAGTTCTAATCCTCAAGTCAGTAATAAAACAGCATCACCATGGAAGACAGAGCTTTGTGTTTTTGGAGACATAGGGTTGGATGTCAGCTTCAGGGAGACAAGTACAGATCTGAGTTGTAGCAGAGCAGATATAGGCTTCAACTCAGGGCTAAGGATTTCCCCAGACACTATAAAATTAGGTTACTTTATATATTCTTTTATCCCCCTAGACTTATAAAAAAAAATAGTCCTGCTTCTAAAACATGCACAAGTAAAGGAGGATATTGTGGAGGATATCTGTGACAGAGTATTTTGTAGCAGATGGCTTTTTTAAATGAATGAGCATTATTTTTTTCCCTGTCATGAAATTATTTTTTCAATATTGGTGCTGGGAGTGGGGAGTATAATTTACATGTGGTCCATGTATGGTGGCAACAGCTTTGTTGTTTTGCACAAATAGGCACAAATGGTTTGGGATAAACAGCTCTCAAACTACAGGCTGGATGAAACTTTGGTTTCTAAAGTGGTTCTGAAAATATTGAGAGATTCAAACAAAGGTTGTCCTTAGTATGGTTGCCCATACTGATCAAATAGTTAGGATGTGAACCTGTATGCCAAACTTAATCTCTTTTTCTTACTCATGGATGGAAGCCCAAAGAGGATCTATGCTCCAAGATGACCGTCATTCTCTAAATCCCTTTCCTGAAGTAAAACACAGTGCAGAAGTTAGATCATCCCTGTCTTACCTTTCCCAAACAGCTCTGTTTTTCTAAGCCTTCTAGACCTGAAATCTTTGAAAAAAACACCAAAACAGTTGAAAATGACAAAGAGATCAGGCAAGACACCTACAATACCCTCTGATAGTCTTTTCCAACTGGACAACTCTCTTTCAGATCAAGAGGAGTTTTTTGTGTTGTTGTTGTCTTGAAATTAAGACACCTGCGCTACTGTATCACTCTTTGTTTCCTGCCCTTTTATATCCATGGATGGAAATAAATATTTTGAGATGAGAGGAACTAAATTTTAGACAGTTAAAGGTGGGTGAGTTGAGTCCCACACGTTTTTTTACAGCTAGATATTTCTATGAGCAATATAAAACATAGTCTCTGTCAAATAAAGATAAGTTTTATAACATTTTATGGTAGTACCTACGCATCTCCCAAAAGACATGAAGAAGTTTCAAAAGGTTGTGATATCATTTCATGTATGACAGCAGATAAGAGAGACAGCACAAGGCCCTAGGCTGCAGAGAACAGCTTGATCCTGTATTCCTGAAAATCCTTAGAAATTCTGCCAAAGAACTGGACTAGGTGTATTAAGAAGGCTAAAGGGAGATACTAGGCTGGGCTTGGTATACTGTGATTAGGCTAAGGGGATGTACCAGACTCTTTTCTAGCTTATTTTAGGTTCCTGGCTTGTGGTTAAAAATTAATAAACGTATGGAAGTAATGTTCAAACAAACACATGTGTGTTCTGTGGAGAAAAGGTGATTTGAACTGCTTCTGCACATCAAGGTTACACAACATTGTCAGGGTCAATAATGGCAAATCCAGGTGAAAATACAGTCCCGCTGGTGCCAAGTGCCAACTTTGCTTCGAAATTTGTGGGGTAAGCTTTCTAAGTAAAAATCTCAGATTTCTTAATTTAAACATCATGCCCTCTGTCATAAGCAGCTAAGATCTCAAATGTTTCAAATAAGGCCCCAAAAAGCAAATGGAGAGGTAAGTGCTCAAACATTATTGCTAAAGATATGATTTCCTTGCAGGAAAGGTTGGCCATGACTAGAAATTCTAAAGATCACAAAGACCAACCTGCCCCTCCAACAGCCAACGCCACACAGGGAAATGAGAATAAAATGCTCACCTCTGACCTGCCCCATGGATCACCTCATGGTCTACACTCGTGTGATGCATCCGTTGACATCAACAAGGCTGGCAGAAAAGTAAGCATCAAGGTGACCCTAACTTTGGCTTTGATAACTGAATTAATAATTTGTGACTTTGGAGAGGGGAAGAAAAGGAATATATCATTAACCTCTTTTGAAAGAACTGTACCTCAATCAAGTATAATTATTTTTCTAGATTAAGCCATTACAAGCTCTTTCTACACCAACAAATACTATCTTAGCTCAAATCTGGTATCAGTAAAAAGGTACTTAATGTATTGACCTAAAATAAATTGTGATGGTGCTTGTTTGTGTGTTTGTATTCTGGCAAGGAATGTGCCTCCTCCCTTGGAATAGCATACAACAAAGGCCATAGATTACAAGAGTCTTGAGTTCCTGAGGACCATGGCTTGTTAAGACAGGATTTACTGGAAATTACCACTAATAAGTTACTGAATATTTACAAAGACTATTGAACTATTCACAAATATCCAGCTTTTTTTTTGTTTTTTTTTTTTAATTCTGTTTTTGAGAGAAAAACAACCAAATAAAAATTCCACAGCAAAATATTAAGATGTATAAAGTTAAGCCATGTGAAGTGTCAAAAAATGTTTAAATACATGCCAAGAACTGAGTGGTCTTGCTTTATTCTTGTCTGGGAATAATTTTACCCAATCAGAACTCTAGTGTTCCTGTCTTATTCTGGGTGTAAGACCACGCTGTTCACACTGGTTTCCAAGTATGACAGCTTCCAGCCTAATCTGATATCGCAGTGACTGTTCATTTCCCACTGGTAATCACCCCCTCATCTTATGGCTGCAAAGAGAAACACAGAGAAGGATCACAAGTGTCTCTATAATGATAATAATGTACACTTTATATGCATCCATATTCTAGCACTGAAGCTAAAACATTGTGCTCTGTTTCCTTACTCTGCTATTTTGTTTGGAGCAAATCTTCAAAATTAATTTGAGATCAGTGTTACTTCTTGAACTTGTTTCCCTTAATTTCTTATTTTTTGTTTAATTTTTTATTTTTCTTGCTGAGATAATTTCTGCAGATCATCCCATGCCCAGTAGCAGGTACATGCTATTCTAAACAGAGATATTTGTAGGCAACATGTTGGCAAAGGACTGAAGATGCTGTTCTTCAAAAAGCCTGAGTACTTTCTTCATCTGGACTGCATTAATGCAATTGCTCTTGCAGGTACTTCGTATTCAGGCTCTTGGCATATTTTCATTTGTTAGGCTGTAGGTCTGCCACACACCTCTGTCTGCTGCTTTTTCAATACAGGAAGGGATTCTACACGATGGAGGTAGTAAGGTGCTGGCAAAGGTTGCCCAGGGAAGCTGTGGCTGCCCCAACCCTGGAGGTCTTCAAGGGCAGGTTGGATGGGGCTTGTGCAGCCTGGTCTGGTGGGAGGTTGGAACCTGAGGATCTCTAAGGTCCCTTTCAACCTTAACCATTCTGTGATTCTAATTATACTGTTTAAAAAGTTTTGACTGTAGCCCTGTTTGCAATGCATGAGTTTAATTAAAATCTGCAGATGTTTTCCATAGACTATGTAGAGTGGGATTCACATTTAGTCAATGAATGTAGATTGGCTCTTGCCTGAATATATGCGTGTGCACTTCAAATATGTGGACAATAAGTACATCCTTTCTCAAGAAACAAGGACAAAGTACGCAAACACAGGCACTGTTTGGCCCTGAGAAAGCAGACTTGGACATGAGGGTTATCCCAGATCTGGGAGCTGTCACTTGCGCTGTGTATGCCGAGACAAGGAGGAAGCTGTAATATAAACAGAGAGAAAAGGCTCAGTTTTCTTCCTAGTTTAATTTGCCAGAGGATGATCTTTTGCCCGCACACTGAAAACAAGGACATGTTCTCTCTCAACCTGCAAACCAGCAAGCTGAAAGATTGGCAGCTGCCTGCAGGGCCGGCACACCTTGCGCTTTATCCCCTGGCAGGTGATGTTTTAATCAGGGCTGGGGTGAGGAAAGGTCTGGGAGGACTCACCTTTCACACATTACCCCAAACACACACCACACCACCTCTCTGCTGCAACCCAAGCTTGTTCCTGCTTTGGCATTCCCTGCAATCTCTCAAACATGTCTCCTCCACATGCTCCTGTGTCCTTTTACATCCCTGAGCTTGGCCTTTTAGAAGCCACAGGACGATGCTTCCAGGGAACTGCAATTTTGTGTTTACAGAAAAGCAGGAAAGGGAATGAAATGAACTGCAAAAGCCCTCTTAATTATTGATGCATATAAAAATTGCCCTCTTGTGTTCTGAAAACTGGTGTAAAATGTCACAGCTAGAGAGCTTCTTTCCAGTAAGTTATGCTCAGTAAATTTGGTCTGCTCCTTGCACACATACACATAAAGATATCTCCGATCTGTCTTTATATACACTTTCTTTTCATGAAAAGCATTTTGACTACTTAACTGGCATGTGGGATCCTGCATAAATTATGTTGATTCCATATGATTCAAACTATAAAATATAAAATTACATTGCATTTTCGATAGGCATACACACAAACCATGTGAAACGTGAAAGGTCAGACTGGAAATTCCTCACTCTCATTTGTGAACATTATTATTTTTTTTTTGGTTCAACAGCCCTGCAGATTTTGACTGGGCTGAGTAAGAGATCTCATGGCCTTGCTTTAAGACCACTGCAGGGCTCCAGTCTTGCCATCTGATCCTTGCCTAGACAGACACATACATACTGGGCTGCTTTTTTGGCTTGGGAAGGCATTTCATGGATCAAGGCCATAATTGTTAACTCAGCTACCCAAACAAGAACATGGCAAAGCTCCACCACTACATTTAATCCAATGTCTTTGAGATTATATTAACTTTCAGCTTCATAGATGCGTGATGTTTCTCCACCAAAAATGTATCATCTTCTTATGGTATTCCCACTGCTTTAAGTCAAACTACACAAAAGTCAGAGAATGAGCAGCGCTTAGTGTGTCTGAGGTGGAATACACCAGCAGAATGGTAATGCCTACAGGAAAAGTGGTCCTTTCAGAGCATTCATTCTCCCCTTATATTTTTCTTGCTTGTTTGTCTTTGCTGCCTTCCTCTGAAGTTTCCAATCTTGCTTATGTTAGGTGCCTGTTTTCGGAAATAATGAGTTTCTATGAATGCTGCTCAGTTCACAAAAAGAGGGATGCAACCTCAAGAAACAGCTATGATTTGGTGCTGGAGATGAGATTCCTAGCTTTAGAGTTGGAGATATTGGTACTTAGAGGCTGGCTGTGATTGCCCTTGTCTTGTACAGGGGGCTGGTCTTGCAGTTCAGTGACTGCTGAACCAACACCCTTTGAAACTCTCCCACTTCCAAAACCAACTGAGCTGTGCCTGAAATATGCAGCTTATTTTTTCCCTTCTCAGCAACCAGCATGCTCTCTCTCCCAGATTTCACAGGCATGGAAGATAAATTAGCCACCCAAAAAAATTTAAGAGACCACTAGACAGAGGTGCAATTTCTGTGACAGTGGAACAAAGGCACCTACACATTTTAGAGTGCTTTAAAGTGACAGTCTGTTTCCACTGCTACCCATTTTAATGTCATGGGTGATCAGAAGTACGAGTACTCTCTACAGGGTACTTTTCATATACCTTTACTGGACTCTGCCTAACACATTCACTGATCTCTGCAGCACTTCAGCATGTTCTCTTTTTATAGATGTATCAGGCATCTCACTCCTTTAATATATGTCATGCACAGAGATGGATGCACCTACGCCAACCCGTTGTGTCAGTGAGCATTGGTTTGGTAGCCAGGAAAGCACTGCCAGCAGAAAGACTGGAGCTTGACATGAGTGAAAGTGTCCTGTCATGTTCTACATAAGGTGACCTTCAGTGGCTTTATCTGACCATTATTTTATAAAGCTATATAACACTAGTGTTATCTTTGTTAGTTGCAAAATGTTAAGCACAGTACCATGAAGTCCATACACTCCTACAGTTTTAGTTTTTAAACATACTTTCCCTGAATATAAGTGAAAATAGGGAGAACTTAGAATAAAGTATTTACTTTGGGGTTTCAGAGTCTCTTGGCTCATAGAGTAGCTCTGGTGTGCTTCATGTCTACAACCGGTTGGGTTAAGACAGTGCTGGAAGGTCTCAGAATCAATCCATGCAGAACTGAATTATTTTTGTATCTGCTTGGCTCATGAAAAGTCACATTACTCCCACATAGGTGCAAAGGTTGCATAAACTATCATTTCAGGTAGTGTTAATGCACTGGCTTCCATAGCTGTTTCCACTCCTGTTCATTTTCCATTGGGCAACTGTGTCACCCATGCACATGTTCAGCACAGTCTTCCCTGGCTGTGCACTCTGAATACAGCTGGCTGAACACCATCTGAACACAGCCCTCAAATTCTGGATCAAGACACAGTTCAAATTTGATTTCTCTGTCACAGTGGAAGGAAAAAAATTCTTAAAAAGTTGCTCTATGACACATTCCAACTATCTGCAGCCAGTTGTTTTGGATGAAAGTTTTCTTATGGTTAAAAAAATAGTAACTCTTTCTAGTTCACTTCTGGCTTTCACTTAAAAAAGATACCTTGGAGCAAAGGTGAAGACCAAGAGGTTTAGCACGGTATGTAAAGCCTTGTAAAAGTTAGAAAAATTTGAATACTTAAATTTAGGAGATTAAAAGGGAAACTGGTACGCCTCCTTAGGCATGGTTATTTTCTGCACCAATCCTCCTGTCTGTACGAAGCAGGGAGAGACAGACACACTACCAATTTTAAATCATTTTTGCTATCAATGAAGGGGATAGCTTTAACAAAATAATTGTTTGCATCACAATATTATTAATAATCAATATTAATAAAATCAATACCAATGAGTGCAAAAGAATGTGTGAAACAAATTGGGGTCAGGTTCAGGAACCCTGAAATGTGAATGTTCAATTAACAATAATAGAAAAGATGCGGGGCATGGTATACAAATGAAGGCTGCCTGGGGCCAAATGTACTCAATAGCAAAGCCAAAAAGATATTAAAACCACCCCACATCACTTTGTTTTTCATCTGATGAGCAAATCCATGTTGAAAATATGTTTATCTGTTCTAACAGCAAAAATAAACATATTCCATAATATATGTATTAAGAGGAGGTATAACTCACACAGCGTTCACTGCTAGGAAAATGTGACTAGGTACTGTAAGAGCTGTGAAAGGGGAGGGGGGAAGAATAGTAAGAAGGATAGATGCTTGAGGAGAAAAAAAACTTGCTAACCAGAGGTTTTTACATGGACCACAGTGTCCCATGTCCTACATGCTGATTTCTTGAGCAGACCTGTTGCCAAGATAAATTTTTTCTTGGACTCTAGAATTTATAGGATGTTCTTGGCTTGCATCAAGAACACAGCAGTTCCTTCCCCACACAAACAGCTATATCTAGCTAGGCTGGATATAAACAGAAAGACTGCTTCACTAATTATTTATACAAAGACAAAGATAGCTGCATTCTGGAAGGTTCGTAGAACTGGTATTTTTTTTTTTTGTTTTGTTTTATTTTTTGGTCTTACTGTGTTTTTGACTTTCAGGACTATCAGACTCCACCAAAAAGCATCTACACCTTCATCCACAGGAAGGTAATTCACAGGTTTACTACTCTGATTCTTGCAGTGATTGTTTCTTTTGCCTTTTTTTGTTTTTAATTTTTATTTTATTTTATTTTTTTTCCTTGATAGTTTATTTAATAGCAAAGTATTTATATAAAACAGGATTCTTACCTGAAGGAGTTACTCTCCCTACCTGCCCTCCTGGCTTTTGAGACTACTTGTGGGAGCAAGGAGTACCCCAGAGCTACCAGCACCAAGCTCACTGTAAAAGTTAGTGTTATGAAAAGAAGATTCTTACATGTCCTGGAAAGGCACTACACCAAAATGTCTCAGGAAACAGTGGCATTTTCAAATCAATAAATTTACTTTTATGAGTCAAGTTAAAGTAATTCAGAAATGTTTTCAGATCCAACTGTTATTTAAAATATGTTCCATCTTTTTCTCCTTTTCTCTCCATTTTTAGGCCAAGAAGTTGAAATACTGAAACAGGCCTAGCAAGGTGAGTAAGAGGAAAATAATTTTGAGTGCTTCACATGCCATTATCCTCATCCTCTCACTTGTATGTGAAATGCAGCTGAAATATGGAATACATGACATAAGTTCCTAGCAGTTTGCAGCAAAGTCCCACTGACAGGAGTTGAGAGAAGAAAAACAGTGGAAAAACAAACAGCATTTTGGACAGGCAGAATACTATTGAACTGCAGTCACCTAGGTCTGTAAACTGAACCTTGCAAGTACTTTTACTCTATTTTAAGCACATTCTAAGAGGAATGGGAACCTGTGGGATTGGGTCTCAGTTTAGGCTCTGGGATTAGCATTCCTCTTGTGCAAAGTACCATGGAATTTTAATGAATACAAGTAGTCGGAATTTCTGCTGTCTCCCAGAGATTTGTTTATTTACTAATTTAGAGGCATGTTTAACATCTTTGCTTTAGTGATGGATCTGTACCAGCACTATACTAAGGCAATGGTTAAAAAACAGATGCTGAGATAAGAGAAGTATCTGTGTCATTTATGGTCCTAGACACACACATAAATGAACTTGAAAATCCAGTCCCCAGGTTAGATAATGAGATATTAAAAGATTACAGTGTATACAAATACATGGCACCAAAGTGCCCAAGCCAGTTTGCTGTGGGAACTTTATGAGTTTAAAATAAAGGAAAAAATTGAGGTTTTGTTGGAAATCACAGAATCTTAGGGGTTGGAAGGGACCTGGAAAGACTATCCAGTCCAACCCCCCTGCCAGAGCAGGGGCACCCAGAGCACATCACACAGGAACGTGTCCAGGGAGGTTTGAATGTCTCCAGAGAAGGAGACACCACAGCCTCTCTGGGCAGCCTGGCCCAGGGCTCTGTCACCCTCACAGTAAAGAAGTTTTTTCTGATATTTACATGGAACTTTCTATGCCTCAGTTCGGTGGCCCCTCAGTCTCCTCTTCTCCAAGCCCAACAGACCCAGCTCCCCCAGCCTTTCCTCATCCACTCCCTCCAGCATCTCTGTGGCTCTGCCCTGGACTCTCTCAAGCAGTTCCCTGTCCTTCTGGAACTGAGGGGCCCAGAACTGGACACAATATTCTAGATGGGGCCTCACCAAGGCAGAATAGAGGGGGAGGAGAACCTCCCTTGACCTACTAACCACCCCCTTTCGAATGCACCCCAGATGCCATCGGCCTTCTTGGCCACAAGGGCACATTGCTGGTCATGCTCATCCTCCTGTCCACCAGGACCCCCAGGTCCCTTTCTCCTACCCAGCTCTCCAGCCTGTCCAGATCTCCCTGAATGGCAGCACAGTCTTCTGGTGTGTCAGCCACTCCTCCCAGTTTGGTGTCATCAGCAAACTTGCTGAGGGGACACTCTGTTCCCTCATTCAGGTCCTTGATGAAAACATTGAATAGTGCCAGTCCCAGTACTGACCCCTGAGGGACTCCACTAGTCACAGACCTCCAACTAGATTCTATCCCATTGACCACAAATGTATGACTGTTTTTCCTTCAGACAAAGATGCTATTTGGAATTGATTAGCTTAGCACCTGGTGTGATCAAATGCAGATTTTGTGATGAAATAACACAACAGGCCCTTTATCACAGGTCCTCAAGGTGAGTCAGACATTCAACTAGATTGGGCAGAACCAAACTGCAACTATTCAAAGCCCATATCTCAGCAGATTCTTTTCTTTATTTCAACTTCTATGAATAATTTTCCTCTTTAAAATCCTCTTTTAGAAGCACAGGGACCTACCAGCAGTGCAAACAAGGGGTAAGAAACTTTCTGTAGCCCTTCATCTCATAATGAGTGGTGAGACCCCGGCCCAGGTTACCCAGAGAAGCTGTGGCTGCCCCATCCCTGGCAGTGTTGAAGGGCAGGTTGGATGGGGCTTGGAGCAGCCTGGGCTGGTGGGAGGTGTTCCTGCCCACGCAGGGGTGGGACTGGGTGGTCTTTAAGGACCCTTCCAAAACCAAATCTTTATATGATTCTGTGGTTCTAAAGACCGACCAAAAACCTTTGTCCAGAGAGAGAGCTGAGATGCTTGGGCCAACTGTCTAGCTAGGTCCAACATTTTTGGAAGGTTTTGAGAGGGCTGACCAAGAAAGTTGTTTTTAGCTTGAAGATGCATTTTAAGCTGTGTAGGAGATGCTTTGGGACAAGGTTTTAAAGTTTTTGCCTTGGCAAAAATTGAGTACCCACCTATATGAAGTCTAGTCACACAGTCCAGAAACTATGGCTGTGTTCTTTCTGTTAAATAGAACCAGAAAACAATGCACAATGCCATCTTTTTTATTTCAGAAGTCTGAAACATTTTGGGTAGCCATTACTTCCTAAAACTAATACACATTTCAACAAGTGCATGGAAAGCAAACAAGCTCAAACAAAAGTAAGACACAACACCTCACATCAACTCCCAGATCATAGAGTCGTAGAATTATTGAATGGTTTGGGTGTTTTTCCTACTGTTTCTGAAGCATAGCTGCACTCTCAACAACCTTCTGGTTCAGATTCTGGAGCTGCAGGAGTCTATTCTCTTCCATGTAATTTGTCTTACAGGTAAATTATTGTTTGCTGAATTTTCATCTCCTTGAAAAAAAATATGTGTTTTTGTTATGATTTAAAAGAGTCAGCTGAAAATGTGAAAAATGTTATAGGCTACTGGATCTAAGCCAAGCTTTGGTAAAATCTGGCTAGATAATATATTCTCTTTATGATGAATTCAGGAGAGTGAATATTCATTGCTGAAGTAGTGTTCCCTGAAACACAAAATTTATAATAGAAGTGAGGTTGTGTTCTTAACAGCCTATATGAGGCAGTTTGTGTTTTTTTAAAAAAATATTATTATTTTTTATTTTTATTTTTTAAAAGCAGCTATCTAATTACCTTTTATGTCAATTACTCTGCTTGTTCCCCTGGTGACTATTCTCCCCAAAATGTATTGGCTGAGTTCTTCATTATTACTTCCCAAACAAGAAAATAAAAAACTATGAAAAATCAATAGCAAAGTTCACATGAGCAGATGTTAATCTGCATAATTCAGCATACATTCAAGATAGTGATCTTATTGGCATGGGGCCTGATATTTTTAATGGAGCTTTTTAAGTTAGTAAAGTCAGTAGCAGTAGAGCCTTGGAATTGGTAGCAAAAAGTCAACTGCAGATTTGAATACTTAATTTCGTGGCTATAAACAGCCACGTCACATTTCCAGCAGCAACAATGGGATAGTTTTCAGCACTGCTCTACCAAGCAGGCATGTTTTCTATTTTCTTCTTGTATATACAATTAAAAGCATTCCCACCAGAGAACTCTGCCCTGCATTCACTTCTGAAGCAGAGCATGAGAGATGTCTCTCAAAAGTCAAAATCCTGCCTTTCCTTGGGCCAAAAAATGAAAGAGCAACCCAGTGGTGCACGATAAATTCTAAGGGCTTGATTAAAAGTTTGAGTTCACTGACTGAGTGTCAATACTTACACACCAGTGTGCATGATCTCTGGTCATGGAGAAAGACTTTTTTTCTTCTGCGTGGAAAGGTGAGCTTAGCTTTTACCAGGAAAGAGATAAGGAATTGCACACATGGAGTATGGGCAAGTTCTCCTCTTGCTCTAGGGGATATCTACCAGTGCTTGCGTTCTTGTTGAGTAATAATGAGATACCATAACCAAACAGTAGAAGATGCATGTCAGATGGTTCTCCAATAACATTAGAAAAAAAAGCAGCTGATGTATGGGATATTGAAGGCAGATTAAGTTGTTAATGTATATTAGTATATTCTTAATTTCCTTTTAATTGAAAAAGACATATTGACTTTAATTAGAACCATTTCACAGGAACTGTCAATTAGCACATGTCAAACTAGTTAATTCAGAACAGAATTCTTTTAATTAGGGTCTGCTTTCCTTTAACTGTGGGGCCAATGAAATCAGCCTTTCCTTATCAAGATTTTAAATGTCTCTAAGACACACAATACAAATGTAGTCTCTTATCTATTATTAGAAGCCCATATGGATAGCATTAAAATGATGATGCTGGCATTGTTCATGCAGCACAAATCAGAGTTTCCTTTAAGAATGCCTGAAAAAAAAATGAAAAAGATGGCTTTGAAGAAAGACTATTTTAAATACACAGATTTATCCTACTTTAAAGAGACTAGAAAATTTATGACATGCATGTTCACATTTAAAGTATTATTTAATACGTCTGCTCAAATAAATGGGCCTATTCAAACGTTTTGTGTGTTCTATCAGCCAAAGACACATAAAACATTTTCAAAGCATGCAGTAACGTTCTTCCCTTAAATGAACTGTAATCAAAAGGAGAAAACAGACTTGATGATTTTTTTTGGGACAATATAAACCCAGCATTGTTAACTTTCATTGCATGTGAAGATTTAACACTGATTGCTAACCCAGTGGCTGTGAACACCAGTGAGCTGATGTCATCTCAGTTATCAAACAGCATATAATCCCAGTCTTGACTTTCACATGCATTTTCTGAATCTGTGGCAGTTTGCTGATGGATGTCATCTCATGGCTAACCTACTGGTGTCAAGAACTTCCCTGCAGTTTCTGGGAGCTACCATGTGCAACACCTGTCATGCTGGTCACATCCCTTCAGGAGCAGGAAGAAGCTGAGAGAAATAAAACAAAAAATAAAAAAGGAATGGTTGAAACAAATATACTTAGTTATATTGTATGGGGTTTAGCCACTGTTTTACTGACCTACATCAATACAGGATTACAGAGATTAGTAAAGGGAATACTTAATAACTGAACTGTGGATTCCAAAGAGGATTATCTGGTAAGATATTTCATGTATCCTGACGCATTGTTGAACATATTAAGGGCCTGATTATGAGCCTGAGTAACTCAACAATAAAAGAAACATAATTTCCCAAAATTGAGTACCACTGCAATATATTAAAATTTAATGTGCCCTACAAGTACACTTCACCTAAGATCCAAACCATGTCAATTTTTTTCCCCAGGGCAACTCTTTGATATACGGGTAGTAGAGTTGTGAGAGTGCCACGTGGTAAAAAAAGTATGTTAAGTTTTCCACAAAACTTTGAAAAGGGGATGGAGTTTAGCTAGATGACATGGAAAACTGAAATCTTGTGTCCTGTGAGCATCTCAGATCATGCAAGAGGTTCTAAAGACACAACACTTCATTGCCTACTATCTGTTATGAAGTGTACCCCTAGTAAAACTAACAGCTGTAGTGCTGCTTTCACATGTGGTTGTAAATAAGTAACATAAGACCTTGATATTTATTCATTAATCCTATTGTGGCTCACATTAAATCTCTGCTTATCAGTTTAAATGCTTACCATAATTTAGAACTCTTTAAGCAGATCTAAGTTACTTTGCCACTAAATTGCATAATCCAACTTCTTTTGTAACACAGCAGAAACAATGCTTTGGATTTTGATCATATTGCTCAACCAGCAATATATTGTTTGTTTCAAAGTGGCCATTAGCAACAACTCTTCTTTTAAAATAACCCCCATGTTGTTTGTGTGTAGCAAGTATGGGTAGTTAAACCACCAGTGATAAAACATCAGGTGGCTGCCTTTATGCTCACATATTATGCATTATGCTGAAATTTAAACTGTAGGAATAGCTGAACACTTTAAACCATAGGAGATTTTCAGATTACAGTGAAATTTTTAGTCCTTGTTCTATCCCAGTCAGGTAGGTAATAATTTATATGATACGTGTCTTACGACTGGAACAACTGAGCAACAGTTGTATGGAAGGAAAGTAACTTACCCAAGCCTCAAAGTGAGTCAGTTAGAAATGGAAATAAAAGCAGAAACTCCTGATTCTCTGAAGTTGCATGATCCTCCTTCCAAATGCACTAATGCACCTTTCAGTGCAGCCCACTGTATGCCCTTAAAGCAGTGCAAAGCATTTTTTTTCTCCCTAATTAATACTAAGGAGATTCATTGCTTAGCAGCAGCACTAATATTTACACACGTATGGATCTCATGATTAAGTAGCATGCTTTGACTTCAATTAAAGCTGACAGTTTCTGATAGCAAAAAGTCATTACAGAACTTCAAAAGCACTTGAACTGCAGAAAGATCTTTACAATTATCTATATAATATCTTTCAGCCTCTCTTGGCTCCTTGATCTTCTGTGGCAGGCCCAACTTCTCTGTCAACTTTTGTCTATGAGAAGTTGAACCTTAAGGCACACTATTAAGAAAAATATATAAAAACCATATATTAAAATGCTGCAATATACTATGGATTTCACTTGGTCTGACATTCTTTTTGGGATAAGTGCTTAATAAAAATTGCCCATGTGAATCATGTACTGTTCATGTATTGTTCATGCATCAAACCAAGAGCCATTTAAAAATGACTAGCATTAGGAAAATGTAATAGCTTTTTAACAGATTATTTAAATGACTGTAGCTCTGATTTCCAGTCATTTTATCCAAACAGCTATGGCAGAAGTATCCCTGAAAAGGGAGTAACTTTCTGATTAAACCCTTTTGTTGTTGGATTTAAGAAATATTTTAGAAGAGAGAATTTCTCAATTATGTATTCATCTTCCAGATCCCAGGCAGGGAGGGTGTAACAATTTGATCAAACCCAGCTGAAAGCATTAATGGTTTGGAGGATTCATTTCGTTTTTACATTCATGATGAAGAAAGCCTTTAAATACATTCAGAGAAGAACAGACAGTTTGTTCGGACTGACCAGAGTGTAAATCACTTCGTTGGTATTTTTTGCTCTCCACAGCTTGGCTTTCTTGGAATTTTGTAGACATTACAGCAATTGAGCCGTGTGCTTCTGCATTTTTGTGGCCAGATTATCAACCTGTCTGATTCCTTGATTTTTGGTTTGTTGGCTGTATGCATCCCACCATTGGGGTTGAGATTGGAACCAGCAGGTCCCCTCATCTCCTCACTTTCTGGTGGCTCCTTGGCCCAACTTCTCCATCCCTTCCTCTTTCCCCAGGAGGCTTTCTAACTGTGAGAGCTGTGCTCATGTTAAACCATTACAGCAACTAATTTGCAGCACCCAAAGACAGAAAGACAGACCTTCCTCCCATACACTGGGAGAGTTCCTTACTCTGGGTTCTTCAGATCAATGACCTTCATTTACTGCTGTAGTTTTGATGCACAGCCCAGAATTTCTATAAAAAACATGGTCTTTCAGCCAGCTCTCCATCCCAAGGGCTATTTTTTGACAAAACCTGTGCATCTTCGTGTTAATGAGGAAAACCACTCAGAGGAAAAAGACTGCTATGGCACCTTGTACATGCCTAATTATCTGCAATGTGGTTTAGTAGCTGCAAACAAGGACAGTCAGCTGGCTGCCCCCTTGTCTTGAAGGAGGGACCTGTGGACCACCAGGGGTTCTGATCAGAGATGTGGAGCTGCTGCTCTTGTTCCTGCTGTGTCTGCAGGCATGTTCCTCCAGGTCACATCTCTGCAGCCGTGCTCACTGCTCTGTTATTAAACGTTTCTCCGAGCACAGCCAAAGCATCCAGGTTGTTAACATATATAATAAGTTATATTTAAGAAGGTTTAAAATCAGCACGTTGCATTTTTTAATTTTTTTTTTTAAATTTTTTTTGCAGCTAAGTCATAAAAATATGCTAACATGATAGCATCTAATGAAGGAAATGTTGCATGCAGATGTCTGTTTGCCTATTATCCCATAAAATGACTGTATATTTTTATTTACAAGTGTAACGTTAGGCACAAACACTTTACCAAAAAAGCATTCATTTAACCAATGTATAAATACAATGAGCCTAATATAAGAAACTGTTTTAAACCGCATATTTTAGTGTTTATAAAATGAAAAGAAATAACAAAAAGCAATTGTTCCAAAGTACATATTTTTTCCTCCCTCATGATGAGAAAGAAATATAGGTTCTCAGCTGGCATATTATTTGTGATGTGGCAGCCAAGTGAAATTTGTGCCTCGTGTCATGTATCCTTTACATGATGCAAAGGAGTATAATTTTATTTTTGTTTTATTTGAAGGCTCTGTCTGGGCACATTGGCCACCAATTTCATTTTTATTGCAGTGCATGGATAGCAACGTCACATATCCTTACGTTAATGCAAAGGGCATAAGAAAGGAAAGAGGAAGTATAATTTGTGTTGTTGCTGTTGTCATTTGAAATTTCCATAGTGTCTGTGCACATTGGGTACCATTTCATTTTTATTGCTCTGTACTGATAGCAATGTCACATATCATTAGGTTAACACCAAGTTAGAAAAAAAAAAAAAGGGAAACATAGATTTGCCCCCCACCCCCGTATTACTATTACTATTGTTTTATATTTTTGTACTGTATGAATATAATTTCTGCAGGGCAGTGGAAGTAGTGAAAAAGTCTAATATTTAGTGTAAAAAAGGCCCACCAGTTTATGTTTTTGTATTGCTGCGTGTGACAGTGGATAGGAAATGTAATGCTACTTAAATTTCTTCTTGATGGGATAAATGTTTGTTCAGTATCTGAAAAGAGTTAATGTGAAAACAGATATCTTTCAGGAAAATTGGAGGAGTACCAGAGTTTAATTTCTCCAGATCAATAGATTTTATTAAGGTGCTGTGTCATGTACCCTTAGATGCCTTCCACGTCCACCTCACTGTCTGCTAACCCTGAGCAGAGAATGTGCCCCTGAGTTTGGGATGTGGAGGGTTACGTCGTAGTTGTGGTGGACCCACTCCTCATGGTCAACATGTAAAAGACTGCCACCAGGATGGACATGGTGCTCCTCTACATGGGGAGCAGCAGGCAGCTGTGTGACTGCTCCATTTTATATGACAGCTCATTGTACAGGTCAGCATTGACAGCTGACAGGAGTACAGCCCTTGGGATCCTTCTGGAGATTTGTGCCCTAGCATGGCAAATCTATTCCCAAAAATTGTCTCAGTTTTGGAAAGCAAAATAAGCCAGCTTGGTTTATTTAATCTATTATAAACCATTCCTATATCAAGCCCAACACTGCCTCTTTATCTTTGACCTTTGGAGCAACACTGTTGAGGTCCAGTAAGTCAATGTCTATTTTTAAGGAGCCACCCTTGGACAGGCAGATACAGGGCTACCAATTAGAGATCATAAGGTCCATTATGGTCCTTCTTGGTCTACAGTTGTGATAAGTCTATTAGTTTGAGATGGATTCTGTGCATTGCAGCTTGGACCTTGTTCTTCAGGCAGAATACTCCAAGCTGGGCTGCAAAGCTGATGAAAGGGCTGGAAGGCAGGTCCTATGATGAGTTGCTGAGGACCCTAGGTTTGTCTGCTTTGGGAAAGGGAGGCTGAGGCATGACTTCATTGTTCTCTGCATCTTCCTAAGGAAGGGATGTGGAGAGAGAGGTGTCGGGCTCTTCTCCTGGGGATACAGCAACAGGACACATGGGAATGGTTCAAAGTGTACCAGGGAAGGATCAGACTCGATGTTAGGAAACATATTAATTTACTGAGAAGATGATCAAATACTGGAACTGGAAAGATGGTCAATGCCCAAAGTCTGTCAGTGTTTCAGAGGCATTTGAACTACACCCTTAAGAATACGCTTTTACTTCTGGTCAGCTCTAAAGTAGTCAGGAAGTGAGACTAGATGATCATTGTAGGTCCCTTCCAACAGACCTTCCCTTCCCAACTGGCTGTTGTAATTCAAACTTGAATGATGCCTCAAGATAAGGAGTCTGCATCTAAGGGGCACCTCATGTCCTTTGCAGTGTTCTCACCTGGTGCTCACAGTGAAGGTTAGTCCATGCAGGATAGTCTCAGGCAGCATATTCAGCATCTTTAGCATCTTTCTTTTCTGCCACACAATGTTGTGAATGGGAGTCTTTTTGGAGCACTTTTTGGCCCCTGCATGGACAGACATAAAGATGTGGCACTCTGATCTTGTCTATGGGCCTTTGGTGACATTGTTACTTGAGGTGGGATAAAACAGCTTTCAGGCTCTTCCACTCCTGACAAGTAGTAGGACAAACAAGGAACTAGGCTGAGATTTGTGGTCTGCATCAACCAAGCTGAATCTGGAAGGAGAAGAGAATCTCAGCCAACACGTGTTTAATGAAAGCTGTATGACACTCAACAGCCACAGATGTATGTAATAGATTTTGTGGTGTCACAATAGGCTACCTCCCAATAAGCCACCTGAACACACAAATACTTGACAGCTAGTGTGGCTTACATTTTTAATGCATTTCCTTGTGTGGGGCTTGGAAAAGCCTCCTCTTCACCCATTGCCACAGGCTACCCGTGTGCAGCAGCACTCCATCTTCAAAACATCAAGTTCCATGTAAGAGAAAAAGGCTGGCCCGAGGAAGTCCACGAGTCCATCCATTTACACCCCATCTGAGGTGTCAGCACCTGAACAGCTTCTGCTATGCCTTGGATGGTGTCCATGGAGCAGACACCCTTCTGTAAGCAACACAAGGGCAGTGGGACTGCTCACTTTGGAAGCCTCAGTGTTGGGCGCAGTCTTTGATGGCGCCAGCGTCCTTTTCCCCCCCTGTACCTCGAGTGAGACAGAACAAGTGTGAAATATTTTGTAGCAGGTGTTAGAGAAAGCGGGATAACACGGCAGTTTTGGAAGAAGTGCTGGAATGGGAATATGCTGCTGAGCTCTCCATCTGGAGAGGAAACCCAGAACCACCCTTTCCTCATGAGCTGCAGGAAAAACAGGGGAGTGTGTGTTTGGGGGGTTTGTAGACGACAAATTCTAGCTTGTTTCTAAAAGCCTCCATATGTTTTTATTTGTGTTGTATACTTTCCTCTTGGCTGTGTACTGAAGCTCTATTGTTTGATGCTGGCATGTCCCAGAGAACTGTTAAGTTGTAAAAAACTAACTTATCTCAGGACTCCACAAATGAACTATGATTTTTCCCCGTCCTTGAGTTTTTATTAAGCTCAGTGGGACTAAATCTCTAGTGCTCTGCACCTTGTGTAGGCTTTTAAACTGATGCCAAATGGATATAAATTGCTGGCTAAAACTACACAACACGCCTCTTTGTGATTGAGCTTGAAGTCTGGGTTCACACACCAGAAATTTGTGTCCAAACCTCACATCCCCAGTGTGAGTTGAGCCTCTGCAGATGGTGGGTGATATTCCAGGTGCTAATAAGCCCCTTTCGCTTCCAGTTCTGTCTCCAAAGAAATATGCTGACAAGCCTTTGGTGAAGTCCTTTAAATTAGGAGAGTACACTGATGTACACACATATATATGTTTATATGTAATTTCTTACTTTTAAAGTAATATATGTTATATACGTGTATGATCTCGTCTACGTGCATACTTTTATATGAGGTACTTTATAATGACAGGCTTTTAGGGAAAAAACGCTTCTGAAGTACTTTAATAGAACACAAACTTAATTTTTGTGAAAACTGAGCTGTCTAAAGGAATTTTAGTCTGCTGCCTGTGCCAGCTGTGAGCCACGGGAAGAAGGGGCAGGGGAAAACTTGGTGTGTGAGCAGCTTAATGCTCTGCCTGTGCCAGGACCTGGAGTACCAGGGGAGAGCTGTTTGCAAACAGTTTAACTCCTTGTCCAGGAGGAATGGCAACACACCATCTCCCCCAGCAATGGCAATTTGCTTGCTTTAGTTGGACATGAATCCTGGCAATTTCTGACAGCTGGTGAATACCACGCAGAGTACAAGGGCTTGGGTCTTGAGGACCAGCCAATGCTCCCAGAGGGCCAGAGCTCAAACATCAGTTTCACATTTTAAGGGTCCAGGAGACATCTGGGTGGGGTTGCAAGTGGTTTGGTGTTGGAGCGTGGGATAAGCTGCCCGTGTTGACATAGCCATTACTCATTATAACCATGTTGACATAGAAATTACCAAAGTTCAGCTTTGGTAAATTCAAAGTCACATTACAGCGGCTGTGTACTGGGAGGAACAATAGAGAACTGGACTCAGTATACAGTACATTTTAATAGGATTCTTCATATGGTTTGATTTCTAAAGGATCTCTTGTCAGCCTATTCCCTGCATTTTTGTGACAGTCACCACAAACATTGGCATGAGACTGACTCAGAATGGAAAATATTAGCAGGAAAAATGAGTTTTCTCAGTATGTTGAGTACATTGCCAAAACCCCTTTGCAATCCACCTGCAGTCCTAAGACTTACTCATTAGAGTAACCAGAATTAAATAACCAAATATGAACTTTATGTACTCCTAATTTAGAAACAAAAACATCTGAAAAAGAAGAAAAAATATTTAAAAAATCATAATCAAACTCATATTTCTAATACTAATTACTGTGATAAAAATTCTCCATGTAAAGCTCTGGGATAAAATCACAGAATCATCAAGGTTGGAAAAGACCTTCAAGATCAAGTCCAACCATCCACCCTACAACCCCCCACCACTAAACCATCTCCTCAAACACCACGTCTACCCATTTTTTAACCCCTCCAGGGATGGTGCCTCCACCACCTCCTGGGCAGCCTGTCCCAAGGCCTCACCACTCCTTCTGGGAAGAAATTTTCTTAATATCCAATATCTGAACCTCCCCTGGTGCAGCTCTTTTCCTCCTGTCCTGTCGCTGGTCACCAGGGAGAAGAGCCCAACTCCCACCTCACCACAACCCCCTCTCAGGCAGCTGCAGAGCAACGAGGTCTCCCCTCAGCCTCCTCTTCTCCAGGCTGAGCAGCCCCAGCTCCCTCAGCCTCTCCTCACCAGACCTGTTCTCCAGACCCCTCCTCAGCCTGGCTGCCCTTCTCTGCCCCCTCTGCAGCCCCTCCGTTTCCTTCTATCCTGTGGTGCCCAAACCTGCCCCGGTGCTGGAGCTGCAGCCTCAGCAGGGAGCAGAGGGGCAGGATCCCCTCCCTGCTCCTGCTGGCCACGCTGCTCCTGATGGAGCCCAGATGAGGGATGAGCCAGCAGAGTGTGTGCACATCCAAGCCATGAGCAGCAGCTTCTCCAGGAGAATGTTTTGGGAAACCTTGTCCAAGGCTTTGCTAAAGTCAAGGTAGACAGCACCCACAGCCCTTCCCTCACCCAACAAGCAGGTCACCCTGGCACAGAAGGAGAGCAGGTTAGTCAAAAAGGACCTGGCCCCTTCATGAACCCCTGCTGACTGGGCCTGATCACCTGCATGCACTGCATAATGGATCTGCTCCCTCAACTTCCCTGGTACTGAAGTCAGACTAACAGGCCTGTAATTTCCTGGATCATCCTTCTGCCCCTTCTTGCACACTGGCTGATTTCCAGCTTGCTGATACCTCTCCAATCAGCCAGGACTGCTGGTAGATGATGGAAAGTGTCTTGGTGAGCACCCCCACCAGCTCTTTCAGCAATCTTGGATCCATCCCATCTGGACCCACAGATTTCTGTACTGTTTCCATAACTGTAATAGATGGTGATGCATACTGATCCTCAAATAAATCAGTGCTTTTAGTTGGAAAACTTATCTTTGGAGTCTTCCAATGAGCAACACTTTTGACCTGGTATCAAAATGCATCTCTCATCTCAGAGACTCTTCAATGGAAGATCTCTGCTCTTGTGCAATTCTTGAATAATAATTGATTGCATAAACGTCAGAGTAAAAAATATTTTTAATTTTCCTAATTTGATCATTTATTTATCTGGTAGCTGAGAGACAAACAGCTTAGTGTCCTGAACTTTGGAAATTTAAACAACAACAGCATCAGAGCTAACTTATAGTAACCAAGAGTTGTTTTGCCCCTTTCTTTTCAAAAAGGACAAAGTGGGCACCAACAACTTATAATCATTAGCATGGTCTGGCAAAGCCAATTTAGTATGAAGCACAATGTTGAATAATAACTGTATTGATAGTAACACCAGGAAAGACATAATTCTTCTGGGATCTATATTTACCACAGTCAAATCCCTATTCAACCCTCACTCAGGCAAGACTATTTTGCACAGGAATATTCTCTGAATTGGAGAAGCAAGGATTTGGCTGTATGTAGAAAGTAAATTTCTGCCCTTTACAAACACAAGCTCTGATTAAAAAAGAAGTAATTATAATTTTTCAGCAAATTAACACTAAGTTTATTAAAACCATTCAGTCTGATAATCTATATTGTCAAGTTATGTTTAATACTTATTATGAGATTAAATGACTAAAATATCTCTAGTTGGAGGAAATATCTTCAAACTTCAGTCATAAAAGAACTATATTAAAGCAAACATTCAGATTAATTGATGATGGGATCATTTAGTGTCTAACAACAAATGAGAAACCTCAGACTAAATCTATTAGTGCTGGGTGAAATCTGGAGGTCATCACTTGCTCTTTGCAATCACTCCCCTGAATGTTTATATTCATAAGTAGTGACTAAAAATGAATTAATCATTTCAAGATTTAATATGATAGTATAAAGGTTTTTTGCTGGTTGTTTACTGTTTCTGGCCAGCTTATGTAAATACTCTGAACTGCTGCATTGTCTGTAATTATTGTGGAATAGATGAGTTTATAGACTAGTTAAAAGCATGTGTTTTGATTATAAAAGAAAAGGAATAACTTTAACTTTATTTCAACATTTCCATTAAAATAAATACATCAAAATGCAATAAAGCATCTGAATTTTGATGGCCAGATGTTAAAATCCTGTTAAAAACCTGAATATATAGTAAATAACAATTGATTTTTAAATAGATAAGTTTCCTCTACATTTTTTATACTTTGAATAAAACCAGAATTGCAGTAAAAAGTCAAGAGCTTGCTAGCATGTCTTACAGAAGCCATCCTAATGCTGAGTGAAAAAAAATACAGAGAAAGCATGCTGGTACTTCTTCATAAGCAACTTTCAGTGTGAGCACAGATTTCTCATATTTGACCTGTCATGAAGAGTAGCAGAATATGAGTTGACACAAATGCACAGAATAGTTATTAGAACAGGACAAAAATTCAAAAGAAATACCTTTGTGCATACCTTGATAAAGATTATCTTTCCAGACATCTAGTACAACAAGCACAATTATTGGTAACACTCACATTTCCTTAATTGATGAATATCAAAGCTATTAGAAAGGTGTTTGTTGGTCTGCTGAGGGTCTGTCCTTTTTCTGGCATAGCGAAAGGAGTAGAAAGAAAATTACTTGGGAAGAAAATTAATATTTTTCTGCCTTATATTGGTGATTGTATTAATTACTGGAACTGATGATGTGTTTTGTTGTGACTTTGTGTGTCCCGCCCAACAGCTCTTCTGCCTGACTCAAGGATGTGCTCCAGGAACTGGCCCAGATGGAGAAAAATGGTTGCTGAACCAGACACTTCTCTCTTTGTCTCAAATTGTGAGCATCAGAGCATTTATCATAGGACACTGCATCCAGTCATGGAGAACTCCTTGCAGCAGAATGAGGGGATAAAGGGAGACCTGAAGATTTCCAGGTGAGTGGTTCTTTCAAGTGGAGACACTGCTCACACATGGTGCTCAGGCTTGTGGTCTGCAAGTGGAAACTTCTTCCTCCTAATAACTGAAGTTGCAGCATCTGCTGGTCTCCTTTAGTGCCAGATAACCTCCCTGAGTTTAAAGAATCACTGCTAGGAGCTCAAGAGCCATTGGCTTTGTCGAGCACCAAACAGGCTAAGACTGGTCTCTATTTTTTTTTAGAAACACTTGAAAAACAACTACTGCCACAAGGGAATAGTGATCCCCCTCCATAAATCCAATTTGTTCATAACCTTTTGACACAGGCCATAAATAACCTTCATATATTTCACAAACACGGATACACGAATTAAATTACATGAACAGTGTATATAAATATTTACTCTACAAAAATACAGACTAAATATAAGGTGTCATGTGAGCAACCCATCTATTAGCACACTGTTAATTCCCTGTGCCAGTCAATAGTTGGATGTAATGCCTACCTGCTCTGTTTGCTATGCCACTCTACTAATTGCAGGCAAAAAATGTTAGCAAAGAAAATATTAATCAATTGGCAGTGAGGTTGTTTCCACAAAGGTTATACCACAGACAGAAAAGGGGAGGCTGACAAAATCTGGCTCTGGGAAAAGCTTGTATGATTTTCTGGAGCAGGCTAAGAAGTCTGGAAAAAAAACCAAAAACTTAAAACAAACATGAAAAAAGAAGACATTTTTATTTCTGAATATTTTTTCTTGGTGAGTATATGTAATATGTTTTATTTACACACAGCATTAGTATTATAATAACAGCAAAAAACCTTGAACAAAGTGCCAGAATGCTGAGGTGTTAAATGAGAAAATGTTTATAAGAGAGAATGATTGTTGTTCCCTCAATTTTGTATCTTTATTCCTGTATCCCACAGGAATTTCAAACATACCACCCTGGCTTTCTCATTTATTTTTTTTTTTCCAAATTCTTTTTGTGCTTTAAAATCTGCAAAAGATATCTTATGTGATGCATTGGATACTTCAGTTTTTAAAACACAAAATAAAAAACACTGGTAGCATTTAAGGTAGAAAAACCCTGAAACTGGTACATGTAAGAAAGTGCTGAAACTTGTCACTTGTTTCATGGTTAACATAACTTCTTGCTGAAGACTCAGGGAAAGAAAGAAGTTTAAATTAATCATCTATCTAATGTTGGTAGGTTTTTTTCCACAACAAAAAAAAAGTAATTAGATTTGTTATTTTCAAATATAATGATGTTGATTTGCTTTTTCAAAGAAAAAAACCCCAAACTTAAGCAGTGGAAATAAGGGAAACATTTTCACTGCTGGAAATGTCTATAACACTATTTTTTCGTCTTTATTGTGTATGCAGCTTCTTCTGTGAGAGACTGTCAGTTTGTCCTGTTACCATAAGATAACACAGGGCTGGACAATGGCTGAGTTGAGAGGTCACACACAAAAAGATGAGGGCCATAAAAGCTCTCTGATTCTGATATACCTTTAGGTCACCAGGGTGGTGACCCTAGGAGGTGGAACAGGAAAACAGGCAGAGAACAGGCAGCATCCTCCTTCCCAGGAACAAGGTAAGGAAACCTGAGGGATAAAAGGGTGTTGCTCAAATCAACAAACTCAAGCACGTTCTTCTGAAGTAATGACAAAACCCATCCATCCATTTTAATGAAAAGAGACCAAACCTGGTCGTTGTGTGTGTCGTTGACACACGTGGCACCAGTGCAGACACTGCTGCAGGTTTGGTGTTATCTGCAGTAAGCCAGTTGCCACTGCTGGGTTGTGGAAACCTGAGGATGGATCTGATCTGCAAGCAGAGTTATAGGTCATTGTGGACCAGCTGAAGTTGAGAAGGAAAACTCCTTAGGACTGTTAATCAAAAGGGTGGTCTTTTTCTAATGTCTGTTTAATATCTGTCAGTGTTGATTAACCTTTAAGCAGCACCAACTAGTTAACATTTTGTCATGACAAATAGAGGAAAAAATGGCAGCAAAAGGTATTTCCTTAACTAAGTACATAAATATAGATTGGTTTGGGTTGGAAGGGACCTTTAAAGGCAGTCTAGTTCAACTTCCCCCTGCAGTGAGAAGGGACATCTTCAACTAGATAAGTTTGTTCAGAGCCCCGTCCAACTGACCATGAATGTTTCCAGGAATTGGGCATCTACAGCCTCTCCAGGCAACCAGTGTCAGTGTTTCATCACCCTTATAATAAAAAATTCCTTCCTTACATTGAGTCTGAATCTCCTCTCTTTCAGTTTAAAACCATCACCCCTTATTGTATCACTACAGGCCCTGCTAAAAATTTTGTTCTGTAGTCCTTACAGGCCCCCTTTAAGTCCTAAAAGGCCAAGTAAGGTCTCCTGGATCACCATCCCTGGATGTGTTTGAGGGTTGTTTGGATGTGGTGTTGGTGGATGTGGTTTAGAGGAGAACTTTGCAGAGTAAGGATGATGATTGGACTGAGTGATCCCAAGGAGCTTTTCCAACCTGAATGGTTCTATGATTCTATGATTCTGGATTGCACCCCATCCCTCTGGTGTGTCATGATCAACACTCAGCTTGGTGTCATCAAAAGATTAAGTCTATGAGTGTGCATAATGAAACAGGAAATAAATCTGCAATAAAACCACTTGAATCTACTGCACAACTCTACCTCAGATTTAATTGAGGTTACTTAATATCATTTAAGTCTACCTTTCCACAGAACTTTTAGTCTTTAAACCGAATGAGGGCCATTCATGTGGATTAAGCTGGTCATAACTGTTATACTTTCTTGTTTCTCCCCAGGCGTTTGGAAACTACCTTGCTTCAGCTTTATTTGTTTTAATTTGAGTTCAGAAAAGTATGAAGCTAAGGCGGGACCTAAAGAACTCAAAGAAATTTCAGAGTTGAAACTCTGCCAGGTAACATAAACAGATTAGCACATACACTGACAGGCCAGGAGCAGTTAAGAATAAAAGATCAAAGAAGCTATGAGAAATAAAAATAACCAGAGGTCTCTAAAACAGATACCATATTATTGAATTAATTACCAGTGCAAGTCGTACATGTGTAGACAGTACCACGAGCTGAAGTGAGGGGACAGGCAGGTCAGTGCTGAATGTCTCTGTTCCTTTGTTTCTTCCTTTCTACACTTCATTTATTCCTGTGTCAAAAGAGGGCTGTTTCTGACTACATATTTCACTGGAGCTTTTTCTAGTTAATGGGGATTCTGCAAGTTAATCTGGGATGCTGCAGCACAATTAATTGGATTATGTTTTCAAGTGAAATTTCCAGACATGACTCTCTATTTTCTTTTTCATATTTTCACCCCATTATCTCAGCTAAATATCTTACTGTGATTGTGATTAAAAATTGGAAGATAACACCAGTTAACACATTACAGTGTCTGAAATACTGAGCCCATATACTCCAATAAAATACGTACATCAGTCTAAATATTTTAATGACAAAGTCAAGTGTTTGTTTGGTTTTTTTTTAAATCCATATTTACTATTATAAGTCCTCAAATATTTACAGATTTTTATGACATCTCCTCATTGTCAACACTTACCAATACTCAGAACTTAACCTTTTCCTGGAGAATCAGATCCACGATACTTTTAATGTATTTTTAATTTTCTAAATTTTGTTCCAAGGTCACTTTTTGCAGGACATAAAAATGTGACTTTAACAGTCTGATGTATGGCATGAAAATGATGGAGCAATTGGAGGGATTCAATAATAGCAAATTACCAGGCCTGAATGACATCCCTCCAGAATTCTAAAGCAAGAAAATTATTAAGCACAATATGTATAGATGGGAATACATGCTGTCTTTTTAAGATAGTGATAATAATAATATACAACATCCCCCGGCCCCTTTCTTGGTGACTGAAAGGCACTGATACCATTCACTTCACGGTTTTGAGTTTCTTTCAAAAAATGGTGTGAAATTTGAGACTCATTTCAGTGTTGGGAAAACTGCTGAGGTCTTCTAAAGAAGCTGATAATGCAGGACATGGAGGAGAGTAGCCTGGAAGGACCAAAGCAATGACTCTCTTGCAAACAGGAGCTGAATTAGGGCAGAACAGGTAAAAGTGAGCAAGGAATAAAACTCCCCTGAAATTAAAAAAAAATAAAATCTTATTATAATCTAAAGAGAATTTGTCGAAAAAAAGGTAATGATTGAAAAAAAATTGCTGTGCAGGAAGGAAAGGACTCCTATCTTGAATTAAACTAGGTCTTGTTTTATTATTTACAGTGCATTGGTCCTCTCCCCTCAGCAAGAAGATGAATTAAAATTGTACTCGCAAATTGTGAGGACAGACAATAATCTCTGCTGTGTTCCCTGCACTTGTCCATACAGCTGACTGGGAAGGAGAAGGTAAGATCTAACTTTTGCCAGTAAGTTGCTTTGAGAAGCTGCAAAATTAATTGGCCCCTGGAAGGCTGTTGGGGCAACTGAGATGGCTGTTGAGCCCTGCCAGCTCCTTGCGGAGTTCTCCAGTATACAGCAATCCACCTGTCTCTCTGTCCATGCCCAAGGTGGGTTTGAGTCTTCTCCTGAAACCAAACTCTACTCTCCTGATTGGTCCTCTGGGAGCAGACTACAAAGCCTACAAAGATGCCAGTAGCGCTGGTGGAGACCGATGCAAGATCTGCTTGTGAGGAGCAGCGGGCCAGCTTGTGTTCAGGCAACCCTGTGTTTGTAGGAACAGCAGTAACTCACCCAGCAATTAAATAAGATTTTTGTACTCTAAACCTGTAAATAACACAGGAATCAGTATCATATTGTCATACTCAGCACATCTTGGGTGAAGGAACATATCCAGGTTAGTTCACCTCCCTTTTGGAAGAGTACCTTTGTCACTCAGGTGACATGCCTTGGACATAGGCTTTATTTAGCATGTCAGACTGCAAAGCAAGTGGTTAGACCTCAGTCTGAGACTGACTCACCTTGGATTCACCCAAAGACTGTAGAAGAGAAGACTTGTTGACTGGACGTAAGTGAATGACAAAGGGTAGATGCACAGACTAAAAACAGAAGGGTAGGTGGATGGACAGAATTCCTCTATCTGGCTTATAATCAGATTGGAATTTAGCACCATTCAGTCAACTATTTTGACAGATTTATTTTTTTTTTAAACAATTGGATTAATTAATTGTTACTATTCACTGTAGCTACTTGTATAAACAGATAAATATGTGACTATTGAAGCTGAATGTTCTTTTCCAGCTTTGAAATTATACAACAGACAGCAAAATCTAGGTATCTAAAAGTAGCCAAACCTAATACTTCATGCTGTACAGTCATCTTCTTGCCTGAAGAGGACAGGAAGGAAATATTTTTCCATGTTAATAATGGGCAGGCTCAATTTTATTTTTCAGCATTGAGGTACTTGCTTGTTAATACTGGAAACACAAAGTGTCACGGCCTAATCCTTTGTGGCAGGGCTGTTACTACTCCAGTTGGGAGAAAGGGCTTAACACCTCAGAAAAGAGGGAATAGTGATTCCCTTTGCTTTTAATGGTGCAACTCCGTCATCCCTCTGTGGTCCTCCAGCTTTCCATCTACTTGCTTACACTTTCAGTCAATCAAACATAAATTTTAAGGTATCCTATAATTCTCTATGCCTTACTAAACCACAAGCAAGGACAAAAGTGACTCAGGGCATTGGATAACTGAAGGTTACAAAAGTAGGTACAAAACTCGTCAAGTACATCTAATGAGAAGGCACAGGTGTTCTGACAAGCAAGAACAACAAATAAATAATAAAAAAGTCACTATCCTGTCAAATACTATGTGCATATCAAGAATCCAGAATACAAAGCAGACTTAACAGCAATCACATTTTGAGTAGAATTCACTTGAATGTAACACCTTCTTCCTCTAAGGTTTTGAGTGTGGTATCTTAAAGAAGATCACACCAATTACTCATTCAGGGAACAAAGGCTCTTTTCTGAAAGCTGTCAGCTTGCTGACAGTTATGATGAGCATTTACTTCAGGCTTGTAAAACATATTAATCAAACTTGTTCCTATAGCTTCAGTCCAAGGAGGGTTACTGTTTCTTTTAGAGAAATGTTTTACATAAGTTAAGAGCTCTGAATATGTATACACCTTGAATGCAAACCAGTGCCTATGCCATTCATTTATTTGTAATGAATAAATACTAGTCTACACCAGGCTTAAGGAAGATTGAAGAAGTATATGGAAATCTGTTTATTACAAGACTATTTGCCAAAGACCTATGCACCATTCATTGAACCTTGAAAAACATTTGAAAATATGGGTTGCATTTGCAAACTTCAATGTATGACATGGAGAGCTGGCAAGCTGCCTGGTTTCTACTTAAAGGATTGTCATTCTGGGAAAAATAAATTTCTCTAACTAGACAAAAGTCAATGTTTTCATGTTTTACTGCAATCAAACTGATATGGCTGACAATTTAATGTCTCAACACTTAAAATATCTGTGGATAATCAGTTACCTCAATCAATCATAACTACAAGATTTTTCTATTTTCAAAGCCTGTATACATATGACTGGGATATTTAACAGTTTAGAGAAACCTCCCCATCCTTAATCCTTCATGATTTCTCTTGAGCCATGCTGTTGTTTTTTTTTTTCCCAAATGCATGATTTTATAATTGCTGGGGAAAAGAAAAATCCAGCCTGCATTGTAATCAGATTTTTGAAACCTTTGTGTTAATGTCCTGTTTTATTTAATTTTATGTATATTTTATAGTCTGCTTGCCTGTCAAAAAAGATGTGGAAATGTGCTGGCATTCCAGCTGAAGACATCATTATGAGTGAGAAAATGCTCAAGGCTTTTTCAAAGTGGGTGCTGAAACATACGTTTCTCTTCTTTGACTCCAGGGGATGCTAACAGCTGCCCCAGCAGACAGGTATTGCAAGGTCAAAGGCTATCAGAACTGTGCACCTCTAGGATTTGAGTGCCAGCAAAGCAGATGGATGGTTCCTCAAAACTAATAATAAAAATAGCAACAATGATGAGAAGAAGAAAGGGCTGACAACAAAAATGAAAAGAAACCTGCAGGTAGTGAATTCTGGGTAGCACAACACTTGGCAGAACTGATTTTAATATCTGACAGGTTGAGTTCACTAATCTTTGCTATTCATATTGACGTGAAACTTCACACAGTTTTAGAGATTTGTATCTATTAAGACAAGCAGCAATGTTTCTACAACATGGGAACAAGTTTGCTAGTGTCTGCTGTTCTCCTTCTTCTGTGACAAAAATTGATATGAACTGTTTTAAACGTCTAACAGATAATTACACTCAACACTCAATAAGGAGAGCTACATCTTTAGAGCCCTCTTTATCTTTAAAAAAAAACAACAAAACACATAAAAAAAGCCCAAGCCCAAAAACCCACCCACAAGACAAAACAACATTCTTCCTCCCTTTTCCCCCCTTTCTTTTGTTTCTTTGATTACTTGGAGCCTTGTAATCAAACTAAGCTTAGTTTCGGGACCCTTGGGGCAGTATCTCTTAGTTCCCTGTCAGGCTGCATTGCAAAACAATCAATCTTGCTCTCACACCAGCTTGGTGGAAGTGCCACGACACGAGGAGTGCAGTGCTTTGCTCTCGCTGTGAAGCTTCGATGACAAAAGTTTTTATCAGAAGCTGACTGTATTTAGGGTTATGAATATGCAATGACTCTCATTAGTATTGAAGCACAGGAGCACGGGCTGACATCCCCCGCCACTTTTAGCTGCTGCAGAGTCGTCTAATGAATTGTCTTGCTTCTTTCACTTGCACAGGCTTTGCTGTTAGGGCTCCCCGTTCCAAGGGGAGTTGCCCAGTTTGAGAGTACTATTGATGGCAGAAATTAATTGCCAAGAACTTCTCTTGATTTTGTTAAACAGCACTGAGATGGTGTTTAAATTGTCAAAACAGAAAGCCATTAAACTCCATGGGTGACAAAGTTGTGAGTGAGAGGACCTGTGTCTCTGCACACACAAGCATGCAGGTGTGGCACAGGTATGTGTACAATCTTGCAGCCACACCTGTGCATTTAGACATCTGCCTGTGTACCAGTGGCAGGTCTCAGAAACCTGGCATCCTGCTGATTTACCATTAATTTTCCAACTAGAACAAACGGCAATAATGGAAAGTTCTCCAAATGAGCAGGACTCCAACACATTGCTATTTGATCAACCCTCTAACACTCTTTTCCCTTTGGGATCCTGCCAAACATTTTTCCACTCACACATCTGCAATCTTTATGACTAAGTTACTGATAAGGATGTCTCCAACAAATGATTAAGATATCTGGCCTCATTTGTCGTATTTGAGGCGATGTGTGAGCTTTCAGAAACAAGTGGAAATGACCCTTTTTTTCCCAAATGGTTAAATTAAGTGTTTTTTTCCCTATTCATCTGAAATTTCTTCTGACATAAAAGGAGCTTTTGTGACTCTCTGCAGATTGTGAAGGATAGAGTGAATTGAAACGGATAATATATTCCAAGAAGCATAAGTAGCATTCTGAAAGGTGTGAGTGTACTGCAAATAATAAAGGATATGAGCTTCTACGAAGATGTCAGCTCTTGTGCAGATTTTTATCCATTTAATCAGTAGTGGAAATTATCACAGTGCAAGGAAGGAGGACCTGTTTAATTTTTACTGTGATTTTTGGCACCAGTGCTCTAACATGAACTTGGCTTACCTCTTGACCCAACCCCGGGAGTGCCTGTTCTCATCAGGTGGAATAAAAATAAACATAAAGAACATCTACATGTTGGGATTATCAAATACAAGAGCAGTTTAAAATAAATGCAGTTCTGACAAAAGTGGCTCAAGTATCATACATCAAACACTTGTTACCTCTCTTGGCCTTAGTGATTGCACGTGACTAAGAAAGAGTGAGTGATAAAATCTGAAGAAAGATGAAACCAATCTGTGCCTTTTTAAAGATCATCAATCATTCTGCACAGCCATGATATTATTAGTTCCAGTAAGCCTTGTTCTCCCATTTTATGGACATCATAAACCCCCCAACCCCTAGACCAATGCTACCATGGGAAATCATTTTTATGGGCAGCATCTTAGTGTGGGCCAATCAGATCTAATCACATAACAAGCTACTGAATTATTCAACGTTCTCCCTAATTTTGCATTCTTCCTGCACTTTGCTGTCACTGCAGGGTTTTAAAAGTATGTGTTTTTACAATATTTATTAAGAAGATAAGCATACACAGGAATGTCGCTTCCTCCAAGTCTTTCAATAATAATTTGTTCCCTTAGATTGTTGCAATATATACATTCTAAATATTTTTTTCTAAAAGAAATAACAATCCACAATGTGCCACTTGGCTTTAAACTCATTCAGCTTTTAAAATACCAAATGCAAGGACAACAATAGTGAAACAATTGTGTTCACACATAAAATATTCAGATTCACTGAGCAAACTGTAACCAGCATGTCTCTTAGCTGTTGCTATGAATACAGGGCTCACACTGTATATGAAAATATTTCAGTTTTAATTGCAAATCTGTGCAGAGATGATTTGGGGTCTGTAATTAGCACATAAATTCTAGACTTTGTGACTGCTGTGAAAACACACATTATTTATGGAATGATTATCTAAATATAATTCAGTGTTTTTTTGCTTTCAACAACTACTGTAAAAGTCTGATTTAATAAAATGTGAAAAATTTCCTGTCTCTTGCACTTCTGTTTACATTATGGAGCATTCATTCTTCTGTACTGCCATTTCCCACTCAACCTGCAGTGGACTTTGCTTTCAGTGGCTCCACACTTCACTCACACCTCGGGGAGGTTTCTTCACAACCATAAAGTGCCAGGCACTTAATTTGTTTAAAATGAAAGCTTGGATTATGCAAATAGCTCTGAACTGCATGAACAGAGTGAGTTTATGTGATCTCCATCCTTGCGCTTTTCATCCAGGCTAGAAGTGAGGCTAGATAGGAGCTCTGTCTGAGCTGGTTTTAAGCTACTGTATGCAGATTTCCAGTTATCCAGACAGGGTTACTGGAAGGACAAAGTGGTCTCTTGTTCCCACCCATTTATTGTAAACTGCAGGCTCAGCCACTTCAATCTCCCATCAATGCAGGGTACAACCAACACAAAATTTGTCCTCACCAGCAATCCCCTGCATTTTGAAAGCTGCTTACTCACACAACCTCTTTTACAGAAATAATGTTTGAGGCTGTCTTTCATTGTAGAGCTTAAAAGTATATTTTCAGGTTATACAGAACTGAGCATTTTCCTCGCCAGTTTTGTGCTTGTCTCTAGGTTGAGTGCTGGAGTATCTGGAGAAAGGACCAGGTACCAGGTATGCACAAATACCCTAATGGGATGATAAATAGTAAAACAGAGCTTGCAGTAAGAACAGTAAAAATCCAGAATCATAGAGTCATAGAATCACAGAATGGTTTGGGTGAGAAGGGACCTTAAAGATCACCCAGTCCCACCCCTGCATGGCAGGGACACCTCCCACCAGCCCAGGCTGCTCCAAGCCCCATCCAACCTGCCCTTCAACACTGCCAGGGATGGGGCAGCCACAGCTTCCCTGGGCAGCTTGGACCAGAGTCTCACCACCCTCACAGGAAAGTGTTTCCTCATCAGATCTCATCTCAATCTGCCCTCTTTTGGCTTGAAACCATTCCCTGTGTCTCATCATTCTCTGCCCTATTCCAAAGTCCCTCCCCAGCTTTCCTACAGCCCTTTAAGACACTGGAAGATGCTCTAACGTCTCCCTGAACTTTTGGACTTAGTTTACATCAGAATTTCACACACCTGAAACTTTCTCCCTTCTCTTTTTCCCTGTCCTCTTGGGTTGCTCTTGTATATAGTTTTGCTGCCTTAAAAGGAAAATTCTTCCCTGTTCTCCCTCTGCATCCTGACTGCAAGACATTTACTACCTTGGTGTGTCCAGCTTCTCCATTAGCTCTGTGCATTGGCAACCTGGGCAGCCATCCCAACAATAATCACAATCATCCCTGGTAGAATTACTTCTCTTTCTCCATGGCTGTGCCCTCTTGCACCAAAAGCTATGCCTGGAGGAACATCCCTCAGCCCACCCCATGGAAAGGGAATGCGTGGACTGGACACCACCTCAGTGCCAGAAATGTGCAAGTTTTTTTTGCATGAGAGTAGTGGGGTTTGCCTAGACCTGGGAGTGACACCTCCCCTGTGGGTGTGCTGGGATGGCAGAGGTGGAGCCAGGCAGGAGCTGTGCTGGGAGCACCTCCCAGCCCAGCCCCTGGCTGTGAACTTTGTTGTTAATGGCCCTGTCAATGTCATGGCACACACACTCTGGGAAGGAAACTACCAAAAGTAATTGAGAGATTCATTGTGAAGCCACTGAAAGCTGTAATTTAAAGTTCCAGTACTACTATTACCATTTAAAATGTAAAGTGACAGAGGCCCAATTATGAACAGTTATTTTCTTAAATAAAATTGCTTTTTTTTTTTTTTTTAGTCTTCTATGAAGCACTCATTTCTGCCTCGTCTTGTTGTGGCTTCTGGTGTCAGTGAGATGCTGAGCCTCCCATCCTTGGTAAGGAATGGATCAGTGGGTTGGGAGCCTGGGAGACTGCTCTGCAAGGGTCCAGCCTGCTCATCTGGCAAAATCAGGCACAACTTTAGTATGTGAAGGAGACCCCAACCCTGCTCTTATAAACTGGAAATGGCATTGAGGGACATTTAATAAAGCAAAGGTTTTGAGTAAAGAAAATAGGATGAATAAGACAGGAGGTCTTTGTCGGCAGACCAGTGGCTCAGCAATTATTATCATTTCTTCATAGTTTTAATGTAAAAAATTTATGGTTCCTTACATGACAGATCTTAGCATCCAATACAGCTTATTAGGCTGTCTATTAGAATACTCAAATACTACAAAAAATTCTCCTGGATGTGTATTTGTCTGGTGCTACACATAGATTCACTTCAAGATTAATAAGTTGCCCTGTCTTTAAAACATCAGTGGGACAAATGGCAGGAAGGCTACAGGACCCATGTGCTTGCTGGTGTCTCATAGTACTGGTGTATTTTTCTTAATGTCTGGTATTATGAGATGTTATGAGGAAATAAACTTTCATATGAGAGGAACATGATCATTTTCTGGGAACACACAAAGTTTTAATGCAGCATCTCTGTGGAAAGTGGCAGAGTTCTGCTGCCTTTTACACTTCCAAAGTGAGATTGACATTTGGCTCACAACTTGACCAAATGCAGTGTAGGAACTTGGGGAAGTTGAGCTATCCTAAGAATACCAGTCAGGCCATCCGATGTATGTGTGTACAAAATTAAGGTGAATCACTTTGCTTT
>NW_009953941.1:66766-79553 GCF_000747805.2 Chaetura pelagica
CCTACATTATTATAAATATTTTATTTTATTTTAATTGCAGATGAAGAACAATGAATCCAGTGTTTTCAGGTGAGATCAGTGACACACAAATACCCCGAGTAGCCAGTAACAAATATCCTGGTAGAAAGGAAAGCAGAACACTTTTTGCAAACCTGACAGAATCAACTTTTTCTCCTTACAATTGATATCAGCATATTAGGTTATTTTTCTAGCCACCTGTCAAGCAGCTGCACACAAGACCATGACATACCATTCTCATCCTTATGGGTACTGCTAAACAGAAGAACAGGAGATGTTTTCCACATGCTGGTCATAATCAGCCTGAACAGTTTTCCTTTTTATTCCCCACATTTAACCAAAGTAGGAGGGATTAGAAGAAAATATCTGAGAAATCCCTCAGAACAAAATAAAGAGCTTTTACCAAGCAGGGTGTAATGAAGAAACAGGACAGAAGGATGTTCTCTTTGAAGGTACCTCTGGGGAGGCAGAAAATTATTGCAAGAGCAGAAGAGAGGAATGCATCCACCAACTCACAGAATAAACTGTTTGATAGTCAGTATCTGTGCTACAAAAAGAATATACAGCACAGAGTAGGGGGACAATCTGTTGATGTGGTGCATCTTCTCCCTGGCTACTACCCACAGCAGAAATTAAGGCCATCAGCCGAACAGATTTTTAATTAGGGACTGTAAACCTTTGTCAGCAGTTTGCTTTTTTCAATACTGACAAACTCATTAGTGGGGGTTCATCTGCTACTTTAAATATTTTAAAATGGGGCATGGTGCAGCAGCCAGAGGCCAGCATCCTTCTGTGCTAGGTGCTGTACTAACACAGGACCACAACATCTGTTCTCCATGTACAGGAGCTTACACCACAAGGAGTTAACTGGAGACACTTTAACATCCTGTTAAGGCCCTGCTGGCAGTGATGATGAGCTTTAGAGGTGAAATTCACCCCCTGTGTCACCCCAGCAGCATCCGTATACTCATATCATCACATATTTGGTTCCCAGTTTGACCTGGCCAGGGCTGGTCCTGCACTTCAAGTAAAGCACCACCATGTAGCATCACCAAAGCAGCTCCTCCAGGCACCATCCTCACAGCTGGCTGAACAATGGGTCCAAGTGACCTCTGTGGTTCAGCCAGGGCTTTCCTGCAAAGACCGGTAAAGACCAGTCCCAAAGAAGGCTAATTAGTGTTGCCCTGGCTGGTGAATCATTCAAGGAGGGACACATGCTCTGTGCAGATGGACAAAGCTGTGATCTGCTGCCAGGTTAAAAAAAAAAAAAAAAAGAGAAATTTTTATATTATACACTGTAGACACTCTTTACTTGCTTTAATTTTTAATAGAAATGTTCCTTTTTATGTACCAGAAGCAATCTGAGTTTAATTTGAGCTCAGAGGACCGTGCAACACAAGCATAATTGACTTACTGCCATCATTGCTAGATAGTTTCTCCTTTCCCTGCCCTAAGTCTTAAAGATTCCTAAATTCTTAATGGAAATAGAACATACTAGAGAGCTGGCATTTGAGACAGGGCATACAACCCAGTAGTCAATATTGAAATTGGATTTGAATTACTGTGTAAGTAGTTGCCCATAAGAAAACTGGAGTGAGAGGGTTGTGGAAAGACATAAAGCACCTGCAGGTCGTAGGCAAAGGAAACCAGAAATAAAAATGTTTACAGAGGTCAAAGGCTTAAATTTTTTATTATTGTTGTATCAGGGAAAGGAGGTCACTTTTACGTGTGTGGCTTCACTCTGTAAAATCAGAGTTTGTCTTATGTGGAAGTTTGGTATCTTTCCACTAACCAGTGTCACAACTGAAAGGCCAAACAGATGAGCAGTATTTACACTGAACCTTTGAACTGCTGGCCTGATACTATCACTCTTTTTAATCACAAAGTAGCTCAGTGTTTAACTAACCTTACTTTCATCTTCTCTGCCTCTGCTTGTGCTGCATTATCCCATCTGCAATAAACAAGGAAGAAAGCTGAAACACCCTGAGTGGTGACTATAACCGGTCCTTTCCCTTAATGACAGGTTTATGCAGTGCATCAAAACCCATCATCTGAACAGATAGGATTAAATTCAGTGACTGCTGAATTGGACATTCTCTGAGATGAAATAAAAGCAGTGAGGTGTTGGTGCTTATTAGGGGCTTCCTAATAGAAGAAGTCTTGGTATCTTACTGAAAAGCAGTTTTACTGTCAGCTATGGTGTTTCTGAGAGCTGAAACTAAAATGAGTGAGAAACTGTTTTTGTAGTATTCACCAGACAAAACCTCATTATATTACTTTAACTGGGAAAAGAACATCATTACTAAATAAAAAACTTGGAATCACTCCAAATTTTAAGGGGTGGATTAGGGAAGTTGAAGTCATCATTTCCCTGCCCAGGTCAACTAACAAAGCTCCTGACCAGACTGAGGTTTCTGTTAGAAAGTTCAGTAGTGATTGTGTCATCACTGTGTAACCTGAAGTCCACAGGTAGGTTTCAGAGTGAAATACAAACATGTTGCTGAGAACCATAGTTCCTCCAGTCTACAAAAGCTTTTGGTTCTCTTTCCTAACACATTTATTTAGGTGAAAAAAAATAAATCCGAACAAAATTATTATTTTTTTTTTCATGTTTTCACAGAGGATGGCTTCAGAACTGTTTTTAGATACTGCTAACAGTTCTAACTAAATGCATATGACCAGTATAACTCAGTGAGTTTTGGTTATTAATCCTTACCCATACCAGCGTAAAACAGAGAAGGAGGGAATCTATTTAGTAACAGTTTGGACCTGTGGCTCTAGTACCACATTTAGCAATTATTTTTCTGGTATTATTCTTGATAATTACTTTTTTTTTTTTTTTTTTTTTTTCTGATTTCAGTCTGTTCAGCTGAAAACAAGTATATGATTGCTTTTCCATTGCATATTGAAGATAAGGTCTTGATTTATGTAAGGGAAGTATTTTGAGATGGTTGTAGGAAAGGAGGTATAGAAAAAGGGAAACTGTAGTTGGAGGTTAGCTGGCAAGTAACACTGGCTTATGGTACCACCATCACCTTGGGGTGATGCCTTCACATTACAGTACACCCTTTTACCCCTTTCCATAAACAGACCTTCGCTCAGACTCTATAAAGATATTATTTGCACAAATTCAGAGGTGAGCATGGCCCTCAGAACTGTCTCTGAGACAAAGGAAATTGTTTTCCTGTGGAAAGAGCTCATTAACAACCTAAGCAACGATGGAATCAGCACTTGGGGTAACTCCAAAACCACCTACTCAAACTGGCGAGGAAGAGATTTAGACAGATCCTAGTGGCAGGATTAATATTTCCCCTGGCTTGGCTCTTGTGATTTATGTTCATGGTTATTGAAAGCAAAAGAAAGAAAGGTTTCAAAGCTGTGTTTGTATTCCCCAGCAGAGCTGTTTGTGATTTCCATTTTGTTGGAGATATTAGTTTCTCTTTTATCCACTACCAGGCAGACAAAACCCAAAGACTTGTATTAATTCTTATTTCCCTCTGTTGACATTAGCACCAGATATAAATTTGGGAAAGTTACTCACAGAATTTGCTTCAATAATATGCTTAATATGCTGATGTTGTGCCTGGACTGGAGACTGTGTGTAACTACATATGTTTGCTTCTCACCATTCAGCAGAGGAACGGAAGAGGAGAAGGGAAGGAAATTTTTAACCTGTTCATCTGCTTTCTTATATCTGTGCAGTGTTTTTTCTGCATGACAAAGAGAAAACAAGAATGTGGGCCAGTTAAAGCCTTCCGTGAACAATAAAATATCTGTATATGTGAGATAAGCAAGTGCACACTGCTCCGAGGTTTTGAGTTTGTGCTTCTTCTAGGCTCTGTTCCTCCCTTAGTTCTTGATTTTGCATAAGCACATAGCACATGCAGGGTGCTCAGACAACAGAGGGACAGAGCTACCCTCTGAGTGCATAAGAGTGTGGGAGAGAATGAAGAAGCCATCGTTTAAACACCCTTCACTTAACCAAGTCTGCATTGGGAGTACTTTATTAGGTACTTTGATGATAGACATTGTCAGGAGCAAAAGGAGCTTACAAGAGTCAGCTTCATTTTGGCCCTAGCTCCCAAGAATTAAGCATATATTTAAGACTGCCTCTGCTCAGGAAAGTCCTCACTTAAACCTAATTGCGAAAGGATGTGGGATGCCACGGAATCACAGGAGAAGTCATAGAATGGTCAGGGTTGGAAGGCACCTCCAGAGACCATCTTGTCCAATACCCTTGCTAGGGCAGAATCACCTACAGTAGATGCCACAGGAACCTGTCCAGACAGGTCTGGAACATTTCCAAAGAAGGAGACTCCACAACCTCTCTGGGAAGCCTGTCCCACTGCTCTGTTGCCCTCACAGTAAAGAAGCTTTTCCTTGCATTTAGTTTGAACCTCCTGTTTACCATTTTGTGACCCTTGTCCTGTCACTGGACACCGCTGAGAAGAGCCTGGTCCATCCTCCTGACACCCACCTTTTAGATACACACTCTTTTAAATATAAATGGTTCCAAATAAGCAGACTTCACATTTTGTAAGTTTAATTTGTATCAGCTGTTGAAAAAGAAGTGCACGATGATGTATGACTTCAATTTCAGCCCCAACACGATACCTTACACTTTCCCAGGTATAAAAGGCAGTTTACACTGCTTCTGTAAACATTTGGTTGGGTAGTATTTGCACTGATAATGTGCTTAACAATGAGACTGCTCAAATGAGCCTAAATGACTTGAGCTGCAGTTCCTGTCTGCTGGGACTCCTGGGGCATTGGTCCACGTGCCAGCCCTACTCATGCATAGCTCCGACTTGGGGCAGCAAGAAGCATCCTAGAGTCTCTGAACCAAGGACGTGGAATAGGAACAACAATGTGGTTAAACAGTCTGGGGTAGTCTGACCTCAGGTCTCGGCACAGACCTAGCCATAGCGTTTTGTAGACTTTTTATTTAAAGCAACAGCAGAGATCTTGAAGTAGGTTAGACTGTCAGACACTGAAACAATGACAGATCTGTTCAAGGATCATAGAATCATAATATTATTCTATGACCTGCCCCGGATTGTGCAGCCACAGTTGCTCTGGGCAACCTGGGACAGTGTCTCACCACCCTCACATTCAAGAACTTCATCCTAAGATCTCATCTAAATCTCTCCTCAGGACAAAGGGAAATGGGCAGAAGCTGGAGCACAGGAGGTTCAAGTTGAGCATAAGGAAAAACTTCTTTACTGTGAGAGTAATACAACAGTGGGACAGGCTGCTCAAGAGGGGTTGTGATGTGTGTCTCCTTCTCTGGAGACATTCCAAACTCATGTGGATGTGTTTCTGTGTGATCTACTGTGGGTGATCCTGCTTTAGCAGGGAGGTTGGACTAGATGATCTTCGGAGGTCCTTTACAATCCTGACCACTCTGTGACTTTATGACTCTCCTTTTCCAGTTTTAAGCCTATCACTTGTACTATCACTACATGGCCCTGTAAGAAGATCCTCTCCAGCTTTCTTGTAGGCCTCTTTAGATACTGCAAGGCTGCTATGAGGTCTCCCTGATGTCTGGCTGAAGACATGGGTGTTCCTCAGTGACACAGGTCTGTAATCATACACAGTGAGATGGACAAGTAACGAGGGAAAGAAAAGAAAACCTCCCCCATCCTTTGCCCATCTCAAGCCACCACCCTGCATAACCTCTTGTAGCTTGAAGCAAGACAAGAAAGTCAGTGTTTTGCACCCTCCAACAGCTTTGACATGACAGGTATGGCATTTCTTACCCACAGAATTGCCAAGGAAATCCGCCCTAGCAGAAGTGCAAAAGTTTTCAGCGTAAGGAGGTGGGGTGCAAAAACTGGCTGGTAGGCAAAGGTTGAAATGACTCAGTCTGAAACAAAATGTAAAGCAATTACTGCTAGCGGAAAAAAAAAAAAGAAAAGAGAAAAAAAGATCATGCTGACATTTAAAGGCTGCAGTGATACTGTCTGTCCCTTCCCAGGCTGACATAAGCAGCCTTGATTTGGTCCCCAAATGTGTTTGGTTTGGTTTTTTTCCCCCCCTGCTATTTAGGAGATGCTATATTTGGAGGTGAGGGGCAGCAGGATGGATTGCCTTAACTCCAGCTGTTGATGCAGAGAAATAATTGCCATCCCAGAAAGGTAATTACGTATGCCATTGTTTATACACATAATAGGCTTGGAAAACCATGTTCTGCAGATAGGGAAAAAAAAAAAAAGAAAAAAAAAAGAAAATCCTGCTTTCACATCAGGGTGGAACACTATGTAAAGTGACAGATTGCCACAAATAGCGTTCAAACCCTTGCACATTAGTGGTTGATTTTTCTTCTGGGGAGGAGGGGGGGAAGGGATGAAGACTATGGAGTAGGGTGGAGAGGAGAAAAAGAAGACAATTTTTTTCAACAACCATAGTAACATATCCATTGTTTTTTACTCTCCTGGTTGCTGCTAAATGAACCTGATCTTTAAGAAGTTGTTTTCAAAGTCACTGCCTCAAAGGGACGTTTTCTGTTGTTGCCATCCTGTACAAATACCATTCCTTAATCTGAAGTGCTTTGAAAGCAGACCAAATAATCTGGTAGAATACGGTATGGCAAGATGCAGCTCTTCTTTGTGCCTTTAGTACCATGTAGAAAGTAAATTCAGGTCACAAAAACACATGTAAAGTCTCTTTACCCCCCTCCCATCTCAATGTCTCTAACAAGAAAAGAATAAAACAGTGTGCTGTGATGTCAAACTTTTTTTTTTTTTTAAATGCAAAATATATATTTCTTCAAAATATTGAAAGTACCAGGGCTGAACAAAGGAAAAAAAAAAATACATATGTATTTTGATATAGAACCGAGCATTGTTAGGTGCCGAAGCAATTCATAGCAGGGCTATTCTCTGTTGCAGTGTCCAGCAAATTGCATGACCTGCTTGTTAGGCTTGACAACAGTGTTTTACCTAACAAAGGCCTCAACAGCTCAGAGCAGCAGAGGAATGTCAAAATGAGCACATTTCACACACAGATGTGTGACCATAATAGTCTGTAAGAAGATGCATGGGGTGGAGGGAAGGGGCTGGGGGCTGGGAAGGCTAACAGTTAGCAGTAGGGACATGGCCCTACTGACCACATTTAATCAACCCTTCTGTAAACAATTCAACATTTTCATTGTTCTCTAAAAACTAATAAAGAGAAACAAGCACTTTTCATTCATCTTGAAGTAATTTTCTGTCAGGTTTGAGCCCCTTGTGGCCTACAGCTTGTGCATTGCTAGCTGTGTGATACAACAACTATTTCAATTTATTTCACAAACTCTGGCCATTCACATGTCAGTTAGTGTTCACCAAGCCGGCATCTGAAATTGTGCAGTTAACGAGTTTTACAACATTTCTATCAAGAGAAACTGTTTAGCATAACTGACTCTTAAGGAGTTATTATACCTCTAAAAATCCATTTTAAGGGGCATTATTTAAATAAAATAGAAAAACGGTTCACTGCCTTTTAAAGGGGCTACAAAAAAAGTCCATCAGATCCAGTGCAGTAATCCTCAGCTTAAAGCACTCTTGAGAGCACTTCTGGGAATTATCAGCATAATGAAATGTTTTGTGAAATGTCCAGATAGATTCCTCTACTCAACAATTTTACTGCACCATATTTATTTTCCTCCTAGTTTTTAAAGAAGTGAATTACTTTTTTGAGGGGATGACTCTACATTGTGCAGATTAACTGAACACATTATTGCCAAGGCTGTAGTACAAATGAGGGGTTCAGTCTGTGTGCAGTCTATATACATTTGCAGGGGTAAAAAAAAAAAAAAAGTCAAGCCCTTTATGCTATACTCATCTCTAAAGGGGTTAAATCACAATGAGGCTTATGCAGATTTGCATTTCTCTTGTGCTGCATTTTTCACATACTCTTAAACAACTTTGTTATACAATGGCACCTGTAAAATGCTTTATTGAAAACAATTATTAAGTTAATTAAACAAACAATAATGCTTATAAAACTGAAATTTGGTTTAAAATGTTCTGAAAAGGAAAAGGTTCTGAATTTCAACTTAAAGAACTGATAGCTATCTATTAACTGCAGTGATCAGTGATCCAAACCTGTTAATATGAAGAGTCCATAATAGTGGAAAAACTGAAGCATATGAGTGAGTCAATCTCAGCATGTAATGGAGTAAAAGCCACTCCTGCTATATAAAGTAGTGAGTCTTTCAGCCTAAAATGAGCACTAGTGAGAGTGAAAGTACATTACAGCACAATAACAAATACAGTAGGAAAAATGTTCAAATGTACATACACAATGTGCACAGGTACTGTGGCAACATGTGTGTAATGGCCCAACTGGCATTATTTGTTTGATACAGTTTCTCTCTAGTTCCACTAAAAAAAAAATTTAAAAATTATATATACATATATATATATATATATAGTCCTAGGACTTGGAAGTTTTTTGCACTGATTCTAAGACAGAGTGGGTAACATTGTCACTCCTGAAGACAGATAGGTAGATGTTCAGTGACTTTGATCCGCAAAACTACTGGACAGTAGTTCTTTGGTCTTGGCAGCTTCTCAGAACAAAGAATTCACCTTTCTGAAAGGTATAACCTTTCCACAGTCACTATAGGCAGTCCTGCAGCAGCAGTGCCAGAGGAGCTGCCTCTCAGGGCCTACCAAGAGAAGCACACATAGGATGGCTTCCAGTTGGCACATCTATGATTAATACAAAATATGAAGATAGTGGACACTGTCCTAAAAACTGGGCTACAACGCAAGTTTTGCAAGATGCTAAGCATTTTGGCACTGACTCTATATATATTAAGATTTAACACACAGTCACTGAAAAGAGCTGGTTATCCCATGTTAAAGCAGTGGGCTTGTTTATGACTGAAAGCTTTCCTGGAGTGGTGTCATGCTTGTCAGCACACTACTGCAAATATTAGCATAGCAAAACACATAAAATAGGAGAAGAAGGAGAGGGTTTTAAAAATATATTGCTCAAATTTATGTTAGAAACAGTGGAAGACTTAGCTGAACTTAACAAAGGTATGGGTGGCTGGACAACTGAAAGGTACAGAAGAGTGCAGGTTATCAGATTTCTGGATGATCAGGATTTTGGATTGTGAAATCTAAAGCAGCCACTATAGAGATAAAAAGTGTGTCCAACTGCAGAGAACAAACCAAGGAGCGACAAGAACTCCCTACACAAGACACAGAGGTCTTGGAGCAAGTCCAGAGGAGGCCCCAGAGATGCTGGGAGGGCTGGAGCAGCTCTGGAGCCAGGCTGGGAGAGTTGGTTGGGGTGTTGAGCCTGGAGAAGAGAAGGCTCCAGGGAGACCTGAGAGCAGCTTCCAGTGCCTGAAGGGGCTCTAGGAAAGCTGGGGAGGAACAGGGGACAAGGCCAGGGAGGGATGGGATAGGGAAGAATGGCTTCAAGGTAGAAGACAGTAGTCTCAGATTGGGCATTAGGAAGAAATTGTTTGCTCACAATGGTGAGAGCCTGGCCCAGATTGCCCAGGGAAGCTGTGGCTGCCCCATCCCTGGCAGTGTTGAAGGGCAGGTTGGATGGGGCTTGGAGCAGCCTGGAATGGTGGGAGGTGTCCCTGCCCATGCAGTGGGGTTGGAACTAGTTGATCTTTAAGGTCCCTTCCAATCCAAACCATTCAATGGTTCTGTGAAGACCAGAAGTGAACACTAATTTTATACAAGACTGATAACATAGGTAAACCAGAAGCAACAGGAGTTAGCTGAACTTAATCCTGATAACACTTACCAAACTTACGCATTTTGATTTAGTTGTTCTTAACTTCCTGCATGGTCAGCTATTAGATGCTGCAGCAGAAGCAGGAAAGATCTGCTGGAAGGAGGTAGGAATGGGTCATCAATATATCCTACATGGTCTTTCTGTGTTTATAGAGCTCTAATGATGTCCTCTTGCATCCTCATGTGGGGAATGGTCCCTGCCAATGAGCCATGGGTGGGAAACGCTTTGGCTGAGTGTGTTTGTCCTTAGTTCATGTTGTTGAGAAGAGGATGTTGCTGGTTCATTAGTTATTCCACTATAACTTAGCTGCTTTTCTCCTACACTGGCTTCCAAGAAACAGAGGTTTTTGGTCATGAGAGGCTGTGTACATATTCTAAGGAGTTTTCAACTCATTAGCTGAATTGCTAAGGGTATGGAAGAGATAGTGAACCTAGAAGCAGAGTGAGAAACTGTTTGCACTTGCACCTCACCAATGTCAGGTACATCTAGATGGCTTCTTTTGATCTGATTTTTGCATGTTCTTTCTCATCCCATAATATGTCCATTGATTTAGTCAGATCCAAGTCAGCTGCCACATTTTTCCCATTTATTTCTGGATAATTTCCGGAATACTGGTTTTACCATCTCTTTTTCAGTCAAGCCAAGCACTCAGTCAAAACCAGTGGACTAGGCTACTCATGCTACCAGTTGCCCTAAAAATGCAAGATTGGGCTTGAATTTGCTCAAAGGCACATCAGTTTCTCCATCATAGGCATGGTTCACAGAATCATAGAATCATTGAATATCAGGAGTTGCAAGGGACCTCTGAAGATCATTGAGTCCAACCACCTCACCACAGCAGGACCAAAAAAAACCCCAAAACAAAAAAAACCAACCCAAACTAGGGCAGATAACTCAGAAAGACATCCAGACAGGTCTTGAAAGTCTCCAGAGAAGGAGACTCCACAACCTCTTTGGGCAGCCTGTTCCAGTGCTCTGTAACTATCACAATAAAGAAGTTATTCCTTATGTTGAGGGGGAATTTCCTGTGCTTGAGTTTGAATCCATTGCCATGGAGGTCTACTTATTCTTAAAAGATTGTATAAAAGACTATGAAAAAACCCCACACTCTCATAACCAATTGTACCATTCACAGAGTGTGGAAATAACATGTAAATGATTATCACTAAATAAATAAAAGTCCACAACCACAACCTACCACAACAGGCAGCAGAAGCCACTCTATAAAAGCAGCAATGAAAAGTACAGCGCATCTTATTCTGCAGAAGGAAGAGGTGAGTGAGCAGAAGAAGGAACAGGAAGCATGGACATTTACCTCCTGGAATCCAGGAAAGACGAATGCCTTTGATGACAAAACATGTGCAGACACACCTGTTGTAAGAAATGTTAGGGAAATTTCTCTCAGAGGCAACAACTGACAGCTGGGCCTCCCATTCCTCTGGCATTAACTGCTTGGGGAATTCTGGCTGTGGGTTGGATATTCAGGGGGCTGCCCTAGAACAGGGCCAGACCCACAGGTACGGTCAGAAACTGATTTGTGTAGAGGAGAAAAATGGAGACTTGCAACTCATGTGGCTTAATAGATTTCTGTCATCAAAGTGGTCTGGGACCTGTCCTGTTGTTTGAGAAGCTTTTGGCAGCATTTGAGTCACACCTCCCTGGGGTAGACCAAAGCCTTGTCTTTCCTTTGTCATCTTGGCTGACATCCGGACTGCTGAGATACATTTCCTCAGGGAGGAGAACACCCTGTTTGTTTGGTGACTGCCAATTTCGTCAACTAAACTACTGTTTCTGCTCTCACTGAGAACAGGATTCACATGCTTTCATCTATCTGCAGGGAATTTTCTTCATATGAATAACAATAGCATCATTGATACGGTGATTTTCTTGGGAAGGTCTTGCAGTAGGTTTGCAAGTCAGACTGAAGCCCTAGCTAGCAATCACTGTACCAACAAATAATACCTTTAATGTCCTGGAATGCCAGTGCTTGATGTTTCAGGAGTAGCTTTTATTTATCATTCTATATGTCACCTACCTACCTACCTCAGATAATAGTGTTAGCTGTTCCTTCCAGATGAAAGGCAAAAAACAAAAATCTGGCTGTATTTTGTAGGTGCTTCAAACAGATAATTTTTACATTGTGAAATGTGCACTGCTTTTAAAAGAAAAACCTTCTGAAACAGGAGAGAGAGTGGACACTTAAATAACATTTGCCAGCGCCTTATAGTCAGTCAAAGCCTCAAATCACAGCCACATTGTGCCATGGCTCACGTGAAAAGGTGCATTTTGTGGGACTTAACCTAAAGCTCGCCAGGCGGCTGTCCCCATCAGTACAGTATGGAGCAATGTGAAAGGAAAGGAAGTTTGCCAGTCAGGGTCTGCCTGTTCTCAGTTGTCAAAGTTCACACTATAACTTGGGTGGCCTGAGGCAGATGTCTCAAGTGGTTTGATCACAGTGAGGCCAGCACATTTTGACTTTAATGGATTTCACATAATCATGGAATGGTTTCGGTTGGAAGGGATCTGCATGGGCAGGGACACCTTCCACTATATAGACCAGATTCCTTCTTCTCTGTCAATGGAAACATGACACAGGATAATCTACTAATCTCATAATGATCTGTGATCTTTAGGGAGCTAAAGGAGAGGAGAGAAAAGGAGAGTGGAAAGATTTTCCCTAAAATGCTTCTAAGAGTATTTCCTTCACTCTAACGAGATCTTGCAGTACTTCCTGTGCTCACTCACCAGTTCAGCTAAGAGTGAAACAGGTATTTGCAAAATTCACCTCTAGCCTGCAAATGTGGGAACTGAGTTTATGCATTAGAGCTTCAGTAACAGGTCAAATTCATATTTCAGACTTTCATAGATGAGGGCTAACCACAACACAAAAAACCCAGGAAAAAATACCTAACAACCAGAAGAAATCAAATAATGATTTGTTCTGTCAGAAACAAGCCTAAGTAAGAAAAGTGCAACCCACAGTATTTTCTGTTGTGTAAACTCCATTTGAAAGGTCATAGGG
>NW_009953941.1:79652-89748 GCF_000747805.2 Chaetura pelagica
GGGAAAGAATTGTCCACTCAGATATTAGTATGTAGATCTGTGACATGGGGATCTCTAAAGTGGTTTGCCCAATTCCCTCGAGTGTATTTACCAACTGTACATCAAACTACTTATGGTCACAAGCTATGCCACAAATTTATCACATCACATGGTTCTGTGATGCTGTAAGTAAAGTGCTTGCTAATATAAGTAACTCTAAATGAGCTCTGAGAGAGATGGGAGTAACTTTCTTAAACATCCTCATGTTTTTATCGAATACTACAGTGCTGTCCATGTATAGAATATATATAATTTACCTAAATTATTTTACATTTATTTCATTATATCAATGTAATTTTTTCATACGGACTTTTAAAGAAATTTATTCTGGGTTTATCTTAGTTTATGAACTTGTCTGATTGCTAAGTTTTGTTAGATTATTTCCTAAATAAATATATTCTTAATAAGTTTATCAAACCAATAAATTAATTTTAAAATGGTAGTTGCATCAGTACAGCTTTTATGCAATTTAAGACAAAGGCCAAGTTCAGATATATCTAGAAAGTCAAGTAGTGGCAACCAAATGTATACCCACTACCAAATGATCTCTTTTTTTTCCTATCCCAGCTGACTGTCTAACTGTAACTGTATTAGAGGTTGTAATATTTTTTACTACTGAACAGGTCCATTCAGGATGCAAAGGTTGGATGTGCAGCTTTCTCAGATTCTATAATAATTTCTATGTAACTTCTGCAAAAAATTCTATGTAAACTCTGAAAATGTAACTGATAATATGTCAATGATTACTATACAAAGAAGTTAAATATTACAGTTAATTTCCTCACTGAAATCCAATCCAGGGATTAGCAACAATGGGGAATCTGTTTTATTTGCATTTAATTTGTACCTTCACACTATTATCTCCCATGTTTTAGTTTCAGGAAATGTGGTCTCAGGCTATTATAACCACATTTCATGCTGCAGTTGCACTGTTATTTGAGCTCTATGCTTGGAAATGACTTACAGAAAAAATAAAGCCAGCATACTTTATTTTAATTATACTGGAGCTGTGTCTAAATGCAAAAAAATACAACAGTATATATTTAATATGGAGCACAGATTAACAGTTTTATGAGACATAAAATCTATCTATATCATTTTCTATTTACAAATCAGTTATATATCTTTCAAGAAAACAAATGCCTATAGTGTAAAAATGAGTAAGAAGAGCATCAAAACAGCAATCACATAAGCAATAAATAATGTCTTAATTGGCCTGGAATGTCAGAGTTTGATTTTTTGGGGGCCAGGTTTTATTTATTGATCTATATGGGATATTCATCTTCCCAGTGATTTGTACAAGTCTATTCACCTTCCTCAATATCAGACCCATGTACGGTTTTATATTGCAGATCCCATCTGGGGAAACAGCCAAGTAAGAGAAGCACTGTTGCTTCTGGAAAACCCATCCATTTAAAAGTTTCCACCCAGGCAAGGATGACTTTGCAGTTTTTGCACTTTGTCTTCTGATAAAAAAATGGAAGGAGACAGAGGGAGAGGGAGTAAAATGCTGATATGATGAAGTTGCCACCCAGTGCATGCTTCAACAATCCTTTACCCTTTATACATTTGGCAGCAGTGAAAAAACAAAGAAGGACCCGTGTACAGTAGGAAATATATTTTAAATTCTCCTGCCTGCTTTCTTTTTACCAGCTAGGCCAGAAGACAGCAGTCAATAAGGTGGGCTTCAAGCATCATCTATAAGCTCTGGATTTGGTTCTTCACAGAGCCTTGTGTGCAGATTTGTTCTTAATATTCCCATCGTATTTCCAGCCAAGCAGCACCTGTCTGTGCTCCGCTGTGCAGCTGAGAACTGGCAAACTCAATCACCCTCAGCTGAGGCAGCTGGCAGGGGATTCTCCCCTCTGCTGAAATGTAGGTGTCTGTTGCTGAAGTCAGCACCGGAGGGAGGAGGAAATCCATCAATGACTCTTGTTCCTTATAAAAATGTTGCCGGAAATGTCACCCAGCAAACATTGATTGGTTGTTCTGCCTAGGCCTGCTGAAGGCCAGTCCTTAAAAACATTTCTGCACTTGATAGTGGAGCGAAAAGTTTACAAACAGCAGCCTTGCACTTGCCTGACTTCTGCTTTTGTGGAAACGATTTTATAAACATGGAAAAAGATTGTGCCCTGATAACTGTCACTGCTCTATTATAACCTTAGCTGTCTGGAAATGAGCTAATGAAAATTTTTGGTGTGTCTTTTACAGAATACATTTGCATTTGACATAATTAGTGGTAGGCAGATCCAGCTACATCCAGGGGGAATCTCAAGACAACTGCTTTGCCGACTATTAGTGCCTAATTTCTGAATGTCAAATCCTGCACATCTTAATTTCTAGAGAATAAGCTCAATTGAACTTGCTCCCCAGTTATGCAAAAACTGCTCAGATAAAACCAAGTGGACACCAATGTAATGAATGTGGTTATTAAATTGTTTCAATTGAAAGAACCCTATTCTTACACCATCATAATGGGAACAATTTATCCCCACTGATCGGCCTGTCTCTTTTTTCTGAGCTCTCTTTGATCTTGAAGCATATTGCAGTGGTGTGTCCTATTGAAAAGCAAAACTGGGGCAATTTTAATGCTTTTGTACCTTACCAGTGCTCTATTTTTTCGCTGTTTAAAAATAGCTGTTAATTATAAGTGCAGTTTAAATGTCTCAAGTGACCCAGAAATGCAGGTTGGAATGAGACAGATTGTGTGCCTCATATAAAACAGATGTACTTTCACAGAGCAGTCTGAATTCAGCCCTCAATATGTATCTTTCTCTAAGGTTATTTCAGTCAGGTATTGAGCTTGTCTAGCACTGAGCTATAAAATCCCACACATTTTGAACAATGAAGAGAAAACTGGATCTATATTTACCTCAAGAATAAAAAGCCTTTTTTTCTGTGTGGGTGTATTTTGCTGGTAGTGGTTGATGGGATGAGGGCATTTCCCTTCGACTTCAGAGACTCAGGAGACCAGATGCCTCATTTAATCTCCACCTCTTCTGCCTCTTGATGTAATAAGCCCATGCTTTTAGAGAACATTTAGTGGTAATAAACTTTCAGGAGCTCCTCTTATTTTGACTGGATTAAACACTGCATGAGTACCAGCCATACCTTGCAGATAGGAAATTTCAAGTTTTTCTTGTGTTTTGAGTGGCTTGAAGAGGTCCTTTTTTCTTTTTCTTTTTTTTTCTTCTTCCAACAAAAACCTCTTTTAATTCCTGTCTGTGATGAGGTTCATCAAGAGAGGTCTGCAAAGTAGCATGCAAATTAAATTAAGGCATGTTAGCAATTTACTGGAGGGCCTGAACAAATCAGTTATTTATATGTCTATTTATTTGTATGTTGTTAAGACAGCAATTTACAGACATTTCAATTCAGCAGCAAGACTCTGCTTCTACTTTCTGATTAGAATAGACTGTCGAGTGCAATGAGTTTGATAAGCTCCCTCCTGTCCCCAAAGAACAGCTGCACACATTTCAAAACCACCAGCACTTCATGAAACTGAATGGGTTAATGGTGAAGGAAGACAAGGGTCATCCAAGTTTGGATTGTACCTTCAGATCTCACTCATTAAGAGAGACTGATACCTGGTGAGGAGGTGGATGCTGCAGGAAGGACCATTCTGTGATTCTGGTAGAACCTACCTTGCTCTGCAGTTTAGCAGGAAACCTGAGCCAAAAGGGCGTTTTAAACATTTCCTTTTCTGCTTGGTTTTTAATCAATACACACTTTCTTTTTTCATGCCACCTAAGAAAAAGACAAGAAAGACCCTAACCCCAACAAACCTCAACTAAACAAAAAAACTCTCTTTCTTGGAAAAACACCCAATCAGAATTTTGATGTTCATAGTGAGGAAATTACATCCTCATATAGTCAGTCTATTCAAGTGATGAATAGAGAAATATGCTCATTTGATAGTGGGAGCAAATGCACTGTTTTGTTTTCAACACTCCTGGAAAACACTTCCAATTGCAAATCTTACACTCTTACTCTTTTCAATGCTTAGAAAACTCCTCCTTAATCTCAGAGGATGTTAAAGGAATAAATTGGCTATGATATATTGCAATACTGTGAGTCCAACTTCAAGAGCAGCTGCAGACCTCACTAGTTTCAAATGCCAGTCCCCAAAAGACCACAGTGATTATATCTGCCTTTGGGATCTTCCTAATTGTGGAAACAAAAGTGCCTCCTTTAACTAGTCCCACATTAACACTTAATGCTATCACAATGGAAAACACAGATTTGATAGTAGCTGAAACAATAGCATATCTATATTTGAAACAAAACCAGCATTTGGAAAAAATAATCATCAGCTCTTGCTATCTTTCCACCTCTTTGGGACTATGCTTTCATACATAAAGGATTTCTCAAGACAGTGATGTCAAGAGAAAATTTTCTACTAAAATTCCATGTGCTTCTTCTCAGCCTGTAAATTTTCACATTGTTATTCCATAAAGCACTGAGGCTGAACCTCAGTTTAAGCACCTTTTGACAAAGCAGTGCAAACTCAAATTGAGACATATACTTAGAAGAGATTGCTACTAGACATTGGGTGGGCACACAAAAGTTTTGCAGCACTGAGAACCTTAATTAGAATATAGGTGAAATATGTAAACTGCATGAACAGAATCCCTCCTAAAATAAGTTAAGCAGCAACAACTATGCTGCTAGAAGAATTGTGCTAAGAGCAAGAAAACTTCATTGCAAGAGTGATTTGGACCCATGTTACATTTTGTGTTTTAATTTTAAATTTCCCTTCTGTACTGGATGATTTTATCTACATTATCATACCAAAACAAAGAATTATAATATACAAAAAACTTACTTTACCTTTTTTTTTTTTTTTTACACAAAAAGGGTGATCAGCTTAAAAATATTTCTGTGTTTTGCTTTTCATAGAAACTGACAAAGCAGAAAATTCGTGTCTCTGAAATAAAAGAACACCCTTATGAAAGTAGAGGGAGTCACAACTTGCAGAGAGAAAGTATAGAGAAACAACTCTCTAAGGAGGTAGACGTCACAAAGATTTTTCTGAAACATTCAGGAAAAACTGTACAGGTCATGTAAATACTAAACAGGTAGCAAAGAAGAGCAGACTAAAAAGTTAAGAGGCAGCTGTGATGGAGGACTCTGTTGCTTTAGGTCATGGCAACACTTCTCTGTTAAGCTGGCCTCCTTTGAACAGCTAAACTGGATTTATGGACTAGTAGATCTATTCAGACTTGGCAAAGTTCAAGCAGGCGTGTGGACTTTTTGTGTTGGTAACATTAATTAGAAGGATTTTTTTAAAAGTCTAATAAACAGTCTTTTAGAAAATTCCTGTTTGTCAGGGAAAAACCCACTGTGTCAGGGAATTCATTATGTTAGCTCAGAGTAGTTCTGTTATGATTTCTCCCCTCATTTCAGACACAAAACAGAACAGCTGTATGTAGAATATCAGACAGAACATACACATGCATATAAACGCTTTCTATCTACAGCTTTTGAATTTGCTGTCATGAATTGTAATGAGTGAACTTTGAATATTTGGAGACTCTGTTTCAGAGAGGGACCCGATGATTTAGATATCTAGAATCTCTCCCATGAAGTCATCTTTCCACTTGGCACTAATGAAGCTTCTGCTGTTATCCTTTATCTCATTTCAGATGTTACATGACCAAGGGCCTTTGGGGAAAATTTAGAGACAGGAGAAAGGACAAGGTCAGGAAGATACAATCTGTGAAGAAGCCCTGAATTGAGTGTTCGACTCCTAGAAATGAAGACTACACGTTCACAGTCTTCACCTACTGAAAAGCCTGGTGCAAAAGGACACACAGAGAATTGTCTTTGCTGAACATAGAGCGTAGAAAAATGGGTTATAAGCATGAGCCGCAGAAAGGTGGAATCAGGCTGGATACTGGGAAAAAGACAGATTTTGGGGCTTGGTTTTGGGAAGATAATATAACTGTACCATGGTGAGGTGTTATGGAAGGTTAGACAGAAATGGAATAGTCAATTTGGTCATAACTCAATCAATAGTTTATAAACACTTCAAGTGTTTACAAACCCTTTACTTGCTCCCTCCTAACTACTCTTTCCATTTCCCCTCCCAGTAATCTGTAATCCATTTTACTGCTTCCTACTTTAAGACTTCCAAATAAACCTTTATTGTCTTCCATAAAAAAGCATTTCTCAGCATGCTGCTCCTTCTGCCTTCTTCCTCTTCCCTTTCACATCTCTCCATTGCAGCTATCCATGAAGATTTAATCGACAAACCACAATAAATTGGAAAAATATTATGTGAGGAGGTGAGTGGGATTTTTGGTGGCCTGTCAGCATCTCTGTATTTTTGTTCAGAATTCTCTCATAATCAGCAGATTTAAGATTTATGTTTTGTGCTGAAATCCAAACTGATGGTACTACAATTGATGACAATCTTTCAGCTGAATCTAAGTGCGTCTGAGTTATGTAATTGCAACCGTTTTAAGTTATATTTTCCCAACAAGTCTAATATTTTGCTTTTATTTTTGCATACAAGTTCCACGGCTTTTACAATGATGAGGAGCTTGGAGCCAATTTCATGCTTAGGTTATGGAAATCCCTAAACTGTTTCATGTAAACTAAATAAGCTGTCCTTAATGCAGGGGCAGAACAAGGATCCTTTCCAGCCAGTGTCCTAATCGATGAGCTTTTTTTGGCCATATCTAAGTCCTCAACCTTATTTTGTTTGTTACACTTGGCCTCTTTCTGGTTTGATGAATTTTATTCTGGGTGAGAGGCCTGTTTCAAAAAGAAGAGAGAAAAATATTCTTAATAGGGCTTTTCATGGCAGATAAGGCACTTTTCTTTTTTCAGGTAGGAGGGCTTTGAATACAAGCAGAAGATAGACTTCAGATGGGGTGGGCTCTCCCATCACTGAGCTACTGCAGAGACAGGAGGGAAAACTCTCTCCTCTGGCCATGGTTTAAAAGGAAAGAATGAACACACACCACACTTTTTTGCTCTTTTGGATTTAGTTCCAAGTCTGAAATAATGGTGATAGTAACTCACATTCATAGAAATTTTAGGAACTGTAGCTGGAGCAAAGCTCTTCTATGAGAAGCCAAGTTGGTGATTACCCGTACTGGTGCTCAAGCATCGCTGTCTCCAGTACTGGAGGAAGGCCAAGTCAATGAATCTGTAACATGCTGTAATCCTGGACTGTACTGAACAACATCTGGGGTTTGATTAAAAATATATTTAGTTACATGCATACTTTCAAATTCTTCTATGCAGTGGATTTATCCTAAACGGCTTAGTCCCATTTCCCAGGCTCATCCTTTGTGCTCCCACTCGTTGCGTCCCATGGTTGCCTCCAGCACTGGTACCCCAGTGCCATCAGCCACATGTTTATCAGGTGCTGTCTGTCACCATGGAGAGATCTGTGGGCAGAACATCCAAGCAAATGCTGCTTTTTACCTTTTTTTTTTTTTTTTTTTTTCTGAGGTTAAGTTACCTAAGCACCATCTTCCAGCTTAAGGTGTTTAGTGGGTCTTAAAGCGTGTGTGTTTTCTCTGTGAGCAAAACTAAAGAAATAAAACCTTCAACAATCTACACAATGTTTCTGTAAATCACATGGCCAAGCAATTTTTACAGCCCATGTTTTGTGCCATGTGGCCCTTTGAGACAAACTGATGTAAAGCTGAGGGTGTTTTCCCAGGTGCTAAATTCACACTAATCACTGAAGGGGTAGAAAAGAAGTCTGAATTTCTGTGATTCCTGACCCTTTACTCCAAATCCATTAATACACAAGGATTTAGCATGATTGGACCTGCTGGCAGCCAACTAATACACTGACTCTGTAGCTGGTGATAAGGAAAATGATTCTACTACAATTCAAGCACTCCATTACCTCCTGCCTCAAGCACACATTATACATGTTTTATAAATTTTAAGATTGAAAAGATACACAGTCTGAAGACAAGAGTTTTATGCACATCTTTATGTACACAAAAAATTGTAATACACTTCTTTACTTTTTAATGTGTGTTGAAATTAGAGGACCGTTTTCTTCTGTCACAATTTCTTTCTGCCATAGTGCCACAGGGGAATACTAATTGTATATTTGGTGGGAGGAGAAGGACTCCAGTCTCAGAGGTCAATTGTTTAGTACATGATCATAAATAAATGTAGTTGATTTAGCTAAGTGTGTTACTTGTTCTTTTTATCCATAAAATGTGTGTGTGTTGGGAAATAATCAAGGAAACAGTCCTGTTTCTAAGAGTAGAGAAGATGTGTGATGCAGCGGAATTGTTTCTTTTTGATTTGCTGACTTGCAGAGAAACTTAGGATTCACTACCTATGTCTTCTGTGCCTCAGTTTCTCTTCTCTAAAATGATGATAACAAAACTCCAGAGTATCTGAAAAAGGGTTCAGACAGAAATCTAAATAAAAGCAGCAAAGTTATTCATACTATGTCCATAAAGCCATCTGGGTTGGGTTTACTGAACTCCCCCCAAAGGTACCAACGGGCTTTTTTTTCTTCTACTGATCACAGAGACAGGTGATTGCAACAAAGCTGTGGTGAAAATAATAAGTTTGGGAAGATCTGATGTGATAGTGTGAGGTGAGACTGAAAAGATCAATTAGATTAGAGGGAAAAATAATTCAATCTTGGTATTGTTCTCAATGGCAAAATTCTCATTGACTTTATGAAGCACAAAGATCCAGGTGTAGATGGTGACCATAAAGTACAGACTTGTATGCATGGATAAATGGTGTAGAGGCAGTCAATCCCTTAGGGTAAAGAAGCGGCCTGTCAGTGAAACTGCAATGCAGAAAACTTAGAGAAAACAGAAAAATTACTGTCATTATGCAAAACCTCTTACAACTCAGTGTTGCCTGAAGACCAACAGAATGCAAGGGTAAAAGGAGAAGACATACAGACATTTACAGGTGAAATAAATGATGATGAACAACTGATCAGACACAAACACTCTTCTTAAGCTTTAGATAAAGGCCAATATGCTTCAAGTGAGTGCATCAAGTCCCAGGAAATGTAAAACAAAAGCAAGTGGAGTTTTTCAGAAAGCTTGTACAGCAGCCAGAACACTAGACCTGTGTGTAATCAGAGAGTAGAGCTGGAAAATAACTTCACAGAAGTTGTCTCATTTTAACTAGTTTTATGGGAAATGATGCTGATAGTCAGGAGTTTTTGACAAGTATAAGCAAATCACTGCCTCTCAATTTGTAGTCTAGGTAGAGTGCTACCTTAGATCCTCTAAATATGCTGAAGTAACCAACTGAGCATCCAAAAAAACATGTTTTGAAAGTGAAGGCACTGCTCAAAAGTGATTCTAGTATCTGCAATGCTAAATAATTTGTTTTACATAATCCTGCTTATGAACAAAAGGAAAAGAGAGCAAAACCCATCTAAAAATAATGGGACACAGTAGGCACTGCAGGACTGATTTTGCAGTCTTTGTGAAACCAACTTCTTCACTAAAGCCATGTGACTATGTTGAAGACTGCAAGTTTGTATCTTTAGGAAGAATTAGAAAAGTAATGGGAGATCCAGATATAAAGGGTTGTCAGTGCAATTCTCAAGCCAGAAATATGATGGAAAAATTTTAACAATTTTTTACAAATGGCACCAGAGGTATTCCTAGCTCAGGATTTAAACCTGGATCCTGCATGAATATAAGAGCTGGACCCCATAAGCTTGCAGAAATTTTGCTAAGTTCAGTTGTTAACCATTACACCTGGCAAAGTACTGGATGCTCTGTTCAGGAAAATGATATACCCAAGCATGACCCACCTCTACAGTGAGTTTTGGGGTTCTCAGGCCATTTCAAAGATTTCATAGAATCATAGAATCCTAGGGGTTGGAAGGGACCTCGAAAGATCATCTAGTCCAACCCCCCCTGCCAGAGCAGGGTCACCCACAGCACATCACACAGGAGCACATCCAGGGGGGTTTGAATGTCTCCAGAGAAGGAGACTCCACAACCTCCCTGGGCAGCCTGCTCCAGGGCTCTGTCACTCTTACAGTAAAAAAATTTTTTCAGATATTCACCTTGAACCTCCTATGCTCCAATTT
>NW_009953941.1:89774-91726 GCF_000747805.2 Chaetura pelagica
GACCCAGCTCCCTCAGCCTTTCCTCATAAGGGAGATGTTCCACTCCCTGAATCATCTTTGTAGCTCTGTGCTGGACTCTCTCAAGCAGATCCCTGTCCTTCTTGAACTGAGGGGCCCAGAACTGGACACAATGTTCTAGATATGGCCTCACCAATGCAGAGTAGAGGGGGAGGAGAACCTCTCTAGACCGACTAACCACACCCTTTCTAATGCACCCATTTATGCAATGAAATTGTGGGGAGAAAAAAGGACTTACACAAGGTAATCCACGTTATTACGGAGAAAACAGGTAGGGAAACATGAACTCATAACTCATCAGAACTCATGTTGTTCCAATATGTTACTCCTTTTCTTTCAAGAAAGAAAATATTGCACTGAATTCTAGGTTCCAACTCCAGTGGACCTTGATTCCAGTTTTAGTACTGGTTTTGCAAGGGTGCAACTCGTCTGAGTTAGCCTGGGATCAAAGCTGGCCTCCTGACCAGTCTTTGCTTCTGCTTTATTTACCTAAACAAGCTGTTTGCATCTCAGACTTAAACATTGTAAGATTTGATAAATGATCTTTAACCTCAGGTTCTTGTTAAAACAGCTATCTTCTGAAGGTATCTGGGGACCAAGTCTCATTCCAGGAAATAGTTATTAATTCAGTGCCTCACTACTTGGAGGGTAGAGCCCACTGACCAGCCACAGGATGGAAGAACAGCTCTTCTCATAACCCACCCCCTGTCCTTTAGCATAGTAGAAGGTGACTCAAACTCCTAATGAACTTACTCTTTTGTCTGTACATTTCTTTACAAATTTGTGATACCATTCAAACTGCATTATTGCTCATAAGTGCTTAATTTAGGGCATGGAATTCCACAAAAGCTGCTGGGCACAGGCTGGATCCATAGTGAGAGGAGAGAGATCCTTGTGTGCTCTTGGGACATCTGGAGCAGGGTCAACAGCACCATGCTGGCTGTGGGGCAAAGCATTGGGGAAATGGAGGCAACTTCTTGCCTTTGATGATAAACTTTCCTACTGGATCTCCATCATTAGCCTACAGAAAATGGGAAGGTGATCATTTCCCTTTCTTTGCCAGGGAAGAATCATCTCAAATCACCCTCTGTTTCATTCCAAGCCTGCACAGATAGGGCGGAGACAGGTGGTTGGTGCACTGAAAGTCCACAGAAGAGTCTACCTGGTGATAGTTTATTCATGCACTCAGGTCTTAAGTTTGGCATCCTGAAGGTGAAGAGCAAACCAGATTAATGTTGTAAGTGTAGTGTTTCAGACAAGCCAAAGGTGCATTTTGGGCATTTTTTAAGAGCCTTGCTTTATTTATTTGCTTAGCTACCTGGTCACTCTTCATTGTATTAAGTAAATTAACAGATTGAAATAATCAGCGAAGGAAATTACATGCTTTCTGCAGGATAGCCATTTAAGCAAAAATTCAAAACTAGAAATGTGATAATCAATCCTTTCTCTAATTTATTTTTAGGAAATTTTAATTTGGTTTGGCCATTTAAATGAAAGCCAAAATAGAACTGTTTAAAACAACACAAAGCAGAGTAAATACAATTTCTCTCAAAGGTACATATTTTCAAAGACAAGCTCCTTTATCTCTATCTATGAGGAATCCTCCACTTCAGAGCTCTTTCTTGCTTCTGTCCAGAACCGTTGAACTTATTTCCTAGTGACTTGTAACTTTGTTAAGGATATGAAGGTAATTGGATAATACATTTACCATTCAATAAATTGAGAAATGTACTTTAGCAGTGTAAATAGAGCTGACTCATCACTTCCCTTCCCAGTTTAATAGCCTTTTCACTTTTAATAAAAAAAATAATAATAAAAAAATAATAATAAAAAAAATGAAGCCCTGGTTTCATATTATACCACAACAGACTCCTTGCAATTCATTTGAAAAAGTGAACCAGAGACCCTGTCGCTGAGGGGGACAAACACTACCA
>NW_009953941.1:94443-113835 GCF_000747805.2 Chaetura pelagica
AATGCCAACAGAGCAATGAACATGATTTACTGATTTAGACCTGCCCCCGGATTGCTGGCCAGATGAGACACATCTGGAAGCTTGCCAGCTGGAAAGACAGGAATGGGCATTATTTAATGCCAGAGACCTTTTGGGAATGGGACCAAAAACATCTTCTGCAGCAGGAAACGAGAGAGGAAACGGCTTGTTATTCAGTAAAAGGGAGAGAAAGAGAGAGAGAAGTGTGCTGTGAAGGTGAGGATGTGGCTGGCAAGGAAGAGAAGGTTTGTGCACAATGTGTGGGGAGGAAAAGAGCTGCTGGAGTAGGAAGTATCAACGAGCCAGCACAGATAAGGAGGAAGCAAAGCCTGTTTGGAAGGTAAACAGTTCATGGTGGAAAAGTGAGGCCTCGCCAAGAATAATAATTTACAGATAATTAAGGGAAAAGGCTAGCATAAATATGAGAAAACTACAAAAGCCACAAAGCGGACTTAAAAAAACCCACATTAACCTTATGATTCAGCATATTACGATTGACAGCAAACTTAGAGGAAAGACAGACATGATATAATTAAATCCCAGACAATCTACCTTTTAGTAAGTGTTATCAGTCAAATTTTTATGTTGACTCAGGCAGGAGTAGTTGCTTTCAGCCCAAAATTATGTCACTAATTGTTCAGTGCTGGAAATTGCCACTTACCAGGAAAAGCTGTGGAATACTTACTAGTTCCAGGGGCCTGCATTCAGGGAATCAGCAAAGGACTTAAAAACCCTCATAGGTGTCCTTGCTGATGCAAGGGAGTTGGAACTCGACAATCTTCAAGGTCCCTTCCAACTCCAAACATTCTGTGATTTTTGCATAAAAGTTCAAAAACAGACAAAATCATTTAGGTATTAAGAGGAGACAAATCCTACCCAGAAATATGTGTTACAGGTCAATGTTAACATATTTTTGAGAAAGCTACAATATTGTACTGATGTGTAGACAAAACTAGTGGGATTTCATTCTCTAGAGAACCTTCTCAGGAAAATGGAAAAAATTGCAAGCAGGAAAAATTAGGTTTTCATCAAAACAATTTGAAAAAGGCTGAAATGGAAGAGGGGAGTGTCAGGAAGTAAGTTAGAGAGCTCTGTACGTCTCTGTACTCTCTACATTGTGCAATAGCTGCTGTATGGGAAAAAAAAAAAAAGCCTCTGCTGTAGCAAGTGGCATAAAACATGGTGCTTGGGCTCAGTGCTGCTTCTCTATTACTGCCCAGTGGCCAAGCCTTGTCCTTTTGCATCTAGAAAGTCTCCCACAAGAAATAAATATTTTCATGCATGATTCCCTTAGGATGCTAACAGAGCTAAACGGAATTGTTTTCATTTCCAGGAGGGGAATCTTCTGTTTTTCACAAAAATACCAGCAGAATGAGTGTCCTTACAGCATTTTAACAGGAAATAATGACAGAGGCAATTTCAGTTAATATTTCAGTGTACTGCAGGCTAACAAAAATCTGCTAAGGTTCGTGGGGCTGAATATATACATGCACATTTTTATTTTTTTTTTAACACAACATTTGACATGGAAAAGACACTATTAGCAAATGGATCTTTCTTCCTACACTTTCAGATTTCATTGGTGCTTGAAGGAAGGTTTAATTCTTTTATCTCTGGGGGACGAGGATAAAACCATTTTCTGACATGCACGTCATTTTTTGTGACATCTTAAAAAAACCATACATATATATATGGAAGAAAATGTGAGATTGTGGGCATGCTGGTGTTGTAACTAGCATGTCCCACACCCAAATGTAATTGCTAATTCCCTATTAAAAAACATGGTAAAATCACTGATTTTTGATGCGTTGAGAGAGGAAGGTTTGTTTTCATTAATACTTATTTACCACTGGTGTATACATGCCTGAGTAGCTCCACAGCCCACTTTCCTGTTCACTGGGATGATAGCTAAAGGCAGTCAAACGAGGGACCAGTATTACAATGCCTCTTTGAACAATATTTCACAGAAAAGACACCTGTTGTGCATACAATCCGTCTTTCAAAGACTAAAAGAGGTGTTACCAACATTTCATTTCCTCATACAAATCTCTAGGTTCCTTAAATTCCACATATATGCTATCATAAGTAGCATAGTTTTCTTTTTGAAGCCACACAGCTTGATTTGGGTATTAAAGGCATCTTGAAATTCATACATCCAGAATGGATAAGACACTTTTTCATCTGTAGGGCCTACATAAATATTGTTCTAGGGGAGATTCAGCTGAACCAGCAATTGGGAAAACTGAGCTTGCTGAAGGCAAATGTATTTCTTACTTCTTGGCTACAATATTAATAAGTGAGGTGTGAAATTCCCCTTTCATGACATGGTATTTGCAAGTGACTCAAAGCAAAATATTTGTGCTATTTCTGTTCACCTTACTCACTCCATTAGTCCTACCACCTTCAAGGAGGCTAGTGCTGTGCCTACAGCAAGTGGGATTTGGCTCCTTAGTCTACTCCAGCCTCCTGCAGTTTGGTTTTGCCCAGTGACAGACCAAGGAGATAGACACATACATTAAATTTAAATTACATTAACTTCCCCTGGTCCCAGCTGCTGCTAAGGATCAAGTTTGGTTTTCACAGTGGTGCAGTGAGGTGTGCTAGTTTTTGCTCTGGAGACATGACTAGTTTTCTGTTACCAAAATGTAAAGACACTTGGAGGACCCCCACTTGCCAACCACCTTCCTCTTTACATTGTTACACCCCTGAATGCAGAACATGACCCCTTTACTTCTGCAGGGACAGTGGTAAAAAGCTGCTAGGGCAAATATTTAGGGGTCTGCAAACTGAGCTAAACAGCAGTCCTACAAGATGAATTAGAGAAGCCCCTAAATTTAAATGAGCAGGAGGGAAAATGGCAACTCCATACGCAGAACAATGCGAGTTTGCAATACCACTGAGACCAGTGGCCCTGCATTTAGTACCTCTGCCAAAAGGCACCTGGTACCAGTCATTCCTAGAAAAACCTTGTGCAGGGCAACGCCAGTGTTATCATGAACATGGAATGCACTAAGCCATGTGTCTTCTGAGGAGTGAGTACTTGCTTCAGAAAGGCTACTGCCTTCTTGTTAAATAATAAATTCAAAAACTTTTTAACCCCTCTGGGTTTCTGCAGCATCTTGACGTAGGTTGCCAAAGATTTCTTTTGTTAAGGCGCTTTCCAATAATAATCTACTTAGTCAATATCATACCATTCTGAATATGTATGCCAGGGTTTGTAATTTCAGCTTTAAACTCCTACAAAATTTATTCTGACTTCCCTATCACAGTGCTCCTCTCTTCAGTTTTCAGTGGAGAGACTGAATTGGGTGACTATTGCTGGGGCAGGCTGTGATAAGAGCAACTGCTCCTGAGCCCTTCCGTGGCAAGTGCTTCTAAGCTGGAGCAGCATAGAGCAGCAGCTCGGATGGTCCAGGGTGGCTGACTCAGGCAACACAACCTGAAACATCATTATCATAATGAATTCAGATCTTGAGCAGGCTGACAGGGCTGGATTTACAAATCCCTCTTAAAACACACAGGATTGGTGGTTTAGTTTAATGACCAGCCCAGCTGATCCCAGGCTTCCAAAAGGGTGATGCTGCAACATGGGGAGACGTCGCTAAAGTAAACAGCACCTTTGCAGGAGCTGCTCTTCAGCTTGGCAAGCCTCCTTAGGTTTCCAGGTTGGCCCTTTGTCAAACCCGCAGTGTTTAGTGGGTGCTGGTAATGGATTTTTTTTGTTTGTTTTATGAAGAGTTTCATTCAAACGCTTTGAAGAGCCTTGGCAGCACTTAAGTGAGCATGGCTCAGGGTGGAAAATGAAAGTCAGAGCAGCAAACGGTCAGGGTGTGCCAACAGCCCGTGAGTTCGGAGAATTCAAAACTCCAAGGCAATACTTTAGTTAGTTCACTGCAATAAGAAATAATTCTGCAGATCTAATCTGAATGCAACATACTGAAATGCTAATGTGCCTTTGGGTCTGAAGAACTCACAAAAGAGCGATGCCGGCATTGTGTCAGCAGTGACATTACCTACATTATGATTTTCATAAACACATCCAGGGGAAAACAAAACAAAAAAAACCCCCAAAACAACAAAAAAAGAAAAGATGAGCAGATTCTTTGTTTTTTTTTTTTTAACAGGAACAGGCTTACTTACTTATTACAAGTCTATAGGCATATGAATAATCTCCTCCTCTGATTCCTTATGCACTTTAGTAATCCCCATCTCCTCTGCTCCTTGAGCTGGCTGAGCTTGTGCACAATGAGCAAAATACATACCCTACATCCTGCCTCCATCTCCCAAATTTATGTGTCAAGACTAGCCACCCGACGTCATACTTAGGCATCCAGTTTCAAAACCTTAAAGCCTTTGAAAAATACTTTTGCAAGTTTGACACCAGATTGTGTGTTTGACACTTCTCAGCATAGAAATAATCAGTAAGCACAAAGGGTAATGGTTTTAAAACTGGAAGATTGTCAATTTAGGTTAGACATTAGGTAGAAATTGTTTGCTGTGAGGGTGGGGAGAGCCTGGCCCAGGTTGCCCAGGGAAGCTGTGGCTGCCCCATCCCTGGGGGTGTTGAAGGGCAGGTTGGATGGGGCTTGGAGCAGCCTGGGCTGGTGGGAGGTGTCCCTGCCCATGCAGGGGGGTTGGATCTAGATGATCTTTAAGGTCCCTTCCAATCCAAGCCATCCTGTGATTCTGTGATAAAAATGTACTATAATTGGGGCAAAAATGCAAACTCACCTAGCATTAGTTATCACTGCTGATTTATCTACCAACTATTTCATGGTGAAGAAAACTGAAAGAAAGGTGACCAAAAAATGGCTAAAATTATCTACAGTGTAGATGTTATTTAAGAATTCATATGCAAAACTGTCCATCTCCTCTTAACGACTTGCTGCTATGACCGCTTGACACATGAATTAGTGTGACACAAGAAAAGATGGATTTGGAAACCCTCACATTCTCACTGGTGCTTGCATCACTAGGAGAATGAGGAACTCAAGATGCAGTGCCCATGGGAGTCCACTCCCCGCAACACGTGGCAGGGATGTCGCTTTAAAGGCTAGCAGAAGGACAGGTGAAGAAGAGGGACTTTATATATATATAATTATTATTATTTATTTTTAATTTTTTTTGCCAGAAAGCTGCTTTTTTTCTCAATGTATACACACAGCCCTTGACAGGGTGATGTGCTCCTCTCCAACAGAGTTTCCGTTGTGTAAGCTCTTTCAGCAGTTTTTAAAAAGGGAAGGAAATACAGCCTGCTTGTCAAGCGCTAACTGGACACATATAAAATGCACTCAGAATTCCTTATAGATTCACTGTATTTCATAAAGGATTTAGTTTCGCACACCCCGCGAGGTCAAAAAAGCAACATCAAAAGAGAGAACTCCTTCTGGGATCATGTCTTCTGCACTGAGCTTTACCACACGCAGGCGAATAGTGGGTGACTCATACCTGCTGTTTCTTGACTCCGGGTTAAACTTGGAACATAAATTATGTCAATCTGCTCATGTAAATTTTCCACAAATCAAGGCTGGCTGGAATTATTTGGCACACTTCATTTTCCCCAACTGCAGGTATATTTGAATTCAAGTAGGCTGTCAAGTAAATATTTAAAGGTGAAACGTATAAATGAAGACAAAGAGCAGACACTAAATGCTGATGTTATGGTCCTTTCTCATGGCTTGAGAGCTGGAAGATTATAATGCAAATATAAAAGGATATCTTGAGTAAAAGTTACATGTGCTACCATAGAGTGTCTTGAACAGTGAATAAAAATCTCTCATCTGAAGAAGTTATAGTTTTAAAATAAAACATTTTTTAATTAGAGAGTGTCTTCCTTTCTTCCAGGCCATGATTATATCATTATTGTTCAGGTTATTATGAATGCCAGAAGATGCCAAGGAATTCAGAATCAATTAATTATTAATAGATTGTGACTGTATTTGAAGATTGTGGAATATTGAAGATATAGAATAAAAACTGGCTAGGAATAATGTTGGAGAAGAAATTGTTAAAAAATAATTTATTATTTTTTTGAGACAGTTTCTTTTTTGCTTTTTGATCATAGGCTAAGTTACAGCCATCTGTCTGTTTCTGCATCTATCTAAATATGTGCCTGAATATATTCTGGGGGGGATATGTCTAATTTACCAGGCCAGCAGAAACCCACATCCACTCTAGATGCATTCACTTCTCAAAGCTTCAGATAAAGGGGTCAAGGTCATAGCTGAGCCAGCTTGTAGAACAGGAATTGAATCACAGCAACTTTCCTACATTGAGGAATGTAGGCAGGAGTTTTACTCTGTGATTCATTTCTTTTTAAGAGCATTCAGTTCCATCTCTCATGCTTGAGAATATTTTTTAGCTACCCCTTTGTTTTGAATCTTCCTCATAACAACCTTATGTTAGCATTGAGTTTAAAGGTGCTGCTGTAGGTTTTGAGTGCCTTGTTCTGTATTTTAGGTGATCCAGTGAAAAATTCTCTCAGAAGATTCTTGTAGGAGTGCTGGTCTGTCCAAACACAAGCAAAACTCTTCTGTTTCCAAAGGAAGTGTGTCTTTTAATGAACAACGCTCACAAGTCTGGCATAAACAAGGATTTTGGAAAATTCAAGGCCCATTTATCTTGCAGACATAAATTTCACCTGCTATCCAGAAAGTTCTCTTGGCACACTGAATGGCATAAAATAACAATCAATTCTCAGTTTGCAAACCCTGCCATTTAATACTAAAATCTTCCATCACCAAATGTGAAATACTGAATCATGCTGCAAGATTTGTTTGTAATTCAGTCAAATATATAACCATAGATTAAAACAATAATTATAGAGACTAAAATTTCATGTTTTTTGAAGCCTGCTGGCTGCAATTGATATGAAGTGCATGGCTTTGGTGTCCAAACCTGCTTTCTTTAGAGAAAATGCTAGTTCTAGTGAGCAGGAACCATAACTGACACAGATTCCTGAGTTATTAGTGATGGAGAAATTATACAAGGGACAACTTAATTAGTAAGCTATTCCCCTATCGTTCCAGGCAGACCATTGAGAACCAGCAAGGTTGTTTTTGACTTCACAGAATGATGAGACAAAGGATTGGGCAAATTACCTGTTTAACAGAAGGTCGTGGGATATACAGATAAAACACACAATTAGTCAAATTTACAAGGCATGTACTACGTACTATGTACTTTGTGCTATGCTATGAGAAACTCGTGCAAAGTGGTTATTTGCATAATCTGCAGTTTAGTGGCAGCCAACTCCCCCTAATCTGCCCTCTATGACCCTGGCAAATTAACCAGGAAAAGAGCATTTCAATGCCAACCCCCACAAAGCTCAAGAAGCTCCAGGAAGAAGCAGCCTATGGTGTATGGGATTATTTTGGTGTATGATTTCAGGTCATTTGACAGTGAAAATTTGACATAAGCAAACCAGTGTTTCTAAACTGAGAGAGAGGAGATTTAGGTGAGATATTAGGAAGAAATTATTCACTCTAAGGGTGGTGAGGAACTGGAATGGGTTGGTTGTTGATGCCCCATCCCTGGAGGTTTTTAAGGCCAGATTAGATGAGTTTTTGTGCAACAAGGTCTAGTGCTAGGGTTCCCTGCTCTTGGCAGGGGGGTTGGAACTGGGTGATCTTCAAGGTCCCTTCCAACTTTGATGATTCTATGATTCTGTGAAAAACTTCAGTCCAGAGTTGGTAGAAATACATCTTAAAAATGAAGTAAGAGAGTGATCAGCTCATCCGCACAGTCCTTTTTTCACTGACTACTACATAACAGCTTCTTCTCTTGAAAGAAATCATAGCAACTGAATGTAAGATGCTATTTTTATTTTTCAAAATGAAGCATAATTATTTAAAATGTTTTCTAAAAGAACACTTTGTACCCTAAGAAAAAAATATAATGCAGTAACAACATAATATCTTAAGATATTCTCTCATTCTGAGTAGTACTGCCTCTGTGTATATTCAGAATAACATTAGGCAGAAATATAAAAGATTCACAATTGTGTTTCTGGGAGGTAAAAAGACTCAGGGACCTATGAAAGACCAGAAAGTACTAAAAAAAATTGTCCTGTAACTCCTGTGAGGCTTTCAGGGATGGGATATTAGTTTGAGACTCCATTACCTTGGTTTATAACTGTTTATTGCTCACATGACAAAACATCACTAGTATAGTTTTGATATACATTTTCATGTGTTTCTTTGGAAATTATTACTAATTTTACTTTGCTAAATTGGGGAGAATTCCAAATCCTGTGGCATTTGTTTTGTACGTTCAACCTCTGCCTGAGTTCACTGCTTATATTTACAGTCTGTGTTTCACAGTGTACGCTGTTGCTTCAACATTTTATTTAGCAAAATAGAAATAGAGGAACAAATAAAGGCACCAAATGTGAAGTATAGCCAGAAGGCTTTGGCAGAAATAACAGCAGGGCTACTTCATCTTTGCAGCATTTGATTCAGTGACATTGCAACTGACAAGGTTTCTGCTTTGAGCATTTAATTCTGTAATTTAAAGTACAATTCAATACAACATAAAAAGGAGGAATGTCTAATTCCGTCACACACATGAATCCAAAAGTTTAAAGTGATAGAAACACCAGTGTGTTTGATCATATTTTTAATTTGAGTATTTTATATGCAAGCCTGCTACCTTCATGGAAAAAATAGTGGTAGTCAGACACTAATATATTTTGCAGATGTTTGTAACATAACTAATACTTCATAATAAAATTGCTTATTGACAGAACATGTTACCTAGAATTTTGAATTAATGGACACTTCATAAATTATACTAAATTTCAGAAAAAGCATAAAAGAAAATTCCTAAGTCATCCACAAATAATGTAAGAATCTATTTGATTGAGGAAACTTTGTCCAATGAGTTATGATATTCAGTTTCACACATTAGATTATAACCTTATAGAAGGAAATATTAAATTAGATAAAACAGACAAGTATGAATGAAAGAGGTCAAAATTCCTGAATGACTCTGAATAAAGAGAGAACTATGACCTCCTCATTGTTATCTGTGTTTCTCTTCAGGGATACAACATTTTGTCACATTAGCTTCTGATTAGTTACACATACGGTGAAAAATTGTTATTCTCAAACAACATTGTAGTCCCCACCTCCTTGTATAAAACAATATTATTATTATTACATGTGGTTTCACTTACCAACTCTGATAATGTAGAACCTGATGCTATAAAAACAAAATGCCTGGACAGTCTTGAAAGGTTTGCCTGCAGCATATGATGAATAAAGAGACAGAGATGACTAGAAATAACAAGGCAACAGCTTAACTTCACAGTAACAGCAATGGAAATCACAAAAGAAGAGAGAGGGGCAATATTTCTAGCCTGTTGGACCTTGTGGTGTCTCCAGTGAGATCTAACTGCCCTGTCTTACCAGCTCTATCACAATATAATTTTAAATAATTGGATTTGCTCCTGGTTGAAGCTGGTACAGGACAAAAGTAAAATCCAGACTGCACTGGGGATATTTCCTTCCAGTGTCTGAGTGAGGCCTACATGAAAGCTGGGGAGGTACTTTGACCAAGTGTTTGTATTGAGAGCAAAAAGGTAATGGATTAAAACTGGAGGAGGGAAGATTTAGGTTAGACATTAGGTAGAAATTCTTCAGTGTGAAGGTGGCTGCCCCATCCCTGGCAGTGTTGAAGGGCAGGTTGGATGGGGCTTGGAGCAGCCTGGAATGGTGGGAGGTGTCCCTGCCCATGCAGGGGGGTTGGAACTAGAGGGTCTTTAAGGTCTATTCCAATCCAAGCCAGTCTGGGATTCTATGATTATATATAGAGAAGATCTAACTAAACTACCCTCAGCAACAACTTCACCACTGGTCAGGATGTCCTCTCTCTAGCTCTGTAGTCCCTAAGAACAGAAAATCTGGACATTGCATGGGCCTGAGCTATGGCAAATAAATGCATTTGCCAGAGGTGAATTTGGTATGTTTGCTGAGTACATGAGCTCTGTGTCAACTGCTCTGTGGGAGTTTATTTGTTATTAAAATCCTTCACTTTTCCAATACATGAAATAGATACAGTCATGTTCATTGATCCAAAAACATGGATTCAAAGTTAGTTGGCAACTTGGAAAAAAAAAAGTCTTAATTTAAAGTATGGAAATGGTTGGGACTGTTTGCCTTAGACAGGAGAGGCACGAAAAGAGACATTGTGCAAACATACAATTCAATAAATGCTCTGTAGCATTCAGATCCATGCATTTCCATTCTTTCCAGCTCACCAGGGAAATGTGAGGGGGCATTTAATAAAACCAAAAGGTGCAAAATTAAAGAATGATAAATGAATATTTTTTTTCACACAAGATTTATAAAAACTGTGAAACTCCTTATCACAGAGGCTCTTGGAGGACAAGGAAGTAATAGGATTTGAAAAGGATTAGACATTTATATGCATATCTGGAAGAGTCAGGGGTATAATTAAAGACACCAAACATTTCAGAAGGGCTATTACATTCAAGCCTTACACCAGCCTCTATTAATGAAGGTGATTCTACATGAGCATTTGCAGGCAGACATGGGCAGTACTCTGATGCCACCGGACATTAAATGGCTTCGTCTGCTGCAGCCCAATTAGAACAATATGAAGCCATGCAAAGGAGATGGAGCAGAGGTGTCAGCTTGCAAAAAATACAAAAAAATCTAGAGATCTGGCAGCTCTGACTATCTGAAAACCGTACTGAGACTACCTCTTCAAAAGTTGGTTCAAATTTCTCAAAACCAAATGAATATTTAGTTGCTTCTATAGTTGATTCTCAGAGGGCTTTTCCAGAGCTATCATATATTTAAGAAGAGTTTTTTTTCTTTCTCCAAACTGCTACAGCTTCTTGCTTAAGAGGAAAAATATTCACATAGACATAAAAATAAATAATCTATAGTTTATTTTCTAGGTTTGATAATACAACTCTTGGTAGTTTTCCCAGCTGACTGGAGGGAACGAACCCAGTTTTGTTTCCTTGTAGGTGGCTGGGAATCATTATTTGTTTCTTTGCACTATCTGCATCTCCTCACTGGGACTCAACTGAGGCAACAGCAGAGCTGGGACAAGGAGGAACTTTGCTTTCTCTTGCAGGTTAAAGGTGTGATGAACCATGGTGGAAGGAAGGAATTTATTGTAATATCTGTGCTGTACTCTTTGGCTGAGGACACTGGACAAGACTTACAAGAACAGTGAATGAGAAGTAGCCTCTGGAGTCTAAACAAGTGGACTGGTTTTCAAAATCTAGGAGAGCTGCACCATGCTCTCTGCCAAGCCCAATTCTCTATGGCACTTAGGATGTAGTTCTCGATTATATCTTCAAAAGCAATTGCAAAACTTGGAGTCTTTTCTTCCCTGACCAATTTTGTGAACATACTTTAGGCTCCTGCTTTGTCCCAGTCCCTCTACAGGATGATCTGACCAATGGTGTGCTGCACACTGTCATTAAAGTGTAACCACATCCCTATTCAACTCAACTTTCACATACTCAAGGAAGTGGATATTGCCCTGGTCTGAGTTCTGCTGCAGTACACTAATGGCACAGAACACTGTGCCTTTGCTTGGTCACATTGTCACTTCCAAAGTTGTTCTGCATTGCAGAATTATGTCTTTTCATTAAATCATTAAAGACATAATACATGCTTGATGAAGAAAGTGCTATTTAAGAATAATGTAATAACTATGTAATGAGGTGGATGAGGTTTTTAATACAGATGTCTTAATATACAAAGTGTATCATAGAACACACAAAGGCTTCTTCAGTGAATACTACATTTGGACATAATAAACCAGAGGCTGCACTAGTGAATTAATGTGATATATTGAATTTTTCTCAGTTTACACTACATTCAGATCAAGCTTCCAGCTACGTGGTGATGGTAGGATAGCCCCATGGTTCCAATAATAAAATATTGGATTAACTTCCTGGAACTGCAGCAACTCCTATCATTAACCTAAGGCAATTATTTTACCCATCTAAAAGGTAGGAGTAGTAATACCTTCTTGCTTGCAACAGTACTGTGTAAATGACTATGTGATCATACACACAATGACCATGTATCATCTGAATACTGCAGTAACTGTGAGCAAGCCAACTGCTGGAGACATGTTCACCCAAATCTGCACTGGCTGTGTGGCCATGATGGGAAATGAGTCTACAAGGTCTGAATACCTCAGTGAGGAAACATCCCAGAAGAACAGACTTTCTGCAGCACTGTTCTCACAGAGGGTAGTAGCAGAAGATGACAAGGGACTTTCTCCCTGCAGCCAAAGTGATGTTCAAGTGTAATTCAAAAGAAGGCCAGAACTGCACTAGAACAAAGTTGTGTAATGTTGAACTGCTGATGGCTTTTCCATGCATACCTGGATGCTCTCAGCCATCAGTGCTACCAAAAATGAGAACTTTCATGAACATTAATAGTTTGTTCTTTTTTTTTTTTTTTTCCCAAAAGCATGAGTAGATTTGACACAGTTTTTCAGGCAGCACCTCAGGTGTGGATATGATTAAACACCTTGCTTATAGTTGAAGATTACTGTAAGAGCATGTTCACAATGAAGGTCCTCAGTGCTCTCCCAAGTACCAGACCAGACATATCCATACACAGGGGAACTAATTAGGACCAGATTAGAAGCACTTGATGTATTAATCTGTCAGTCTTTGTTGAACGTGACATGTATGTAGGAAATTTAAACTTTTATGTGGGCCTCTACAGCTTCATAAGAACACAGAGGAGTCTAACAGATAATGGAAGAGATTCACACCACATACATAGACATCCCACATGGGAATGCTTCACGATGCATGCACCCACCACAGATTGAAGTTTTAATTCCCATCTATCTACTTCTTTCCACTTACTGCCACCAAAGCAACTGGGCCAAGTATGTTAATTTTCAGTAGCATGTATTTTTTTCTGTCTGTATTTTTACTGGGTGATTTGGGGCTAACTGCATGCCCGTGTAGGTTAGATGCTTCCACAGCAATAAATCCCAGCTGGGACAGCTGTGACCAAGGAAAACACAACTGACAACAGCCCCTGATCCAGGGAATGAGTGCTTCATGTTGGTTACCTCTTGTGGAGGTCTCACCTTCACTTGCTCCTGAGAAGGTCATACAAGAGAGCTGAGGAGGGACATTTAATTAGGTTATGTAGTAAGAGGATAACGGATAATGGATTAAAGCCTGAAGAGGGGAGATTTAGGTTAGACATTAGGAGACAATTCTTCACTATAAGGATTGTGAGACTCTGTCCCAGGTTGCCCAGGGAAGTCGTGGAAGCCCCATCCTTGGAAGTGTTGAAGGGCAGGTTGGATGGGGCTTGGTGCAACCTGGAATGGTGGGAGCTGTCCCTGCCCGTGCAGGGGTGTTGGAACAAGAGGGTCTTTAAGGTCCCTCCCAACTCAAACCCTTCTATGATTCTACGATACAGCCTCCAACAAAATTAAGAGGGACTACATGTAGATAGTGATAAGCAACTTTTTGGTGGATTGGGAGGGGGATCCAGGTTACAAATGGAAAAGGAACACTGATAGAAAATCTTCAATTTCCTGAAGAAATCCCTTTTCTTCCTTTCAGAGTGCTATGCTTTTTCACAGGTTGGTGTTTTACTTCCAACTGATGATAAATGCTGATTACACTGTTCTTGGTGCAGGGTCTGGAACTCACTCAGCTGCTGAACAAACTCCTGGACTCTCCCTTACACTGGATTATAGCAAACTGCCTGATTTATACACACCTCTGGCCAAATACCACCTCAGTAATGCCAGTATAAATCCCAAACGATACCACTTATGTTGGCAAATATGGCACAGGATTTGCAGGGGGACAGCAGACCAGCAACACTGCAAGAAACTGAGTAAGTAACTTCAACACCATATTTAAAAATAAACTTGCTTTCTGTTGATATCTGTGTATCTGTTGCCCTCTATAGCACCAGTAGTAAGTAACAGAAAGGTTCCTATGTCTGCATTTAATTAGCATTCAGCTAAGCAGATCTTGCATACTATACCTTTAGCTACCTGAATTTAAGTTTGCTGCCAGGCAAAACTGTTATATTAAATTACTGTGTAGTAATTATGAAAAATATTTTCCTGAGACATACTATTCACTTTTTTATTCTTATTTTAAATGCAAGCGAGAATTATTGCAGTTGTGCATCCCAAAGTTTTATGTGGATTGGCAGTGGGAAAGGCTGCAAAATCCTGATGTTTTAATGGGACTGCTAGAGTTGGAATCCTCCCCCTGCCTGGCACAGACGCACTGCTTTCCCAAGGTCCAGTAAAACTCTATACCAGCCATGAGTGAATCATATGTTTGATTTAAGCAGAGGCACAAATTTTTTATTTTTTTTTTTCAAATGCAAAAGGATTCAATATGTCATGATTTTGTACTGATCAAAACTTCACTGGCTTCTGTCAGTAAGGCAGGGGATCTGAACAAAAGAAACCCACATAAAAGTAAATCTAGCAGAGAGAATACATAAAATAAATGGCGTGTTAGCTGAGTAGAGTCCTCCAAAATGGATTAAGGGATCAGGTCACCCGGTGCCTCAGGACAGCTTCTCAAATCTGAAATACCCTGGTGTTCACTGTCAGTAAATGTCCTGATGGAGGCTTCTTAAAAAAACGGGAACCCTAACTGATCATCCCCTCTGGAAATGTACATAAAAGTCACAGGAGCAGTTTAAAAAATAATAATAGAAGAATAGGTTATTTACAAGTCAGTCTTTGACCAAAGGCCAAATCTCCATCTACTGATGTGGAGTGGCAGTTCTTTAAACCTTAGGCTAACATGTTGCTGTATTCCCAAGCTTTAAATAATTTTCCTTTGAAACAGGGAGTTTAAAACCTTCAGTAAAGTATGCATGCACAGCCTTCACACTGAAATCCAAATCTGAACTGCCTGCTCTGCAAAGCATTTTGTATTACACACCTGGGGCATAACATACATGAAAGGCTCTATATGATTCACCTCATCTCCCCACATAACCTTGTATTTTTTTTAATCTTTTCACTTAGGGAGAACAGAAAGATCACTTGTAAAGATTACTGGAAAAAAATGCAGAATCTGGAAAATGGCATTTTTTTTGCTTTAGGAGTAAACAGGAGGTGGTTAAATCTGATTGTTTATCTCAAACTTTATACCAGCTTTGCTGTGGGCTTGTTCACAGATCTTCTCTCCTGCCATCAGGACGAGCTAAAGAGACTCCACTTGCATGAGCTTATGTCCCAGTAACGGGTCCCAGGGAGTCCCCTTGCAAATTATGTCCCAACAAATACTATAAATGGGACTAAAGAACAAAAATTAGTGATGGAAACTATGACAGGTAAGATACTGAACAGAGAAACGGAGAACAGGATGAGTGGTTTTCCTTATAGAGAGCTCATATAGACCCTTTTCCAACTTAGATCTAATGCTTATCTTAAGATAACCCTGTTGATGTACAATTAATATTTAATAGATATGTACAATTTAATCTGGTTTGTTCTTTACATTCAGTAGCATTTTTAGCATCTAGAAGCTTGCTAATGCACAGGTGTCTTTCAGCCTACTAGCTATTAAGGAAACAAATAACATGACTTTATTTTTTATCCAATGAAAAATATCAAAATAATTCACCTTTTATCTCTAGATGAATAAGTTATCACCTACTTAAAAGTGCATGATCTAGGTCATTCTTCACCCTCACTTCAAGCGCAAACAGGCATTTTACCCAGACTACAGCTCTGCTTTGACCAGACCACAAAACTAACAACAGAAGGGATGGTTATTTTCCTGCTGCTGCTGCACGCAATGCTGTGGAGCTGCCCTGGATTAGTGAAACTTCAAGGCTGATTGTACAGTTTCCTTGAACAATAATGGCAAATAAATACGTGAAGTCAAGACCTGATATCAGCATCCTGCCTTTAGCTCTGTTTCTAGTTATCAAAACCGCTGCAGGAGCTCAGCCTTGCACAATACAGTATTGTGCAAACTAATAAAAGGAGCTTTGAGGGGTGGGTAGATATCAGAAATTCAGGATGCTGTTGATTTCAGCCCAGGTTATTTTGCCCATTGCATCCTTTGCTAGCTGGGTAGAAGTTGTCCCACTCCTGGCAGCACTAGGGTTGGAAATATTCCCTGTGCCTGGTAATGTTTCATGTGTTTCATAAAGAATTAAAGATTGAGGAGAAGAAAAAGGCAGGAATGAGGCTTTACATCCATTGGCATTCCCTGCCAACAGGCTGCAAATTAGTTTAAAAAGCAGAGCCACAAGGAAAAAAGATCAAAACCAGCAGCTGCCTGCAACTGAGTAGTATTCAGCAAGGTTCAGGGGTGGGAATGAGATAGCTGTAAACCACCTTTGCTCCTCTCTTAATTTAGTGCTGATCTTGTTTCAGTTTAAATTGGAGAATCCTGATGGCTGCTCTGAGTTATAGGAGTTGCCAGTGTTCTCAGGAGGTTTTCTTCTGTCTGCTTTTTGCAAAGTGAAAGTCACGCAAGGAAAGTATCTAGTGTCAATCATGGTCTGGGATTCCTTTGATGCTGGCATTTACTTTAACTTTTATACTGTTTTAATATTTCACAGCTAACTTGTGACAAGGGCAATAACAATTAAATTAAAGCAAATAAACTGGTTGGCTTTAGATGTACCTTATCAATCCCAGTCCTTCCACATATCTCTTAATGATTTTGCCACCGAACTGTCAAAGACATGATTAAAAAAAGGTGGCTGCTAAAAGTCTTAATGCTAATGAATTTGATCCTGAGGACTCTGTTCCTACTCAGCACAAATGCTAAGCAATTAATTCTTAGCCATGACTTATACCACTGTCAATTAAAGCAGAGTCTGGCACAAGAATTTTGGAAAAGAAAAAAGTACATTGTCTTGTGGTGTGTCAACACATTGTGTTGTTTTTTGATCCCATAAAAACAGAAAATACATAAGTGAAATGTCTGAGGAAGGGAAAGGAAAAAAGACGTGGAGTTTAAGCAAGAGTCAAGCAGTTGGTCAGCACACTTTTCTGGTGACTTTGTGTGATTTTTTTTTTTTTTTTCAGACAACATACAGTTTGCCCACTCAGTGCCCTGCAGCACACAGACTGTTAATTTGATCATCACTGGTGCGTGCAGATGAAGACCAGCTTTCCTTCGGTGATGCAATTCCACGCCTCTTTTCAGCAGAGGACACAGTTTGTTATCCAGTTTCATGATTATGCTCTAGTTCAAAAAAATCCTTTAAGCATTCACCTAAATCTGGTCTTGTTCAGAAAGGTCTGAACACTTCTGTGGTTGTAAGCATTTCCAAAAGGCAACAATGTTGGTGTGTCTTGCGAATGTGGTCCAGGAAGTTTGAAGGTGAGGAATGCTGTCAGGAACATGCCAGGTCCTGAATGGCATTGACTTGATTCTGCAGTTTGAGCAGCTGGGCACCAACATCTCCTCTACCCAGATACCAGTCCTCACTTCTGGAGTCCCAACAGCAATCATAGCATTTACCTTTCATGCTGTGGGTATTTCCCTGTTCTTTGCTAGATGTAGATTGGATCAAATAACAGGAAATATTATTTTTAAATTACTTCTCAATTAGGAGCATTTGTAGGAGCAGGGTCATGTGGGAATAAGTTCCTTATTTTTGTGTTTGTTTTCCTTTACTGATGGGAAAAAAATAAAGTGCCCTTAACTCATCCTCACCAAACCCTTGTGAAAGCCTCTAAGAGACTCAGTCTTCTGGAACTTCTGTTCACATCTCTTAAAGAAATAATCATACTTTACACTTACATAGCACCCTGTATGTGAGGAAGTCAAAAAAGGCAAAGAAGAGCAGATTCCCAAGATTTTGACAGAAGAAACTGGAAAAATTCTCATGGGACTCAGGGAGTTGCCGAGCAGGGATAGAAAATAAAAAGAGTGAGAAGATATTTTTTCAGGTTCTGCATCTTAGTGAAAATAGAAGTTCTCTGGGGGGCTTCTCTGAAACTTGTCACAAAACTGCGATCTAGCCATCCTAGGCTAATGACAGTCATCAATGAAACTCGATTTTCTTTCAACTGTCAGGTTGACGAAATAGCTAAAAGCAAGAGTGGAAAAATACATTTTTTTTTTATTTTCAAATTTTTGGGTTACTATCACCTGATGATGATCATTTTTCAGAAGGTACTCAATTGATGCTGTAACAGAATTTGCAAGGGCAACCAAACTGTCATGATTAGAATAGTTTCAGGCAAATCTATGAGGTCGTGAAAAGAAATAATAATAATTTTTTAGGATTCCTGCCTACATGGTAAGGAAAGTTCTTTAATTACAGGAAACTCATGGTTTCTTGGAAGTTCCAGTTCTGTTTTGTCCCCATTACAAATGCAACTTCTACATTGACATAAAATAGCATAAGAAAATATTTTCCTTTTCCTAACATTTCTGAGTATAATTTCAGACCCCAGCTCATACGTGGTCTTTTGCAGCAGAAAGTAATTCAAACAATAGGCACTGGAAAATTGCTACTGTATTATTTCAAAGTCTATTTGTAGAAAAGGAGGCATGGACGGATACCTAGTTTACATATGCTGAGAAAGGTTTCAGTTTTTTTAAGCTTAGGTGTTGTTATCACAAGTATAGTACATTTATTTTTCTTAATTAACCATTGTTTTAAAATATTTACCATTCCTAAAACAATTTTATTTTACCACCACTCATTTTAAACAGATTTCACAATTCAAAAAGTTTCTATAAATAAGTGCACTGAGCAATTTAAAGCAGAACATTATTCTTGGTTGCAAAATAATATTTAAGTACAAATGTGTGTTTAAGTTAAAAATATTGTCCTACAGTTGCATTTTGTGTCATATAAAAGTTAAAATGACACCCTATGCTTTATGAATTTTTTTTTAAATTTTGAAGCTAAAAGAAAATGATAAATTATTTTGGGTATTCTATAGCTTGCTGTACATAGTATAAAACATATGGCTTCTTGAAAAACATCAGGTTTTGCCTGCAAAATACAGACATACTGCTTGGTTCTTGCAAGGTTGACAGTGCTGGCAGTTGGGATTTGGCTTCAGCTGATATAAGCTAAAGGCAAGATTAGAACCCAGACTCTGGGTTTGGGTTCTGAGTCTTGCAAATAAAGAGAAATTTTATGTTTGGTGCTTTTGCATCCATAGCCTGGTATCACCAAGTAGGACTTAGGTTTGTCCTGTGTAACCAAGGTGGCAGAGAGTCACTCTCATGCAACATTTTGGGGACCCTACATTTTGGGGACCCTTGTCAGGACAGGCACAGAACTCTGAAGAAGCAGTCTTGATAAGCTGCAATAAATTAATCCCAACTTTTTTTTTTTTTTTTTTTTTTTTTTATCTATAAAGGGGGGGAAACTCGAGCAGGAA
>NW_009953941.1:114198-147351 GCF_000747805.2 Chaetura pelagica
TTTTTTTTTTTTTTTTTTTTTTTTCTGTACATAGAAGTGGGTGAGACCTGAGCAGGAACACTCCAGGACATTGCCTGAGCACATGCACTTTCATCCCAGTGAGGCAGGAACAAAGCACCAATGCAGACCTTCAGCACAATGCAAGGCACTCTCTCATCAGACCTCCTGAATGGACACTACTCCTTTGCTGCCTTTTTTTGTTCTTGCCATTTTAGTCACTCTTAATTTATTTTTTCTTTCCCTGAGATCAAGCCAAACCATCAATAACAATGCTGTCCCTAAAGCAGGGTCCATTACCCAGTGTGCAAGAAGCCAATCCAAACACAGAGTCATTTGCTTTAGTATCCAGTTGTGTTCAGAAAAGGCAGCACGGGGGTATTTCACAAAGCAAACTCCATTTTCCAAAACACAAGTGCTACTTTTACACCCAAAAATGTAAGAAAGAACTTTATCTCTAACATTATTCTATCACTGGCACACACTGTTGGTGAACTAATCCCTCGCTTCCATTCCCAGTGGCAATGTTCAAGAATTTTGCTGCTCCTGCTCAGAGAGTAAGGGGCTTGTTGTTAGTAGGGGTCCCTCTAGCCTGTGGGTGTGAATTTTAGGATGCTAATGGCTCATTAATATACAATTACAGGGATTTCAATTACTCAATGTGTTTTTTCCCAGTGCTCAAGGCTGCAACCAAGATAAGCTGTGGGCAGTGCTCCTTTCCATCCCTTCCATCTGTCCTGCAGGTGTCCTGAAGGCCTGTCTCAAGGCCAGGCTATTGACTGCCTGGGGAGTGTTTTTCTCTAATTGAAATCTAGTTTTGCCTAATTTTTACAGTTTCACTGTTATCTAGGCCTTGTATTTATTCTGTGTGTCACTTATGTTGTCTTTTATGTGATTTTTCTCAAATGTGATTTTTTCCCCCCCAAATATTAGTTATTTCAATTAATAACTGACAATAACAGATTATCAGTCAGTCAAAGGAACTGGCTTTTGGCTCAGCTGAAGTGCCTAACCTCCTTCTCACCTGTTCCTGCTGGGCTTCTGTGGCCTCTGAAGGTGCGAGCTGCCATGGGATAGCAAGGCTGATGTGATCTTAGGTTTTACGAACCTTTCTCTTGGACAGCATCAAGCAAGTTTTCACACATACAACATCACACTGGTTGGTGTAAGAAATAAATGGTAATTTCCACCTCCATGACTGTTGCCTTTTCCAGCTTTTTTTTGCTCCTTGACCTTTGTCTTTGATGGGCACAGGTTCTCAGCCTGCTTGCACTCCTGTCTTTGTTTCTTTCTGTGTGTATCTTCATTGCAAGGAACACTCAGGCTTGTCCCTGGAGTCATTAAAGTCATTAGTGCTGGTGCACAGGGCACTAAAACACAATCAAGAAATGCAGATCTCAGCATGTGTCTTGTGTTGGTCCATCACCACTTTCCTCCCTGACTCCAACACACCTGTGTCAGAAAGTTCCAAGTTCCACCACCCTGATGGTATGATAAGGACTGTGATTTGTACCACCTTCTTCCCGACTAAATCACCACTTAACAAGAGCACTGCATTGCTGCTGCTTTAACAGATAAAACAAACTGTGGCATCTACAGTATCCTAAGGCACAGGAAAAACAGCTCAGAAGTGACAAGTTTTGTTGTTTTGTTGCTGTTGATTATTACTACTACTGCTGCTTCTGCTGTATGGAGACCCACGACCTCAACCACCTCTGAATTTCACCCTGATTTCCACACTGCAGCAACAGGACACCATTAGCATGAAGATGAAGTTCAGAAACCAAAAGAACTCATTTTTTTGGTGGCAGTTTGTTAGCTTACCCAGGTGTAAAATGAGAAATAGTCAGGAAATAGCATGCTGGAAGCTAGTAAGCTTTGACTTAGGAGTGACCAAACAGACTCATGTGATCCTTTTCTGTGTAGATGAGATTAAAATATGGTCAGTGAACACAACACTGAGCTTCAAAAAGGCCTGAGGAGTTTTAAGGGCAGTCTGTTGATTCTATGATTGGAAGCACCCTCACCAATTTTGGTAATAACAGCAGTCTGGGTGGCCACATCAGAAGGGAGAGCTATCTTATGAGAGACCTGGACAGGCTGGAAAAGTGGACTAGCAAGAATGGTATGAAATTTAACGCAGGCAAGTGTGAGGCCCTGCACCTAAGATGACACAGCCAAAGAGCCCAGTACAGGCTGGGATCAGTGTGGCTGGGAAGCAGCCTTGCTGGGAGGGACCTGAGAGACATCAAGATGAACATGGGTCAGCAGTGCACTGCTACAGCAACAAAGATTGATTCGATATGTAGAGACATTGCCAGCAGAGGTAGAGACATGACCATTCCACTCAGTGCTTGTCAGGCCACACCTGGAATACTGTGTCCGGTCCTGGTCCCCACAGTTCAAGAATGAGAGGAAAAGGCTGGGGAGGGTCCAAAGGAGATCCATAAACATTATCAAAAGGCTGCAGAACCTGCCCTACGAGGAGAGGCTGAAGGAACTGGGTCTTTTCTCACTGGAGAAGTCTCAGAGGAGACCTCATCACAGTATTTCAGTACCTGAAGAGTAGCAACAAAAAAGACAGAGGCTCTCTCTTCACAAGGAGCCACAGAGAGGGGCAATGTGTACAAGTTGCACCAGCAGAGGTTTCATGTCTATACAAGAAATAAGTATTTTATAGTGAGAACTATCAACCACTGAAGCAACCTGCCCAGGGATAGGTGGTAGAGTTCCCATTGCTGGAGCTTTTCAAGATATACTTGGACAGGGTGCTGAATAATCTCATCTGGATTCCCTTTCCCACAAAAGATTGGACCAGATGATATTTTGAGGCCTATTCCAACCTGGACAGTCCTACAATTCCATGGTTCAGTGTCTCTTTGCAGAATGCAGGTGTCCCAGCTGTGATCACACTCCCCTCACTTCTCTGAGCTCCAGGCAGTTGCTTCGTGGGCTTTATTAATCCCCAGGAATTTGCAGGATACTGCTAGGTCTCCTCATGTTTTGCTGTCATTTCTGCATTTCACTTTCATCTCTCCAGGCACAGTATTTTGAAACTGGATGTTTCAGAGCTGGGAGTGTTGGGTCATGATTGTTTCACCAGGGCCTAAATGTAATTTCTGGAGCCTGTTCCACAAGGTTTTGGTGTTCCTGGGAGTATTGTATGCTACACAGAAGTTGCATAAAGGATTCAGGCATGCAATCAACAACGAGAAGTGCAGCAGAATCTCAGACACATGCATTCCAAAGACACCAGGAAAAACATTTTCCAATATCATCCAGCAAATATTTGTCCAGGGCTTTCCTGGGGTCTTAAAGTCATGTTAACAGAGGTCTCCTGACTAGTGTCATTGATTTCAAAAGGACCAAAGTCATCCCCTTTCATCCCATTCTCCAAAACACAGGAACACCTTAGGTGTTGATAGCTTGGCTCCCAGAGGTAGGAGGCAGACTTCCATTTTCTGAAGCTGCTATTGCTTTTATAAATCTAAAACTCACCCAATGTACAAACCCAAAATTACACAGGGGTCTTTTCTTCCTCAGTTACAGTCACCCTTTTAGGACATGTTCAAAAGAGCACTGCTTCTCTTCCTGCCACAAACATAAGGGGTAGCAGGTACATCCTGCAAGAGCCAAATACTTCCTACAAAACACGAACATACACGAGAGACCTCTGAAATAAATATTGCCTTCCAGAAAGAGTCAACAAAAACAAACCATTTCCCAGGCACTAGAGTAAAGAGAAGGAAAATATACTAGATCCCTTTTAAAAGCTTATCAGGAAATGAGACAGAGCTTTTATGTGAATAAATACCTAGTGAACCCAAAGATTAAATGAAATTTTTTAGGTGACCTGAATAGAAGAAAAAGAGTAGATCAGTTAAAAATTGATTAAAAAAAGGAAAGAAAATAACCCCAAAATACCTTTCAAAAGCCAGCTGAGTCCCTGACAAAGAGAACTGAATTAGTTAAAAGGAATAATCTGATAAAAAACACAATTATGGTACCACAAGGTTATCTGTTTGTCAGATTTCTATTGTACACTTTCCTTCTGCTCTTCTCATACTTCAGCAGATCCTTCCCAATATTTTAAGCAATTTTTCTGAGTTAATAAGTGCCCTTCCTGTATTTTTCCATGGCCCAGTATTTCCTCCTATTTCTGTCATGGCTTTTTAATGCAGCAGTCTGCAGTTAAAGCAGAGAGAGCAGTGGACCTATTTCCTCCTTTGGAAACACACAGGTTCCTCTCTCATTTTTAGAACTTACTTTTCTTTTTTTTTTTTTCCCCCACTCAACACAAAGTTTCTGTGATTTCAGGTCAGCAGCCATGAGCTCTGGATGGCAAATTCAACAAACTAGACTTGTAAAAATGATACATTTAACAAGAAAGTTTATCTATTTTATGTTAAGTGCATATATCCTTAATAATATGTATTTGAAAGAACAATAATACAGCTTAATCACATGTATTAGTAAGAATGGCAATGAGTATGTAACTGCATGGCTGAAAATTCCTAGACACTGTCCCACTCTTTGCGTGCTGTTTTCATCCATGTTGGGAAACCAGTCAGGAGTTACAAGCAGGTGGATGGTTCCAGCCCTTTCTGCCTGGTAGTTTGCACAGATGACGATGTGAACACAGCCCGGCAGAGAATCAAATGTGCTGTTTTTCTTCTCCTTGGGGTGACCATTGTTTCCAGCTGGTTCTATACAGAATGAGTCATTAATTAAACCCGGAATCTTTGCAAATGGCCCGTTGCAGGGCTGTGGTTTATTCTTGCTTGTTCTGCTCCCGCGAACAATATTTTTGGGGATTTCAGGCTGACGTTATTTTTGTGATTTCACATTTTCTTCGCTCTTCCTTCTGCCACAAGTATTCCTCTAAGAGACAGAAAGTGAAAGGCTCGGTTAAGAAAAACACAGCCACCTCCAAAGTGCTAAAACTGCAATAAACCCATCATCTCTAACAACAGTGGAGCATGAAAAGATAAAAAACAGCCTGCCAAGAATGTAGTAACCACCCATTCACTTTTAAATGCTCTCCACACTTCAATGCACAGACCTAATTACTTTTCTGCATTCCCAAATCCACTTTGCAGGGCTGCAATCAGAAACCTGGCGTTAAAATATTTTAGACTCTAAGGATCAAGACTAATTATGGGCCTAAGCTGCACCTTTTGGTTTTTCCTTATGAGCCACTCTGCCCCCTCCCCCAGCCTCTCCACCCCCTTCCCTTCTTTTGGGATGCTTTAAAGCACGCTCCACTGGAAGAAAGGCTGTCCAGTCTCAGTCGGGGGTGAAGTAAAGAGAGAATAAAACAAAAAGCAACTCAGTCCAATTCAGTAAGCTTCAATGAAGCTGGTATATTTAATGTGAGCCCAGGGTTAGCCTACAGAATTGTGGCAGAATGCAATATTCTCAACAAAAAAAGATGTGTTTAAAGTCGGGCAAGGCCCCATAAGGCTGTTGTTGGTGTTTAAGCAGTACACCGAGGTATTTAGCTCTGAGGGTTTCTAAACATTCCAGCTGAGAATAAAACCACAGCTTTACAGTAGCTTCTTAAAGGTTTGGGGGGCTGGGAATGTTCCCTCCCCCTTGCATTGAAAAGTCAATAAACAGTAGGAAAGATCATGTCATAACAAAGATGAAGCCACCTATTACAGGGTATAGTGATGGCTAATGGTGCTATCAGAAGGACTAATCCCATATATTAAATGCTGTAATTGTTATAGTAATATCATGGTTATCAGAACACCCAGGTGTGGGGCATGTTTCATTTTATGCAGCATGAAACTACTGCCTTCCCACGACGGGTGCTTGCTAAAATATGGAAATATTAGATAATGACGTCAAGGAGGCAGGCAGCAGCCTCCACTCCCAGAGCATTTTCTGGTACATGTATCTTACTTTTACTTATCTTACTGAGCCACTTTAAGTCATTGTGTCTGGAGCTAAGCCCCTAAAAAATTTTCATTCATGCTAAAGAATTATTTGCAATAGTTGGCACTGGTGTTTTACCTCTGTAAAACACTTTTAGCTCCACTTATTTAATAACATTAATTAATTATTTGCTGCTCATCTCCATACAGGTTGTGATGCTGTTTCAAGGACATGAAAGAGAAAAAGAGGAACAACAGCAACAATTTTTTGTTCTCTGAAGTCTCTCTCTCTCTTCCTTTTACACACATCAAGATAGGCTCAGATTATCAAAAATTCCATAGCTGTGGGCACATAAATGTTTTAAATCCTGGTCCAGTTTAGGATAATCAAAATTAAACAGTCATCTGCAGCTGCTGTCATGAGGGGAAGGGTTAAAACAACAAGGCGGTCTGTGGGGCGATAGTTCACATGAAGGTTTAAGAATAATAATAAGGAAGTTAACAGAGAGCATGCACATTGGCTCGCAACTACCAATTAACCCTCCTTGTTAGATAGGTAATTTATTCCACTCAGCAGCATCAAATATCAGACAAAAAGGTGGCCAAAACAGTAATTATCTTCATGGAATTCAAAGGCTCAAAAGCCATAATTCCAAAGAAATAAAAACAGAGTTCTTTTCATAGTATATGCTTCATCTAAAGACTGTAATAAGAGCCAGGCCCTGGCTGTGACCCTTTACACTTCAAGGTGAAAAAGTAGGTTAAAGAAAGTAATGGTAATAATCACGGGGCTTTTCTACATAAAACGGTCTCTGAGCGGAGGTCAAAGATCAAACACTCAGGGCACTACCTGCGTCACACAAAGATCTCTTCCACAATGGGAGTGGAGGGCAAGACTGGCAGGAAAGAGCAATAAGACTAATCAATTCTAAAATTATTAGGAAAAGAAAAAAGACAGAAAAAAAATATTAATATAGATTTTAAAAAGTCTGGATGAGTTTAAATTAAAGTGTGCCCAGTCTTTCTTTTATTTTTTAAAAAAATAAGTCTGAGGGTTTCCTGCACTTCACAGAGTGCTTCATTCAGGAACAAATGCTAAATATCTCCATTTCATCTTCATCCCTGCCTACCAGTTATATTCTTTTGCCCTGTCTGAAATGGCTTTTACATTCTTTTTTGTACTAGTCCAGACACTTTTATGGAGAACAAACAATATTTATCTCTCAGGGTTATATTCTGATTTTTTGTTGTTGTTAGGTCTTTGGATGATTTTTACGCAATAGCAAGTACCATCCCCATTCTGAACTGGAGTGAGTTACAAGAACAAATTTCACATGAAGCATCACCAAGTGAAACTCCTCCTACACCCATCACTCCAAATGCTGGAGATTTCAAAGGCAGATCCCCACAACAGTGTGTAGGAGCACTCTGGATCACTGTATTCATTTGGACTAGATGATCTCTCGAGGTCCCTTCCAGCCCCTAAGATTCTATGATTCTATGTATACCCTGGGGGAAATTTTGTCAAGGATTTGGTATTAAAGATAGTTTTATTTTTCACTGAAGAAGGTTAAGACATGCATCCAGTTGCCCAATTAAAGTTATTATTGATTTTACAAACAGCTTTAAGTCTTCTGAGCTACATTTTAATATGCAAATATGCCCCCACCCACTTTACCAGGCTTTCCTCCCTTATTAAGGCTGGACAGATGTCAAGATTTTTCTGGAATAGAAGCAAACTGCCATCAGAGCAGAGGGAACTGCCAGGCATGCACACACATAGAGGTTACCTGCCTAGCCCACTTTTTTACCTTAAGGTCTTCCTTCAGTTTCAATTGTCTGGGCATCTACTTATTCCGTCAGACAAATCTTTCCTTACAATCAAGGCAGAAGAGGGAGATGTTTATCTGCTTTACAGGCAGTTTGGTCGACCTTCACTACACCCTGAAGTTTTGCTGTGAGACAAGAAGCTGATGTGTAAGGAATTGTACAGAATAGGGTGCTCAGGTACAGACGACTGGCCATCTGCATGGAGCTGCGTGTTCTTGCTGTAAAGGTTACTGCAGGCTTGACCTCTAAGACTTACAATGGCATACAAACAATGTGCAGCATGAATTGAACAGCCTTTTAGTAGCTGACAACTGACTAAGCCGACCTCTGAATGGATAACAGAACAGAAAATTAATACAGTAAAAATTAATCTTTGTGTTTCCAGCATCACAGTGTGGAGCTGTTGTATGGGAAACTTTAAAAGAGACATGCCATAAAACCTATATTTTTTCTAATATCTAGGTAGAATGCAAGAAAATAATAGGTGTATACAGTATAAGTCCCATTATTTTTTTTTTGCACATGGTAGTAATGACAAAAGACTTCTCTCATTCTTTGATGCTTCTACAGAATAGTCAAAAACTCCTTGGATGTCTGAACATTTTATATCATATAATCTAATAATTCACTATAGCATCAGGTCACAGAAGGCTGATTCATCTATCTGACACATTGTGCTATCTATTAGATATATGCTAACCCTTATGCCCATACTGTACAGAGCACATTCTGTAAAAACTGAAGGAAAATACGACTTGACTTTATTTTTCCTAATGGGTCATAGAGGTCACCAGGGTGAAATACAGAAACATAGGTGCATTGTTCATCTAATATTTATTATATTGAGTGCATACAGATTCTGTGTACATTTTTCTGTTTGCTGAGCTGCCTCCCCAGGATTTTGAGATAGGCCAAGAGGATCTGAGACATGAAAATGCTTTTCTTTTTCTGCAGTAGTGCTTCTTGGAAGCTTGCTGTCTGAATTTTCTTCACATACAAGTCTTAAAGTATACTCTAGTGTATGTCACCGCAGATATATCTCTAATAATTAAATTGCCTTTAATGTGTTTAAGTCAAATATTTGCATTCATTGTCAGATGTCAGAATTCACTTCCTTGTGATGTAGTTTCAATTAGCAATTATTGTCTGATGACTCCTTAGAAAAAAAAGAAGCCTTAATAGCCACTGTGCTAGAAGGTATAATGATGGCTACATTGGCCTATTGTTTGAGATCTTGGCCAACTAGCAGAAGGTCACTGAGCCTCATACCATTGATGTGATCTGACTGAGCATGAAGTTAAAATTATAGTCTCACAATGAGCTGTGATGTTTTGGGTTGCAATGTTTGCAATTAGCCACAATGTGACCTTCATGTTTCATCCCTTAAAAGCGGAGTTACATTATTGATTATTATTGCTGGCATTGCTGTAGTTTATTAGTTTTGTCAGATTTATCCTATATTCAGTTATTTGCCACATGAGGATTATGTGGCAAGTCATGGAGTATGTGCCACACTTTTTAAATTTTTTTATTTTTTTTTTATTACAGCAGATGTTCCTGAAATAGATGTAAGCATCTCTGCAAAAAGCAGCCCCTCTGTGCCAAATTCCAGCTTGTGCTAATGTGGGAACCCAGTAGGATGACAGAAAGAGTATAAAGAACCTTTATCCACTGCTGCTGGAATGACAGTTTCTGAATTTTGAAAATGCACAGCAGATTGCAGTGAGTTGCAGAGAGAACAGGGACAGCCAGGGCCAAATATTGGGTTTGCCCCTTTCTCTGCCATGTTATACTCCAGGGAACTGGAGTCACTGGTGCCACTTATTAATGGAACTTATTAGTGGAATCTGTCTCTGACCGTAAACATAGAAATATATTGATTGAATTCAACCAATAGAACATATAGAGAATTTTTGTCTAATATACATAGACTTCAGCAAATGAACAATTTTTTTTCCCTGAACAGACTCTTTTGGGTTGTGGTACAAGTACCTAATTCTGTGTTCTCCCATCTTTTAACATATTTAATTCCATTATTTCCACTGCAGTCTGCAGGGTTAATCAAATCTTTCAAAATAATCTTCTGTTTTCCTTCTGCTTTGAAGATGCCACCAAGACACTTATATTCATCACGTGAAGATTTTTTTTTCTCCGAACTTTGATGATAGTTCTAAGTAAGTTTGTTCCTAAGAAAGAATCTTGAGAAACTTTAGTTACAGCTTTCCTCCAAAACAATTCAGTTAAAACAAATTTGGTCTTGGAATTCAACAGAGAGCAGTGTTTCTTACATCAAACTCAACCCCACCAGTTTCAACAATAATTTTTAGATATTACACTATCAAATACTTCATTGAAGTCTAGTTAGATGTGATTTATTTCATTTACTTTGCCTGAGCAAGTCAGTTATCTTTTCCAAAAGATATGTCAGTTTATCTGGCAGGATGTTCCTTTCGTTATTCTTATTACGCTTAAGCCTGTGATAGCAAAATAAAGATATGTTATTTCAGGGTTACTTGATGAAGTAAGGCTGTAGGGCTGAACAGGGATAATCTAGACTGTTAGTTGGGCTAGTAGGATTGGTAGGACTGGTAAGACTAATAGGCCTTGCTCTGTGCATTTCTGACTGCAGAGGTGAAGAAACTTGTTTGAACTTCTATGTCAGTTTTGGAGATGAAGTCAAAGTAATGACCCCGAATCTATACAAAGCGACATGATTTGTTTGTCTCCCATGTCCTGTAAGTGTGGGAAGAAACACCATATGTTCTGATACCACATTGAGTTATGCTCCCTGATTTTCAAATTCTGCTGCATGTACCATGTCTCTGGCAAGTGTTCAGCACCTTCTGGGAAATGGTGCCATTTCCCTCAATAATGTGAAAGTACTGTCCGATAGGACACGTTGCTATTTTTAGGTGAAATAACCACAGAACAGTTAGGAAATTTAGATCAGCCTTGTAATTTCCAGAGTGAGCCACCCCCTGTCACTAACCCAAGGAGAGGTACAGGAAAGTCAGAGAACTGCAAATGGTAGACCAACAGCAGGGTAAAACTCCCACCCACTGTCCACACCTAAGGCCGAATAAGAAGACGAACTCAGTTTTGATTTCACAGAGGTCCAGTCAGTCACAGCAGACTGAAAATGGAATCCAATTGGATTATAAAATGGGAAGGAAGAGGTAGAAAAGAGAATGAGATGCTTTATTGGTTATGTGTGGGAACGCAACTTGGAAATGGGTCAGAAGAAGTTACACTTAATCAGTCACTTCAGTATAGCATTTGTGGATTTTAATGATTCTGAGATAGGCAAACCAGAGCTGGAGAAACAGTAAGAGACTTGTGTGTGCATGTGTATGCCCAGTAGACTCTATCCCTGACAGCTGATGGCAACCTTTCTTCCAAAAGAACCTATTCCCACCAGAGATCTCCCAAGTTGTTCACTTGCAATACTACAAATCTCAGCAACTAAAGGGTAGAAATTTTGCCAATGAGACTTGTGAGGTAATGAGGTAATAGGCCATGTGTTGTGTGACAAATCAGCTCAGGTTGGAAAGCAGCAATGGTACGACCTCACTTGGCAGCACAGGGAGGCAGAGAGATTAGATTCCACCTGCTGTCACTTAAGCTTTTGCATCACTTTGCTTGTTTTTGCCAGGATATCCTCAAGCTTACACCAATAAAAAGACAAATGTGTTTTCTAAACTAGATTGTAGCATTTTACAAGTTTATTAAGGATTTAGTCCAAGTTCTTCTGTTATTTCTAAAGATTGAAATATATTTCATTATTGATTGCTAAATTATTTGTGCTGAAGTGTGCTTCCCAGAGCTTTCTCTGGCTCATGATATTTTTCTTCTGTTTTTGCAATGACAAGTTCCAGGCAGATGCTCTCCGTACATGTTCATATCACTGTCTTTTTGTTTCCCTTCATCTCATTCCTGGTTCCTGCTTCACACCTGTGTTTAGTCCACAGGCATGTGAATAAACAACCCTCCAAGCAAGGATGTGTTTTTACAGCTCTTTTCTAGTGAGGTTGGACCTTTTCACACTGATGACAGCCACTTCTTCAGTGCCAGTGCTCCAGATGCACAGCTTTGGTGTTTCTACCCACAGCCCTTCTTGCAAATGTCTTTCCAGTGCAATATCTGTGAGAGGAAACTTTCAAACGGTACTCAGACAAATAATGAAATTCACGTTCTTTATATCACTTCGACACTTTTGTATATTGGATTCAATACCAGCTGCAGTTGCTCAGTGGTTCTGAAAAAGCAGGTAAATTGTGGAGCATTGACTTATTTGAATTATAAAAGCTCCAAAGAGGTGCTCATAGATAGTTTGTGGAGACAGCTGTAAAATAAGAGTTATAATGAAATCTTAAATACAATGGGCTATTGTGTTCAACACAACAAAGGCAGCAGATTAAAAAAAGCCTCCTCTGGCATGTAATGCTCTGTAGAAGTTACTACATCTGGACTCTGGTGGGTATTGACTTTGAGACCTGAGGACAACTTTCTGCAAAGTGCCATTACTTGCAATTCTGTGCCACTTAAACCATTTTCAGAACCTGTGTTGTCAAATCATTCCAGTAATTTGCTGGAGGGAGAAATAAAACTCTTCTCAAGCTCATGCCACCACTTTAGCTCCCCTCAGAGCACCATGGAGCCAGGAGATGGTTAGGAAACTGCAGTATTTCCTCAAGCAGGTCTGCATGTCTAGACAGAAAAAAAATAAAATAATAAAAATCCAACACCATATCCCACACTGTTTTCTAATTGCCAAATACATGGAGTCCTCTAATTTGCTGCCTGTGCTGACAGCCATGTCAGGCTGCAGCACCACGCAGCCTTCCTGAAGTTTCAGGGATCCCGTGCCATGACCAGGATGCTCTAAGTCAGCCACTGCCTTGTGAGGAGCTGCTCTCATGTGGTTTCTACCAGTTCCAAAAGCAGCAGTCCCTGCCAAAACCTACCCTTTCCTTTGCTGGCATGAGGGTTCTCAAAGGTTAGTGGCTGTGGAGTATATTTCTGGGTCATCTGCACAGAATCACATTATCATTCTCGTTGGAAAAGACCTTTGAGGTCATCAGGTCAGACCATTAACCCAGCTCTACCTTGTCTAGTGCTAAAACATGTCGCTCAGCTCCACATCAAGAGGGCTTTTAAACACCTCCAGTGATGGTGACTCCACCACAGCCCTGGGCAGCCTGGGCCAGGGCCTGATATCCCCTTGCTCAGCTTGAGGTAATTTCCTCTTGTTCTGTCACTTGTTCCTGGGGAGCAGAGTCCGACCCCCCTGGCTCCAACCCCCTCTCAGGCAGCTGCAGAGCCATCAGGTCTCCCCTCAGCCTCCTTTGCTCCAGGCTGGACACCCCCAGCTCCCTCAGCTGCTCCTGCTCAGACTTGTGCTCCAGACCCTTCCCCAGCTCAGTTGCCCATCCTTGCTTATGTGGTGAACTCTAATGGATTTGTGATGAACTCCAATGGGTTTCTAGCCACTGGTGGGAGGTCTGAGGATGCCTCTTGTCTCCACTGACTCATAGGGGGGAGCAGCAACAGCAGCAACAAACCCTCAGTGACCATTTTCCCAGACACAATCACTTACAGCAGATGTATTGAATTTCTGGAAAGCTGATGAAAGACCTAGATGCTTCCTCAGACTTTCTTGGAGATGGTGGAAGAGTTCTGCACTCTGCATAACTTTTTGTTGTTGTTGTTTTAGTAGTTTTCCTGATTAATTTTAAATGTCTGATAGCAGATGGAGCAAAGCAGCACTGGCCTCTAAATGCATTAATGTTTTTATCTGATCGTTCATAAAGGAAAGGGTGGCAGAAGGGACACTCTTAGGTTGGTCTGATGCATTCCAGTGTGGAAGAACAACCACACCAACAGAGACCGCACCAGCCTTTTAATTTGCCAGCAATTTATCAGCTTGTGGGTAAGAAGGGGAAAATTCACACCCATTGGTTCATACCCTCATGTTTGGATTTTTAAAACAAACCCTCTTACCTGTAACACAGGAACTATTTGCTGAATGAGCACCCCTTCCTCATATATTTCATGGGTAACCTTGAGGGCTTCCAGTAAGGTAATTCTCATGCTGGGATGAGCTAATCTAGCACAAAATGTTACACCTGCTTTGTTCTGCTAACAAATAGGCCCCTGCCTGCTGAAGACTGCCTGACCTGACTTATTATACCTTCCCCATCAGCAGAAAGGCTCATATCATCACTGGGCCAAAGGTGAATTGCCTGGAGACAAAGTTGGAATGAATTTTTTGCAGTCCCATTTTGCCAGGCATTCCAAACACTTCATCCTGAGGAGCAAAGACCTTTAACTCTGTCACATTTATATATGCTTATAAGGACAGGGCAAATTCTCCCTTCAAATCTGCTCTGGGTGAATGTATCAAAACAGATGAACCAGAGGAGAATGTTTTTTGTCTCTCCTACCTTTTAGTCTAACCACATAGTCTCCCAGAGGAAGTCCACTATGGTGCTGATGCTCCCCATGTCTATCAGTATCTCCAGAGCTGAGCACCCACGGTGTAAGTTAATGCTCTGAAACACATTAAATGATGCAGATTTTCAAATTCATACACAGAAATGGGTCATGTGGGAAGAGTGAGGAGGGTAAGTAAGGAATTATATGCCTGTGTTTGGCTTCTGGTCCAGAAAAATATCAAGATGTTTCCAGCCAATGTCAGATTCCCATTTGAAATGTTGCTTTGTATTTATAGTTTTCTTAATCCCTAAAGCAAAAGAGGCTAATACTCATTTAAAACCCAATAACAATTAAAATCCCCAATAACAATTAAAACCTACAAAGAACAACTGCTCTAGCTTTGTTTATTGCATGCATAAATAATCATACTTCAATGAACATGTTAGTATCTATGATCTCTTCCCAGATTAAGGTTGCCTCGAGACTGCTTGCTTTGGCTACTGTAAATGTGACATGAATTACACGCAGGAAAATGTGTCTTACATGCTGGGTTTGAAGTAAATTATTTTCTTCTAATACACCTACACAACTGTCACAAGGAATTACACTGCAGATTTAGTGATGTTAAGTGTCAATTGTAATTTGGTGACAGCCATTTTATTGGCTATGCATATTGCTCTGTGAGGACCTGCTTCTCAGTGTGGAGGCCACCGTATCATTAAAAACCAGTGATCCTTCACTGATGACATAATTTGACTGGCAGAGAGAGGAGCAGTGAGGGGCTTGCTTTCACCTGCATGGAATCTGCTGTGTGTCAGAGATGAATTTGCCTTCAAATTAGAAACAGCACAGCAGACTGGTGGCTGTGATTTTGCTTGATTTCTTTTAAGGAGTTTCGCTGGAATGGTTACTGAGCAGCTGATAGGAGTCTGCTTTAATATGTCAAACATATATATTATGCAGCCTGTAAACATTTCAAATATTTTTAGCCACAGGATACAGTGAGATAGCAGTGAAATACTTTCAGCTGAATTAAGCCACATGCTTTCCCACACTTTCCCCCCCCCAACCCTTCTGCACACTCATCCATCCATCCATCCATCCATCCATCCATCCATCCATCCATCCATCCATCCTTTTGTCCACAGGTCTCTGCAATAGGCTCAGAGTATTAAATTTATGTGTTGAAAAAGGAAAAAAAAATACGTGTTAACATAAAACCAGTGTTTCAACAGATAAAATAAATCATACAAGCTGTGTAAAAATTCAGAGTAAGAGCAGAACCATAATAATACTTTCTGAAAATTTTATAAACTGACAATTCAAGTTATGTGTTTTATGCTAATACACATAGTGGTAGGTTCTAACAAACTGTGATTCACACATAAAGAGTAGAAAAGTTGAAGGTATTACATATGTAATATCTCTTTTTCATGTGTACATCTTTATATATATATTATGTACTTATTCTGAGAAAGAGGAAATAGATTCCAAGACTTTCTTAGCAAATTTAAATCAATATAGGTGCCTTTCCATTTTCAGTATTTAAATTAAATTTTTTGCTGCAAGGCACTGCAAGGAACAAAGCAAAGTACCTTAAAAGAAAGTGTTTCCCTAGTAATTTCACCTCATTTCACACCTATTTGGCAGCTTTTCTTAGCCAATTGGTTTCATTGAAAATGCTGACAATGTTCACCTATTAGAATTGTCCATACAGTAAGGTGTGCTTTCCCCTTAGATTCACTTTATTAACTTTAAATGTAGAAAACAACTTTTTTTTTTTTTTTCCTTAAGACTACCAGCATTCCTCAATATAGACTTTTGTCTATCTTCTATTTTTTCACACTGCTTGTTCTACTTTTTTTTTTGAAAAATCTTTGCTGAACAATAAGCAGCATAAATTATTCAGCCAATTTCAGTCCAGTGGCATAAATCATACTCTAGCAGACATGCTACTTATGACAAATGCTTTGTCTAAGAGAAACATACCACTGAAGGTTTAATCAGAAGCTCTAAACATTTCAGACTTGTTCAATTTTATTCTTGGCAAGAAGCACTGTTGGTTTTTTTTCGCTATATCTTCCAAAGCTTTGGAGGAATGCTCATTTTTCCCATGAGAATACAGAGGCCATTTTTACCCACTCCAGGAAAGGGGAGGGTGTTAATAAAAGAGCACTTTCCTCAAGAAAAATTAAAATGGGGTTGGCAAAACTTCTTGCTCTTGAAAGCTTGTTTCAGAGGCAGCCTTGGATGTTTTAAGTGCTTCCTATATGATGAAGTATCGGGACTTGCATAGTGTCCCTTTAGAAAGCATAAACAGCATGTAAGAAAACATAACCTTTTATGGGACAAAAGGTTTCTTAAGATTTTATTAGTACAGTTTTGAAAAAAAACCCCACATAAAAAACCCCAAAAGAAAACAAAGCAAATTAACACCCTCCTTTTTTGCTCTGATGTTTAAATAAGTCCATCAGATGCTTGGGCACAATAACTCTTCATCTACTTTAGAATAATGGTTTTATACAGCTTGGGATGTGGAATAACTGCTTCATCCAGAACCAAACCCTGGCCGTAAGTAAGATATGAAAGTTTCCACTGGTTTTGAGGGATTTTTAGCTTTGTTGGAAATTATTTTGGAAGAGTATCTGCTTCACTAGGATTCATTAAGAGTATCTTTTCCATGCCATGGTTGTAGAAACCTGGAGCCTTATGGAATAACTGGTCCGTACCTGTCACGTTTCCAAAATTAGCACATATATTCTAATACAAAATCTTGCATTGGATCCATTCAAGGATTTTATGCTGCAGCTCCAGTCGATATGGTTCCTTTTTATTGACTGCAGTGCTGTTGTTTCAGCATCATCTAAAATGTCAGCTGAGGTCCTGGAATAAAGCTCTGCTTCCTGGATGGCTACCTCTTGCCGAGCCAAGAAAAACACTGTTGAGTCAAATTTATATAAAACAGCAACCTGAAAAAATGCTGGAATAACAGAATTGTGGGAAGGGAGTTGCAGATAAACTACTGTCATCAGCACAGTGCAGAGCTTACACATAGTTGTGTGAACACAACACAAATTATGAATAGTTTTCAGCTGAAGAGCAGAACATTTAAAATATATAGGCTTAGGATCTGTCTGACCTTATCCACCAGATTAGAACAATCTGCAAAGTAACTGTAAATAGAGGCAAAACAGCTAACATGTCCTTTTAAAGAAAAGTTGTTTTTGTTATTTTTAAGTTCTGGCTGAAATGAAGACAGCTGAATAGAGAAGGACCAGATGCAGAATGCCTATGTCAGTTTTTGTTATTTTAGGTCATACTAGTCAGCACCAAAAAACAGAACATAAGATTTGATGTCCTAGGTCAAAGCTGAAGTCCACTGAGTCTCCTAGATGCTTTAGTATAAGAAAAAGATGTGCCACTACACAGACTGAATGACTCTGTTACCTACTAGTGCCTACTCGTGTTTCCTGAGAGTGGGTGATTTGCATAAACCTGTGAGTTTGAGGCAGTATATCCCTTCAATAAACATCTTGAGATCATATATATTTGGGTTATTAGAAGACTTTTTTTGCATGTACCCACACAGTTCTATGTCAGTCTGAGGAGATGCTTGGTCTCAGAGGTATCGTGCTGATGCTCCACAGCATCATCACAGGCTGGGTAAGAGTTTCTGTTTATTAGTTCACCTTAGTAATGTAAAAAGAAATCCAAAAGTAGCACAAAGCTCCCAATACAAACCTACTGTCAGACACAAAATGAAAAACAACCTATGCAGCTCTCTGTCCAGATGACTCTTATTTCATTAAAAAACAAGCAAACAAACAAAAAGGAAATGTGAAACCTAGGGGAGAGAGAGGGAGATTCTTTCACACACTTTGTTTCTGTTGAACACTGTGGCAGGGCTGAGCACACTCCTTAAATGTTAAAGAAGTGTAAAGAGTGTGAGGAAAGCAGAGTGACATTCCCTCTCAAGTACTTAGTCGTTCACACCAAGCCTTCCAGTCCACCACTTCATTCTGTCACCATGACCTGTTTTGACCAGACCCCTATTCTTTCCCAGCTCTGCAAAAACCTACACTAGAGCAAAGCGCTGCATGAAAGTTTAAACGTGGAAGCAGCTAAACAAAGAGGCTGAAGCCTGGATCCTGTGGTCCCTGCTCTGCAAAATGTCCCTTGCACAAACTGATGGTTGAATTCCACAAGTGCAAGCAATTATGCACATTTCCAGCCAAGCACTGCTCTTTCATTTAAATGCAATTTTCCCTCATCTAAAGGGCCAGCACAGGGAGGGAAACATGAAGATTTGTAACCTGAACATTTTGGAAAGTTTTTTTTCCCTTTGGACCAGGTTGGAAGGCAGGGACTTATTTATTATTAACACTGTAACTCGGTCTTCAGTGCACAAGATTAAGAGCAGGATAAAAAAAAAAAGGTAACAATGAATATAGGAATAACCTACCAGATTGTTGTTAATTAGTCCCATACATAACAATGAAAAGGATAAGGTCCAAAGTGTGAAATAAGAGCCAGTGATTTATGATAAGGCCTTCAGACCTTTTAATAACATTCAATTGTGTTTTAATTTATGGTGATCTAGAAGATCATGTTGGTCAAAATTAAAAAACAATAGGTGTAAAGAAGCCACAAATTACATGAAAGAGGTCAATCCTGATTTTTTTAAAGTATATTATGTGTAGGCTATACTCATAAATAAGGACCAGTAAATGTGAGGTGTTGGAAGTGTGAAGTGGGTACCACTCAAATTAAAGGAAAAACTTAACAAATTGACAATTTATTTACTATATTTGTATATTTTTCTGTTTGCTCTTTTCACATTTTTTCAAATTCTATTCCAAGAATAGAACAGTTCATGAAGTTCTAACAACTGTTAGGAAAGGCCAGGACTTTAAAAGACATACAATGCCAAAACATCTCTAGGAGTAAAGCAAGTTCAAGCAGGGTCATATATTTCTGCTGAAAAGATTCTAAAAACACTGATTCCCAACCATGCCACAACAAACCATTACAAAATCCACACCAACTCCTTTGGTGTAATGAAAGCATCAGTTCACAATATAGATTCTTTGTAGCTTTCTCTTGGAATCTGAAACTGAACCCATAAAATCAACTACTGAGGCATGCCTGTTTGAGAAGAGCCAGGGGACCTTGAGGATGTGTTACTTCCACTTTTCACAAACTTAATCAAGATAAAGACTTTCTCCTGATCATTGAATCTTACTTCAAGTAGGATTTTAAAAAAATATTTTTAATTATTTTTTTATTTTTTGCCAGGGACTTGCCTAGGAGGTGAGAACCCTGAGATCTGCTCAGAGCAGGATGATCTGCAAAGAATCATATTTGAATGTTTTTCTATGATAGGCCATTTTCTGGAGTACCCAAATTGTATTTTATTTTTTTCCTGAGTAATCCTCTTTTTTATTTTCTGTGTTATAAATGATGGCAAAGTTCATTGCAGTCACTGGAAGGGTGCTTTTGCATACTAATACTGAGTTCTTGCTTCGCCTTCTGTTTAGAGGTTAGGAGGCACAATTGGTGACAATCTCCTCACACTGGCAAGCAAATCACTTTCCTTTTCCTTGCAAATCCCACATTTGCCTCGTGTTTCAGTTTTTTCTCGATTACAGCACCTCTCAACCCAGTAGATCCTAGAGCACTTGCCAGCCTAAAACCCCCTGATGTACAAATGACTGCATTTCTCATAATAGTAGCATGGGGTTTTAGCTCACTCTCATAACAACCTTGACGAGGCAACTTTGTGCTTTAGCTAATGTCTTTAATTGGGCACACACTGGTTGTTAGGGTAGGATTAATTGTGAGCATCTGGGCATTTATTTATTTACTGTTTTTTTTTTTCCTAACACAGTGATTACTGAAGCCTTTGCTATGAGAAAATTCACATAAAGACTTGGCATGTACCTTGAATTTGTAAAGGCCTAAGAAGCCTTAAAGGGGGATTATGTTTCAACAGTGTCTATTTAAATTTGTGTAAGTTGTGTACATCAAAGATCAGTATGTGTTTATGATAACTGGACAAATAATAATGTGAACCCTCATTCAACTCCATGTACTATAGGACAGCTTGGATTGGAAGGGACCTTAAAGATTGTCTGGATCCAACCACCCTATATGGGCAGGGACACCTCTCACTAGATCAGTTTTCTCCAAGCCCCATCCAACCTAGTCTTTAACATTTCCAGGGACAGGCCTTCCACAACTTCCCAGAGCAACTATTTTTCAGAAGGAAATAAAAGTCAAATGTAGTATAGTACTTAATATCAGCTTTACAAAAGAGAAGAACCACCTCCTCAGGGTGAAGTTTGACCTATTGGTAAAGGTGTACCTGAAATTACCCCGTTTATTGTCCAGGAGAATTGTCTTATAAGGTAGTTTTGTAGGACAGAAGCTCTATGCCAGCAAGAGGAACCCAGTGGGAGACCCTGGTCTGTGAGCTGTGGTCAGCAAATGAGAGATACATGTACCCCATCTAGTAACATCTAATATTTGTGTTCACTGTAGACTCCTATTAATGGATTGGAGTAATCCAGGAAGAACAAATGGATTACAAGCATACTGATGTCAGTAACACTGGTAGGCATAAAGAATTGATCCAACACAGGAGGGATGAAAGAATTTTTGATAAGATCAGTGATTGGAAAAACTTATAATAATTGATCAGCAGTATAGAGGGAGGTAAGGAAAGCACTGTGAGACAAGGAGAACATTTGTGTTGCTTTTTGAATTTTGACACAGTCACTGTAAGCACATTCCAGGTAGAGTGTATGGACAATCCCCACCTGCTTTTGCTGAAAGATGGATGACCTTACCCACAGTACAGAAACATGTCACTGTTCCTTATTTTCTTCAGCATGGAGTTGCTGGTCTCAACTCAAATTCCTCAAAAAGGAGTGCTAACTTTGGGTCTGCGGTAGTGGATACGATATAGTTACTCTAGCCTAAATTTCTGTCTGACATACAGAAAGAACTACTTTTATTTGCCAGCCAATGACAATCATGTAAGTGGAGTGACACTTCCAGCTACATAAACAATTGTCCGTGCCTTGACTCCCATTGTCTGTAAACAACAAAACAATTCACTCCACGTATCCTGTAGAGGTACTGTTAAATACCATAGAAATTTTTTGCAAGGACACTGATTATTTTGAAGTTCTTTGAAGATGTAAAGTGTTCTAACTAAGCTTAGAATGTGCTCCAGCTGTTGGTAATCACTAGTCATAACAAAACTAGAACATTTTCTTTTAATGTCTCAAAACATGCATATATATTTTGTAAACTTGTTCATATTAGAAGCATCATCTGGATAAGAACAGATGATCTGGGGCCAGGAATATGGTGTCTAAGAGATGGCAGAAGTCCTGGGATGGAAAACCCTCTAGAACAAAGCCATAGCTCTTTCACTAAACCTCTTGCTTGGCTTCCATCTCTTGAGAGAAAGCAGCAGTGAGGACATGCATTTGTGGGTCAAATTTCAGAAACACTTACCAATAGGCTAGAAATCCCACTAAAGTTTCCAGAAAAAAGCTAATTTATTTCAAGAATTAGCTTGTTATTTAACGTATCAGTGAAGCAAGAGTGATGTGATTCTCCAGCTCACCTGTTTGCTAGTTTTACTTTGTACCCCAGCGGTGAAGAATGGACTAAATGTGAGATCGAAACCCCAAAAAGGATAATTTCCAGCAGCATGCCTAAGTGTGCATACCTTGGTCTGAAGCAACGGTCGAAATTTCTTTTTTGTGTCCCACATTGTTCCTTTCCTGAAAGTCAACATTCAACTACTATAGAAAATTAACATCTCCCTTGAAGATCCTTGGCCAAAATATTTTTTCAACAGCTTTATCCATGCAAGTACCTTTATTAATTAAAATTGCTTGGGATTAACAGAACAAAACACTTACGCTTTCAGGAGAACTAGACTGGCATTTTTTTTATTTTCCTAAACAAGGGATTTATAGTCTTCTATAAAGCATGAGGTTATTTCTCGAAAGGTGTTTTGGCATATGTTCCTTGTATTTTAATACTCATTCACTTTGAATCGGGTGTGATACGCTCTTTTCTGATGAAACTTGGAAGTTTTCGTTTGAAAAATGATGTGTCTTATAGATAGCATGGACTAAGCAATTTTAGCTATAGCAGAGCAATAAAAAACATTCTTACGATGGATTCATTGAAGGTGCAAGGACAAATATTAACCTTGGGAGGTCTATTATGGCACTTATTTAAAAAAAAGAAGAAAGGAAGGAAAGGCATTCTTATTTAAATTGTCTCTATGTCTTCATATGAGGAAGCAAATTTATAAATCTAAGCCAATAAAGGTTTAGAAGTAGGATGTTGTTAATGTGTTTAAAAATAGCAAAAAAACAAACCAACCCCAATCTGAAACTAAACAACAGTTTACACAAATCCCAGAACTTGACTCCTTGCTCATTTTTAGTAATAAAAATGCATATATTGCATATGGATTTTTAGGTATAAATATAGTTTGTTTAGATAGGTTTCTAATGGTTCAGAAATCAACAGTTAATAACACTGATTCTATATCAATAATTAAAATAAAACACACGCTTTTGTAAGTACAATAGGAACATAATTAATTGGCTATATCAAACGTAATACAGAAAATCATTACCTGTCTAGAGGAATGACATAAAGACAAATCCTGTTCATTCTAAGCAAACAAGAAACTCATTGAAACTGATGGGACTGCTCCCAGGAGTAATGCAAAAAGAGATGTGGCCAGTGCAGGTTATTTAGGAACAAGCTGAAGTCCCACCTATGCAGGCAGAAAAGGCAAACAAGTACAATGAAATACAGGGACCCAGTCTGTACTTCACACCTCCTCAAAGCAACGTCGAATTTTTTATTTACTATTCAGCTTTTATTTCTGGAAGGGGCCAGGATTTTAACAAATGTTTTTTACACTGAGCTGGGGAAGCTGACCACCCCGTCTGCGACGTGGAGCTGTAAAGTTTGGGCGGGCAGGGCCTGTGGGATTGGAATTTCTCAAGTGATAAAAACCTACTGGCCATGTTTTCAGATTTGTTTTCTCTGGTCCGGACTCCAAGCTGATCCCACTTTTAGAACTGGTGTGCAATATTTAGAGCCTGGCACGGATCCAACGATATCATTAAATCCTCTCTGCTAGCACTAGCAGAGAGCAGTTCCAGGCTAGGAGCTGTCTTCACGTCAGCGCAACTTCTTAAATACCCACAAGATGGAAAAAGGAAAAGTGAATGAATTATTCAGTAGTAAGTTTGGTAATCAAAGACTGAGAGGTTTTATTAAAACAAGAACAAAGCTCTTGCCATCAATTAAAGCACTTCCGTCTTTATGTAAATGCTTAACAAAAGGAATGAAGCTGTTCCTAGTCCTTCCCACCATGGATGGGGGATTTCAGGAGGGGAATGCCAAGACTCTAGCCCTGGGAGCTCCTCCATGTGGGTGGACAGCCCTGCCCAAAGAGGAGCTGTGCACTCCCATGTACATCTGACCAGAACATCGAACCTCAGTGCTAATTGGTCACTTCAAACTCAGGTTTGGCACCAGAACCATCAGCCACCAGCGAGACTTGGCCCTGCTGCTCCCTTCATCTTGGGACAATGATCAGAAAAAAATAATATTTTCAAAAAGAATAGCAGAACTATTTATCATCAAGACACTAATTTTGGTATCTTCTCTTGCTCCACACTTATTCTCTTAGTGGTAATTAAGACTATTACATTAAATTGTATATATTATACATTTTTAGGGAAAAAAAAGGCAATTTATTGTTTATTTGCATGCATTTTCTCTGCATATATGCTTGAGAATATAAGAAATAATGGGCTAGTTTATCACTATACATATGAACTTCACAGACTGCACTGAATTATTGGTTTCTGAAGGAACTAATATTATCAGGTCACCATAATGCTAAGCAGTATTACATTTTAGTAGATAATTTCTGAAAAGTGCTCACTTTTGAAATAAAATAAAATAAATAAAAAAAAGAAAGAAAAAAATCCTGGCAACAGTGCTGACTGAAAAAAAAATAAAAATTATATTAAACCCCTCAGCTAGATTCTCAGACACATCACTGCTTAAAATGCAGTCACCTGACAAAAACAGTTCTAATTATTATCCCCTTGGGCTAACATTTTTCAGAGTGACTGGCTAAAATGCACTCCAGCTCATAATTTCTATCTCTGACAGTGGAAGACATAACCTAGTTTCCTCTAATGCAAAAGTCTCTAATCTAGAGGGCAAGACCCTGTTCCGTATAACACTGAAGGGAGAAAATGCAATTTGAGCACAAGGAAATTGCACACATAGTTTGATAGTTCTACCATTCTCATTTTTTTTCTCCAGGATTAAATGTCTTGTTTTATTTTATGCTAAATTATGACCTGGCTAGGACTTGTATATATTCTTCAACGTATTCCAGAAATTTTATGCTGTAACAATAAAGAGATATAGAAAGGCAGTCTTAATCTCTTATCTACATTTTAGCCATTAAAAATTCAAAATTCTGTATAGGGGGCAAGGTTTGGTGTTTTTTGGTTTTTTTTTCCTCTTAATGGATAGTTTTTGTTTTGGCAAGTGGCACTTGCAAACAATAAGCTTTGTTCACCTCTGGGTTAATCCAGTTGTGTATCAGCACAAGGTGATTGATTTCATATTGGTGTAATGCAGTAGTGAATCAGGCTCCAAGGTTTGAAAACAGAGCACTACATTAACATCTACATTTGTACACTGTAACACTGGGGAAGAGATTTTTAGATGGGTTTCTTCCCAACACTGTTTCCTTGCAGCACATTTTTCAGCAACATAAAAATAATAATAATAATAATAAAAAAGCGTCCATAATTTTGTGCTCATGAACACCACAGGGAACAGAAATTAGAAAGTCTCTTGGATAGCGAACTCCCTGAATTATACATGCACCTGCCTGAATTATACATGCAATTGAGTAGTTAGATGCTTAACTACTAATATTTGCAATGGAAGGTACCTGCCAAAATCTGGGCGTCGATGTGCAAACTCAACTGCTAACAGTCTCTCAGCTAACACTGGCGGATTTACCGGGGTGCACAGAGGGGGCTGCCTGACTCCAATTAGCACCACCCAAATGATACAGCCTTCCCTCCCCCTTGGCACCTAGAATACTGCTTCTTCTTCCCCTGGTGGAACCTGACTAGAAGAATTCCTGACAATGTTGGAAGAAACAAATAAATAAAGAAATAATAGAAAAAAGTTAATTTGTTTTATTTAATTAGTTTATTTATTTATTTATTTTTGGTTCTGTTCACGTAGGTGGTGGCTGAATAATAAATTGACCTCAACCTGGTAAAGCAAAAAATGCTGCGAGAGTTTCAAGGAAGTGAGTCAGGCATCCTGGAAGAGATGCTTTTTCATGCTGGTGTTTTACAAACAACTTTTATTTCTCCCAGTCCAAGAACCACCCTTTTTCTTTGTAGCCTGACAGCTGCTGCTTGACACCTTTTTTCCCAGCTGGCAGGGCAGCTGGGTGAGCACCGTTTGTGGTTCGTACTGTTGCGTTACCTTTGTGATCAGTAGGGGCACCAGTTCCCTTCTCTCACATCTCATACATCTTCCAGCACTTTGAGGAGGACCTAGAAATACTGGTGGCAAAAGTACAGTCCCAATAAAGGACGATCAAAGCTTTCTTCCATTAGAACTCCCATTGTTGCAATGTTTATATTTAAAACTCTCTCCATAGACTTATGCACCTAGTCAAGTAGGAGAAGGAAGCTCATTACTCCACTCTCTTCTTTCAGTTGGACTTTTTTTTTTTTTTTTTTTAAATACCAATGCTTGGCAGAGTTTTCAGTGAATTGTAGTACTTTGTGCTGGTGAGTCAGTGCTGGATGAATGGTCTCCTTTGCTTTTTTTTTTTAAGGACAGAGAATAAGTGAACACAAGTAGTGCAAACAGAAGCCTGAGGCCGTAATCACAAGAAAGCTTAAATCTGTAAAAATCACACTGCACAGAGAGCATTATTATTATTATTATTATTTTTTAACACAGTCTTGTCTCCATATGCACATCTGTTTGCGGGATCAAGAACCACACTTGCAGAAAAGATCACACTATTTTCTAGCATCTACCCTTCAGGCTGGAATTGCAAAGGGAACATCTCTGGAGGGTGAATTCTGTTGGCTGTCTAGGTCTTCAGAGGATGTGGTACATGGCACAGGAGCTACTGCATGAAGATGTCAAATGTGTGTGCTGGGTGGATCCTTGCTTAAAATGAGTTTACCCTTTACAATCCAAAGATTCAGCAGAGGTGTTGAGTAGTGAGGAGTTGGCCTGGGTTTAGCTGAGCTGTGCAATCCCAGCAAAATGCCATCTCCCCAGGTATTACACATTATTAGAAGATTTCCTTGCATTTGTGTAGTTAGTGAGGCACACAGGGAGATATAAAGCAAACTATTTATTTGCTACTGTCAAGTATCACACTATTAGCAACTAATCTCTAAATTACCTTGTTTTCTAACTTTTTTTTTTTTTTTTTTTTTCCTGCTCTGCCTGTTAGGACTTGAGCTCATAAAACTTTAGCAGAATCCTAAGGGATTTCCAAGAAAACTTCTATTCTGCTTCACGCCTGTCAATATTCAACTTATCTTTTGCTACTGCAGTCAGGCACATCACTGATCTGTACTCCTGGCTCTGGAGGACCACCTGCAAAGGTCAAAGAGTTGTTGGTATCACCCTGAACCATCAGTTCTCAGGCATCCTGCTCAGACCTGTGCTTGTCAGTTTGCCCAGGGGCAGGAGAAGCCCAGCTCCTCTCACATGCTGTAAGAGACACTCAGTTAATAGCTTTTAGACAGTCTGGGTGAGGGAGATTATAGTCGATGATCAAGGCTTAACACCCATTCACCTGGACAGCTGTCCTCCAGTAGCTGGTTTTCATAAAAGTCCATTCTTTGCTACAGATTAACTGATGGCTTGCCCTTCAATGTGGCACAGCGTAAACACTGAAAGATCCTTTATACCATTGGTATTTAAATTCAGACTGACAAATGAGCCATAACCACTACCTGAGGGAATAATCCTACAACAGCTCTTACACAGACGATGAATTGGTGAGGCAAGATCTTCCTATGGGCAAGTCACGCAAATAACCTTTGCTGAAACCCAAGCTTCTAGCAGCAAAGAGCTGAAAAATACCAGACTGCTGGGTAGAGCTATCCAGGCCCAGCTGGGATCATCACCTCAACCACCAACATTGGTAAGGCTGAAGAAGAGCTGGAAGAAAACCAGAGGCTAAAGGAAGAGATGGAGTGGATGGAGAGTGGGTGTCAACAAGGAAAACATTCCAGAGGGAGACTGCTGCTAAAAGTCTGGAAATTACTGGTCCTGGGTTCCTGACTGAAGTTCTTACTTTTAATCCTTTATGACTCAGTAATGATGTTACCTCTGCAAGAAAGCCCACAGATTGATCAGTGTCTTAACCAGAGAAGGCTTCTTCCCCTTTCAACCACCCTTCTGTTCTCTTCTGCCAGCTTTCTTCTTGGGCAATATCACCATCATCTAATCATCACCACCAGCTAATTCGTGCTTTGAGCATAAAATAAAGATTTGCGGGTCTGTATTTCTTGTACTAAAAGTATGATTGCTTTTCCAGTTACAACCATTCTAAGAAATTTTATTTAGTGCATCATCTCTTTGTACATCATTAGGAAACTTGAAATCTAACATCAAAATGAACGAAAATAGGTTTCTACCTGCTCTCAAAGCTAGGATTAAGGTCTTCTCATGTGGAGAGCAGAAGTTACTAACCCTTCATACTGGGAAAAAACCCCCAAGTAACTGTTATTTCCCTAGGATGCGATGTTGGAAGTGTCTGCAGCCTGTGTCCCAGGGATCTTGTACATGCAGCAAGAGCTGAAACTAGCCCTAATCCTTTTACAAAAACTGCCAGGAAAATCCACAAGGCTGGAAAAGGATTTAATTCTCTGTGCATCAGTAGTTCTGCAATGCAAACCATGGTATGGGACACATCAAGAAATGCATGTAAAGAGAAAGGGATCTGTAATCAGAAAACCTGATGTTTTTAGGGATTTCAAGTACTGTTTGGAAGGGACAGTGAACAGCATCTGGGTTTTCTTATGTGAAGAGTCCCTGCAGTCATGAGCCTGCATTGTTCTCACCTTCTGACTCTCCACAGTTTGGACACTATCATGCTCTTTTGTGGTGCCACAAACTGTCAGTTCCTAATCCTACATGGGAGGTGTTGCTGGTCTCCCTGATGATCTGCTATTTGAAGCCTGGTCCCTCTCTGACATGTTTCCCTCATGAAGGAGGACAATTGAACAGTCCAGACCTAAGATTTTTGTAAATAATTGGTTAGGTAGGAAATATTTTGGCAAATATCCAGTACTTTTAAAGGAAATAAGCACGTTTCTCAGGGATGATGAAAAAATCTCTGTCTTTTTTTTGCTTTTCTGAGATCCATGTAGATCAGAAAGAAAGAAACCTTTATAATCACTGAGGCTACAAGTGGTTTGATGAAGTAGTGTGGGTGAGGAAGTGCTGTGGAGCCAAGTCTTAATGATATGCTGTTAAATGATTGCAGACGGGAGAAGTGGGGAAAGGAGAATCTGCTGAAGTCAGTGGGAGATCTGCAGTTCGCTTCACTGAAGCCAGGATTTCATCCCAAATCTGCCGCTGACAACAATGTTCATGAACATCTCAAAAACATTAGCATTTTGTCATTGTTTAGTTGGGAACTGAATATGTTGGTGCCTTGGGAGTAATTCGCTACATCACCTAAACAACTTAATCATCTAAGTTTTTCATGTGTACTGGCAAGAAGCAGACCCAGGCATTTGAAAAGGAAAAACAATCTAAATACATTTGAACACCTACCGGAGGATGCAAAATCCATGGCTTTTTTTTTTTTTTTTCCTGGGGAATTCTTCATTTCAGCTGCACTGTTTTTGAACCGTAACCTTGGCTTGGTAATTTTCAGTCTGCTTCATAATGAAGTTCACCAGTACAAATTTTCATGTTGAAGAGTAGAAAACTGTAAGGAACTGCAAAATGAAATCACTAACAGTTTACAGGCACAGTACTGTAAAATAATCATATTTGTGCAGTAGTGTTACTGATTTTATTGCTCTTCTTTTAACCAGTTGCCTCTTCTCCTTATTTATAAATTATATGCATGTAGAAAAACCCCCACCTATGTTTCATTTAGGTATTTGCCATCCACATTTGCATGAAGGAACCAGAAAGTTCTGGGAGGACACAAACATGAGCACTGAGCCCACCTCCTTCCAAAAGCAAGCAGAAACAAAAGAGAAGGCCCATGCCCTGTTGAGAGGAGGATGCTGTAAACTTCTACTCACCTATGTAATCCTTATTTAGGAGTGGAGTGTAAACGGCTTTATAACAGGACACTTAGCTGGGTATTTATGCTGTGTGCTCACTTCCACGCAGACCCCTCGAATCTCTTCAAAGTGGTTTTGCAGAACAACCTCGTGGGGATGTTAATTTATATATATATTATTTTATTTTTTTTTTAGCAGTCCAAATATCCCCATTAAACAAACCCAAACAGGATTCAGAAAGTGGAGTATTCCAACACTTCCACACCCCCTCTCCCAGCCACCCCTACCACCCCCCCCAAAAAAAAAAAAAAAAGAAAAAAGATCACAGGATTGCTGTGCATTCTCACTCAATTTAAACAAAGTAAACCGCGGTTAGTATACCCTCCCCTAATGGGCACCCCCACTGGGGACATTGTTTGAGCACCACCACGGACATGGCCCCAGTGCAGCTGGATATGTAAACAAGGACATAATCCGCCTGAAAGAGCACTCACAGTTTGGCAGAGCTCCCCGTGTTGTTAACATATTGTGCCAAAGCAATAACAAAGCCATCATCTTAAAGTTTATTCGCAGGCCCTTATTAATCAAGAAATTCTCCAGAAATTATTTCTCAAATGAAGGACCTTCCAGAAAGTCACCATCTGGGGAGAAAGGTTTCCAGATGACTTTTTAACTTATCTGCAGCCGGTTCCTCAGAATAAATCACAATTTAGTCCAAGTTTAATTGAGACAGAAAACACATTGCTGTTATACAATGTAAGGGAGCCTTCTGGGTTTTTAATTTGAACTCTCTCCATTTCTTGCAAGGCCAAAATCAGGCTTTGGGTTGCAGTTCTTCACTAGACTAGAGATAGTCAATGTGTTGTACCTTAGCTTACTAGCAGGAAACACAAAACATCAACAGTTATATATTCAATATAGTCATCCTGAACATGCACAAAACAGTATTTCCAAGTTAGGCACTCTGGGAAAACAAAGTATGCTTGGCAATTTTTTTCCTGTTTCATTAGTTGGTAGTTCAGATTACAAGTTCTCCTGGTATTTTAGGGACAGTCATAAAGACAGTGGAGTAGTGTGACAGGAAAATATGTCATTTTGAAAATAAGCTCTCAGTGAATCTTCAGTCTAGTGGAATAGATGGTTGGGGGTAAAATTGTACCCAGAGGTACACACTGGTGAAATTTATTCAGGAGATGACTAATCAATAAACAACTCAAAACCTGTTTTGCAAAACTCCTGATGTTAGAAATTAAGGAGGAAGCTGTTCTGCACATATTTGATAAGAAAATCAGATCAGAACATGGAAAATTATGACTGGTTAACTTCACTATTTAAAGTCTTCATAAATTATTATCCACAACACTTAATCTGAAAAGGACACTTCTTTGATAGTCAGATACCTTTGGAAGAAAACTGGGGTTGTGTTTGGGTTTCTTAATTTTATTTTATTTTTAAGTTGCACCACATGTTCAAGAATATTTTGGTGGCTCCAGAAGGAACAAACATACCTATTCAACCCATGTAACTCCACCTAAAATAATGAATAGCCCTGTTTTCACAGTTAAATCCTTGGCTATTTGCAACGTTTTTGCACTGGACAGTGCTATAGCCATTTTCCCAGGGTACTGGATCTCTGGATATCCTGTATAAAATGTTACTGTGAGTGCACAGAATAGCTATATCTGCACAGTAAAAAGTCAGTTTGCTGTCCGTGGGCCATTGGTTTGTCCCATCCCACTCTGAACTTAATGCACGTGGTTCAGCTGAGCATCTTTGGCAGGTCCCATGCTTCTAGTTTGCTGCACATGTGCAGACCAGCTGCAACAGTTCAATTTATCACTTTGATACCTGTTGAGCTTAACAGGTCTGTGTTTAAGCTGATTTTCAACAAACGTGTAACTAAAACCTCATATCTGCCCTCTCAACCTAATCAGGACTAGGGACTGAATTTAGAAAAGTGTACTTTGATCTAGCTTGCCCTTGATTTTGCTGTTGGAGCTGTTAAGGTCCTGCTAGAAGTGCTGCATACTTAGCATACCACTCCTTTATGTCTAGCTCTGTGCTATGGAAAAGATCCTGCACAAGGTGTTATTTGCCTTAAAAGCCTCTGAGACCTCAAAAGCTAAAGTTTTTGACTACCCTGATATTTTCAGGGGAAAACTTAAAAGCCACAACAGCCCATGCCTTCTGACATGTCTGGGAAGGGTTCTCAACTTCACTGCCTCTGGTCAGGTGAAGCAAAACCAGAGTAAAGCCTTTAATTACTCAGATATGATATCTCTCTGTGTGTGCTGAGGCATATACCATATTTGGGATGGATAAGCCCTGAGCTAAGTATATAGATGGTATTGATTTTTGTAATTGTCAGACCTGTGACATGACCAGCTGCCAAATGACCTTTGTTCTTGTTCAAACCCAAAATCCCCAGTACAAGAGCTCCCTTTTTTATGGGATGCTTTCTTTGTTTTTGAGATCTATATATTAAAAATAGTTATCACTGACCTGAAAACATAGGTATCCTTATGTTGTAACCATTTTCATTCTGTGCTGACCATGAGGGACTTATAAAATATGGGCCATGACAGTTGCCCTGTATGGGAGACCCAAGTCAAGGAGATAGCACTGCCTCCATATCAGTTACTAACACCTCTGTTATTTTAGAAGTTCCTAGTTTTGAGTCCCTATTCCAATAATAATAACAATTTAGTATAATATTTATTATATTTAAAATTACAAATATTTTAGTTTTAAACCAAATAGCTTATTATTTTTAATATCACTGGCATCTTGTGCTGTTTTTCTTGTCTGGTCAGGGTTCCTCTTCCATAACATAAAGTCACATTCCTAACATCACTTAGGTATGAATTAATAAAGTTGTGTGAATCTCCTGGTAGCCTGAAGCAATGGGATTTAATGGTGTGAAATAGCCTGTGAATGTAAACAAACTTTTTACAGCTTTCAGTGCTGTTATTACTGCTTATTTATCTCAATGCTGAAAAATACTGCTGTTTTTTCAAAGAATGGAAAACAATGGTTCAGCTGACAGTGGCTTCTTGTTTTGGATCAACAGCCTGAGTGAAGCACAGCACAGAGCAAATATTCTTTCCCTCTGTGTGCTGCAGCTACCTATGAGCATGGGCCAGGATCTCTGCATCACTGCTTCAACCACACTGACCCTTCTCTGCTTTGAATTGGCTAACACAATGTCATCAAGTGGGAAAGAAAAGGAAAAAAAAACAGAAGGGAGGTGAAGCAGAAAATGTATGTTTAAGAGGTTTATGTTTTCATGCCTTCCAACTGGAAAAAACAAAGTTAGTAAAAAAAAGTGAAGATTTAAGCTCAAAATGTGCCTTTAAAATTTTTTTTTATTATTTCCCAGAAAATAATTGCTAACCTCTTAATCTGAATTTTTTCTCGGTTGGTAGTGTAGAAGCCAGATGAAAACAACTCCAATTTCTACAGCTATGCTGCTTCACTCCTGTCAGCTCTCGATGCATCAGATGAGGATTGTGGTCTGCCTGTTTTGGATTTCTGGAGCAAAATACTTGCAGATGGAACATGTAAGACTGCACACTAAGTAAATATGTGCATGCTTTTTTTTTTTTTTTTTTAAATTTTTTTTTGTAAAAAAACCG
>NW_009953941.1:147491-170148 GCF_000747805.2 Chaetura pelagica
ATACAAAGAAAAAGGATTTAAAATTTTTTTTTTTTTTTTTTTTTTTTTTTTTTTTTCTGTAAAAGCAGTGGATTGGTAACACATAAGCATCAGAAATATACCATAGTTCTGAAAAAATAGAGGCCTTTTATTGAGATTTGTTTTATGTTGGTACCACAGAAGTGAAACAGTTAAATAATTTTGCCTTCTGTTGAAACAATATATAACCTCTTTGTTATTATGCATAGCTTTCATGCATACTATTTGAAGATATAGTGATTTATCCAGCTGGTTTCTTATATAATCTTGAGGTATAAATTTATATAGTGGGAGTTTTAGTGTATTTATGATGCATAGTAAATTGTATTTAAAAAGTAACTTCTGCAATATATTTTACAGTCTTGCTTTAGACTGTTCACTCAAAACATACACAGAAGCTTAAGAACTGATCCAGGTTTTCTTTTCTGAACTAAACTTTTCTGAACAAAAATGATTGGAAGCATAAGACATTGAAAAAAATCCCTAATTGCCCCTACTGAGGACTTAGGTTGTGAAACATTTAATTTTATATGAAAAAAACAACAACCCACTTCTTGAGGCCACACTAGCTGAAATTAATGCTAAAGTCTGAGAATGCCTACAAGATTATTATGGGAGAGAATGTAAATAGTGAAGAGGAACTTGGTTTCTGTTTAGGAAAACAAGAAGGGTAATCTAAGTGCATGATTACTACCAGGGTTGACCACTTCAACAACTCAAACCCTTATCTTGAATTGCCAGAAAAAAAACACCTTACATGTGTTTCTGTATTTTCTGGTGTAATCATCAATTTCAGATGACCTACATTTCCATAATGCTACTTTAGAAAACTGTATGGTTTTACAGCAGTTGAATTACTTTTAAAACACTTTTCTTTACTGTGGCTTGCACATACTATTCCTTTGTATGGTTCAAATCTGAAAAGGCCTCCAGAGGCTTTTTTACATGCACATGACATCCCCCAGATCACTGAAGACTTCCAAGTGTATAAACACCTTACATTTGGGCCATATGTGGAGCTTAGAGTTATCTAGCTCCACTGATGCTTAAAGCTTTAATTCAAGCCAAAGCCCTAGGTGAGAATATTAACTGAGACATTCCCTTGTTTACTGTGTGAACAGAGCAAAAATAAATGTAACATGCGTAGCCCAAGTGACAAATTATCTACCTGGAGTTTTGAGAAAGAACAATGAAATCCTACCTGGTGAGAAACTTTTGCTATGCTAATGATTTTGTTATGTGTTGTTAACTTACACAAGGCAGAGGTACTGAAACCTGTCATGTGTAGGCCCTTATATGCATGGAATTTGCCTGAAGATTTTCCCATATACTTTTACGACAGTAAACGTCTTTGAACCCAGCAAGGCTTCATGGTGTATTCTAGAACAGAACCTCATCCACAAAACAAAACAAAATTAAGTTGTAACCTTTACACATTGTCCAGCCAATGGTTTATCCAACAAATTTCAGCATGGATATGAGAAAAAAGAGAAAAATGGGTCAGACATTCACATTTACATTCAAGATACAAAGACACTGAGTCAGCAAAAGTGCTGCTATTAAGGTGCTGGGGTGTCATACTTGCTGATTAAAAAAACCTGCTGGTTTATTGTATTTGACCGTTTTCCATCACCCTTCCCTGAAGCCCTGGTTGGAGGTCTGTGACTCTCATCTCTGAGCTGAGATGTCTGTGAGGGCCTGGAGTGGTACTTTGTGCTTCAGGCTGAAGATCAAGAAAAAGAGCAGAAGTGGCAGACCCTGAAAGGTCTATTCAGTGTCCCAGAAACCTCATGTAGAGGAGTCACTGTGAAGGCATGGTAAAGACAGTGGTCAGAGCAGTGCTCAGAAAGCTGTGACAAATCAGCTACGATCCTGTGAACTGACTTGTGCAAGTTATGCTGGTTTTGTTTTGGAAACTGTTAAAATAGGTGGCAACTGGCACAGTCAAGGCTTCAGTTTGCCTTTAATTTGGGTGGGATGGGTATTGGAAGAGAACTTGGAACATAGCTCAAGGTCTTTCCTTGAACCTTTCCAACACAGGGAATGAGTCAACCATGTGTTAATGTAAGTTCACCTCCAATACTGTGAGTGCACATCTGTAAAGGTGGACACCACGCATAGGCAGGTCTTTTCAGGGTTTCAGCTGCAGGGCAGGATGGATTGTCTACTGTGAGGAGGCTGAGGCACCTGCCTCAAAAGCCTCTAGTACAGAAACATAAAGATTTTACAGCAAATTTTTGTAGTTCATGCAAAACAAAGTTAACTGGAGATTTAAAGGTGATCAAGGCCTTGGACCTTTACAGTAAGATCACAAGAGGTAATATCTTTTATTCTTGGATGTGAAGCTGTCGTGCATGCCATTGCAGTGCAAATGATTAGCAAGAGCTGGGAATAACAAAGTAGATAGTTTTATATGAAGTTTAGTCCTCCTAAGAGCCTTCTGCCTGGGCCTTCCTCCAATCCATCAAAAGCTAGGACTTCTTCTGATTAATAGAATTAAAAAATCACACTTAGTTCAAGTATCACTCCCTCTTATCTGAAATACAGTGAATAAAACCACACCCAGGGTTTTGGAATCATGCATATACTTCATTCTTTCTCTGTATAGATTACACAGCTGTTTTATTTCAAGATTTGCCTGAGAACAATTGAATGTATAGGGTCATTGTCTGTTCCAGTTTAGGCAGGAATGGTCCTAATTTGGATAAATGTGTCTTGATCAAAAGGACTTATAAGTAGAAAATGCCCCTAACTTGGTAAAATGATAGCAATTAGGGTTCAGGAATCTCATGGTCACAAATCACCCCAATATTTTTTTTAACTATCTAACATTTCTTTGAAATCTATGATAAACATTTTAGCCTCTCAAATAATAAACATGTAAAGCACCTCATAAATAAGTACACACTCTTATAAGTGGATTCTTGTTGGAAAATTTTTAGAACTGTAATTATCAAGATTGTTTTCATACCTAGTGAGGTAAATTTGTTTACATTATTTAATTTTTCCCCCCCTCTAGAAGTCCTTTATATTTTAAAAGAGCTAAATTGTTAATGAAACTGTAAGTTTCCAATCTCATCTCAAATGTCTGTTCAAATGATATTTGATGAGACATCATAGCTCAAAAGAAATTATGAAGACAGTTATATAAAGGTTCACAAATTTAGGAAACTTGTGCCTGCTGCCTTTATGACACACCTTATTTCTCTTTTACCCATATGAAATTTTGCTCTCTCACTAAGCACATTACTTTTTCCTAGGCTGGAAAAAAGAGGAGGATAGAGAGGCATCAAGATTTAGTTAATTTCTAATTTCTCATTTGTGGTCGTAGGGTTAGTTTAAATACCTAGCACAGAGGTGCAGAAAGAGAATATGAAACAGCAGGGATTAAGAAAGGTAAAAAAAAAAAAAAAAGACATGAACTTTTTACAGATACAGAAGAAAAACTGTGGGAGAATATGAAGCTTGTGATGAAGGCTCGTTCTTCTGGATGAAAAAAAGATAAATTTTGTTGAATTCGCCTCCTTTTTTTTTTTTTTTTTTCTGCCTATATCTAGTAAAGTTTACTTAGTGCACAAATATTTTCCTAAGTTTCTACTCCAAATTACCTTCAGCATTTCTTCCATTCATGTGTTCATTTCCGTTGCTTTTTCAGCTGGCATCATCCATTTTTCCTCTTTCCTCTAGCTCTTGACTATTGCAAGGTCAACAAATTCCTGCAAGCATTCAAGTCAAGCTGGTGTGAGTCTGTCAGTTAACTGCCTGCCAGCTCACCAAAGGTGGGAGCCCTCCTGTGTGCTTCTTAGGCCATGCAGACCTGGCAACAGATTCTGCAAATCCAGCTAAAAGACAGCAAAAACTACGCACTCCAAAAAAAAGGCTTCATCCTCTGTAAACTCTCATGAAGAAGGCATTGGTTTTTATTCCTCTAGAGTGTTAAATCACTACTAAGTTTTAAAAACTACCTCGTAGGAACATAGGTGCCTCTAGACTAAAATTTTTATGCTTGTAACCACCCCATAAAAATTATTCATTGTCTTCCCTCAATACAGACATGTACAAGTTGTGGTTAAATGTTTAAAGAGAAGACTACACTCTAAAAATCACTAAAAGAGTCAGAAGGAAAGAGGAAAAAACCCCACAAATTAATAATACAAAACACCTAGGAAAAAAAAAGATAATGAAAAAACCAAACTAGCTGTTTATTCATAAAGTATGGGTATTTATTTGAATGGCAGAATAGAATTCTAAAATCAGAAGTTTGTTCATCTGCCTCCCTCTCTTTTAGGCTACAAGCATAGCAAGGGGATTGGGCTACATTTAAAGACAACAGACACAGTTGGTAGCTTCTACAGGCAGACCCAGTTGCTGGCTATTTGCATGTCTTGTGAGGACTCTGATGCTGTAATGGTCTTCTGTGAATGGTAAAGGATGGCAAAAAGCAACATGGATTGTGTTATTTGTACATGCTGTGTGAGCTCCAGATGAGAAATAACAGAACAAAGATAACAAAAAATCAAGCAGACCAGGGTGAGGAAAGTCCATCATTTGCACTTTTAGGATAGAAGTTTCCATACTGAAGAGCTTTCTGAGCACAAACAAGCTTGGCAGTTCGAGTAAATATTTTTCTGACTTTTTAGCCCAAAATAACAGTCTATAGACTTAAACTTTGATGTACGACATATAAATAAGTTGGGAGTTCTTTCCTTCCAAAAAAGGCATTAATTTAAATTTCTCACACAAGCCCATCATTCATGTTTCTCAGTCAAGGGTGTTATCTTGTTATCTTGCTGCTGCTTAAGCATTTATCAGTATTATAAGTCATTCCCTGTAGAATGTTTCTTTTCTTTTGCTACTTCTGTATTTTGAAAAATGAAATCACCATTTATATTTTTCTGTGAAAACTGGAGAACATATTACTTGCTGTCATTAATACCACCACAGATGTTAGAATTTGTGCTGCACTAGACTCATAATGCCCAATAGTAAAAGATTAGACTTTTTATAATAAATACAAAACAGATAGCAAAGTCATTATTCACTTTTCTTAAGAGTTATAACATTGACTTCACAAAAGCCAAATTAAAAAGAGCCATGAATACACACCCTGGAATAGATTTTCAATATTTGAACAACATCATCAGATACAGAAATATTTTAGTCCACCCAGGGTGTTCCCTAAAAAACTCTGGAATGAAGAAAAAAGTGGGGGGCGGGGGAGGGGAGAAAAAAGTAAGAAATTATATATGGAGAGTTAAATAAATTGTGAGGTTTTAATTTTAACTAAGTAATCCACAGTACTGTGGTTAGGTTCATCCTTTCCTTCAACCATTTTTTTTAATCTGAAGTCAGCTATCTGAATGAAAACAAAATGATAAACTAATTTCTACTAAAAGAGCAATCAGACCTATCTAAGACTTCTCCCTTTCTTCCCTGTTAAGTCCACCCCTTCCTCTGCCCTCAGAGTTGCTGTGTAAGGTTTCCACTTAAGGTTGTCATAGCTGGGAAGCAAGAGTTTTATAAAAAAAACTTGTGAGAAATGGAAAGAAAATCTTCAGCCTGGTTGATTCATGCTGCTACAGCTGAAGCAGTGGTAGCCAAGGTAAGAAATGTTATGGAGACTCTCTTGTAAGACATATACCTTTAGTTCTGCTTTTTCCAGGTTCAGTTCTGGCTACATTGTTTCTTGTGCTTCCAGATAAATTTGTTCTAGCGCTATAGAGCCAAGGGAACTGAAACACATGCTACAAGTTCAAAATCTTGCCGCTGTATTTCATAGTTGCTCAAGTGCCATTTTGTCTAATTTGTTAACTATGGTAAATGAGGCTATTTTTAATGCACTAGGTACTTTTTGTGTCTGAACCTGCTACATTCCAATGTCATTGCTTGGTTTCAGTGCAGCACCCAGGCCTAACATTCAGACATTAGCATTATTTCCATGTGGGAGGTGACATTGAGCCACAGGCCTCCGCTTGCTTTCACATGCATTATAGATGAAGAATGTGTCAAAACTTTTCAGTCTCCATTGTCTCTGATCTGTGTTTGTGAGATATCGCTACATGCAGGAGCGTACAGAGCAACTTCTCCAAGGACTTTCCCATCCTCCTTGACAGAGTACCACATCTTCAGGAAAAAAAAAACACCAAAAATGCAAGCAAAAAAAAAAAAAAGAAAAAAGAAAAATCCCCATTTGTTCCTGGCAAGCAAATGATGCTGTGGTGTTTAACAGATAGCAATTTAACACTGGTGGAGTGTGTCCACTTCCCATCTTCCCTCGTATTCACTCTCCAAGCAGAGTCTCGGAGAGCAATACTCTACCTGGGAACCCACACATCCTGTAAATTACCAGCTGATTGGTACTTCTGCCTATACTGGAACACATAACAAAGAATTTTCAGTTTCTGCATCATGTCAGCAACACTTACCCAATGGATTTAAAAGAAATCTTCAAAAGGGTTCTCTATTTAAATTATTTATTCATTTAATTCTCATTAAAAAGTAACCCAGATTTATTCCAGTTGCACTTAACATCCTCTCTACTTGTGATAAATTCCGTCTGTATAAACACACCTGTGTGACAAAAGCAGCATATAGAAGACTACAGATGTTAAATAAAGTATAGAAGGAAATGTCTCAGGTGGGTTTTAGCCTGATGAACTTTACAGCAATACTGCCCTTTCAAGATAGATGCTCCATGCCAGCTGAACTCCTAATGGCTGAGTGTTATTTCTGTAAGAGTGGTCTTTTTCTAGTAAGTTTTTGTTTTATATATATGTATACATACATACATATATAATCTCCTCACATTATTTTTTTGACCTTGTGGCTGTTGACACCATGTAAGACCAAGAATTCTTTTATTTTTTTCAGAGGCAATGCTTTCCACTTTTCCTGAAGAATTGTCATGTATCTGATCCTGCTTTGTATCTCAGAGAAGGGGGCAGAAGATGAAAGCCTGAAATGTCCAGTCTTTGTGGCAAATAAGAATCAGAAATATAAAAATACCTCATCAGCACTGAATATTATTTGGAAAAGACGCTTGTTGGCTGCAATCTAATTCAATCCTGGTTAGACCAAGGTGCAAGGCTCTCAGATAGGCCTCAGATATGCAAATATCGTAGAATGAATCATAGAATCAGAGAACGATTTGAGTTGGAAGGGACCTTGAAGATCTAGTTCCAAAACCCCTGCATGGACAGGGACACCTCCCACCAAACCAGGTTGCTCCAAACCCCATCTAACCTGGCCTTGAACACTTCCAGGGATGGGGCAGCCACAGCTTCTCTGGGCAACACGTTCCAGCATCTCACTTCACACTAAAGAATTTCTTCCTAATATCTTACCTAAATCTTCCCTCTTCCAGTTTTGATCCATTATGCCTTGCCCTCTCACTATAAGCCCTTGTCACAAGCCTCTCCCCTTCATATACTGGAACACTGCAATGAGGTCCATCTGGAGTCTTCTCTCTCCAGACTGAACAATTCCTCCTCTCTTAGCCTGCCACTGTAGGAGACGTGCTCCAGCCCATGGATCATCTTTGTGTTCCTTCTCTGGACTTTCTGTGAACTACGTGTCTGGAGCTGGGGACTCCAGAATTGGACACAGCACTCCAAGTGGGGTCTTGTGAGAGCCGAGTAAAGTGGCAGAATCACCTGCCTTGACCTGCACCCCATTCTTCTTTTCATGCAGCCCAGGATATGGCTGGTTTTCATGGCCAGGTCGTGTTGATCTTATTCACCAATGGCTCCAAGTCCTTCTCCTCTGGGCTGTTTTTGATCCATCCTCCACCCAGCCTGTATTTGTGCTTGGGATTGCCCCAACCCAGGTGCAGGACCTTGCACTTGGCCTTGTTGGACTTCATGCAGTCTGCACGAGCCCACTTCTCAAGCCTGTCAAATTCCCTCTGGATGGCATCCCTCCCCTCCAGCATGTCAACCTCACTACACACTTTGGTGTCAGCATCAGAATTCCTAAGTGTGCTCTCAATGCCACTTTCCATGTCATCAACAAGATGTTAAAAATATATGAAATGTAGGGGCTGTAGTGGGGCAGGTGGCTGTAAAAGCCAATGGTGAATCTCATATTCATGGTATGAGAGTTGGCAAGGGCTTAACTGACTGTAAAGGATTTTATGATGTTAGGGGATAATTTGAATTTTACATCAGAACACTTTATTCTATTCTTGAGTCTATTCTAGTCTATTCTTGAGTTGTTCATTACCTTTTTTTTTTTTTTTTTTCCCCCCAGAAACTTCTATAGATAACCTTTGTCCAAGATTTTCTATGAAAATTTGTAAGATTTTCTTAGGTTCTTCATTCTTAGAAGGGCATGTTGCATCTTTTGATTAATGAACAACATTATAAAAGCAGATTGTTTAAAAATTTTACAGGTGTAGAAAAACTTTAGTTCTTCCATGGCTATTCTAAGTCCTTGAGAACCTTACTTTGTAATCATGGCAGCTTCTCTTGAAATAGTACACTGATGCTGATGAGGAAAAAAATGTTCCTGAGAAGCTCTGCTCCTGCCTGAGTTTAAGAAGAAGCTCATAGAAAATAGGAAACTTCTTAAAAAGGCAGAATAAGAAGTGAAAAAAAGTTAGGAAAAAAGGGAGAAAATTTTCTGCTTCTGAACATAATTCCTAGCCAGACAGAACTGTCTATATTGGCATGGCATATCAACATAAGAAAATAATAATGATAATTTTTAATGTAAAATATTTTGTTGTAGATATTAATTTTTCATATTTGGCATTTATAAACTGTTTTGCATCTGAACATAAGCCTCAGAACTGGAATAATTGTGGAAAAGTTGTTTCCAGTTAACTTATGTGATTTCAGGATTTGTTGGTTTGGGTTTTTTTTTTGAAAATTTGTGCCAAATTGCTGGTTTCAGACTCTAAACAAAGATTAATTATTCCAGGAGAAAGTCCCATATATTTGAATTCAGACTTTTTCTAAACAGTTTCATATCCAGAGACCCAAGATTTCCCAAGACAAATACTGATAAAAAATAACCTTAAGGTCATAATTCCAAATAATCTATTAAACTGTGAAAGTGTTGTATTGGAATGCAAATATCCATGATGTTTTTCCAAATAACTGTGCATGTCTTTGTGACAAATTTTCCTGTAATGTGCTATATATAAAAATAAAATGAAAAGTAATTCTGAGCAAGAACTGGTTAAGATACCATTGCACATCAGACAGTTGATGTTTCTTCAATAAACTAAGAAATGGAAGTTTCATTAGTCATCTCCAGTTCCTATGCTCACTGTCAATGTACAACTTCCATGAAAAAGACAATATTACAAGGCTTAACCTTGCTTATTTCTCTAACACGACCTTCTTATATGTCTCTTTTTGCTCTCTCTCTGTCTTCTAAACATTCAAGTCTATGGATGGAAAGAGACCTTAAATAGATATCAACCTATTAGAAATCTTATTTTGGTGAAGACTCTAAATTCCTCTTACTAGATCTAGAAACTAGAAGTCAAAGGCAGATTTCCTTCCCCACATTTTCATACGGGCTAAATACAGGAAAAAGTTGGGAAGAGAAATTTCCTGAAGTCCACACATGAATCCATGATTTGAATGGGTTTGCAATGATGAAAATGGCTCTTCATCTTTAGGGCAAATATTTGCTTTTCCTGAGCTGTTGAACGTTCAGATTTTTTTCAGTAACCTTGGTAGGAGCCGAGAGAATCCAGGACCTTTCAAACTCAATACCGTAAGAGTACAATCATACCCTCTAGAGGAATGGAAAGCAACACGCATACCTACACTGTTATTTTGCATCTAGCATCAGATTTGCCATAAACACAATGGCTTCCTTTTTTTAATAATAACTGGTAGAATCTGAATATATTGTATTACACAAAATATTGCCCTTTTTTTTCTTCTTGAATTGCTACAAGTGGCAGAGATTTTTGCACTGGAAATACAAAATGGTGATTTTCTAAACAACCCTGGGCTCCTTCTTTATTCTTCCAGCATTTAATTCATTCTTTTTTGATGGGCTTAGTTCTCTTGTTACCAGTCAAAGTCCCTGTATGATCCGTTTGGACTTCTCAGATTGATATCCTGCTCTCTGGTGAAAAAATAACCTACACTTTCAGAATTGTAGCTCTTTTACCTCCAAACTCCGTTACTTTTCCCACTGATATTTTTCTTAACCTCAAGAGTGATTTCTCTTGAGATGTGTGAAACTGCACAATCACAGCCAACATAAAGTCAAAGGCACACTTTTTCTAAGAAAGTACTGATTTTTCAATCTTCTCCATCTTTCCATACTTCCCATTCTTCCTGCCATGTAATTCTTGTGCTTTACATGTTCTGCAGAGAACTTAAATACATTGTATGCAGCTGTGTCTGAATTCTTCTTGTCCAGCAAGACTGAGAGATAAGATTTCCCCGTGGACGTGTGCTCCTGCACAGATGCTAACAGGATTTTCATTGAGGTTATAAGTCCTTGCTGGTTTTCTGCATTACCATTAACTTGTGCTTGACACTGGTTGGATCCATGGCAGCAGCAGAATTACCTGGCTAAGGATTACCTCCTCAAGGATGATTTTAAAGTTACCACACTATAAAACACCTGTGAAAATTAATCTGGAGTTCAAGCCTGGCACTCTGGAGATGCTGCACGACTTTTATCTCTCCCTCCACAGGCTTATTATCTCCTCAGACTGGACCTAGTTTAGTCTTTGAAATCACATATATTATATAGTGTACATAAATAAAGTATGTTCTGATGTGCCCTGGTATTAAGTTTGCTAAAGAAAAATTAGACTTGCTGGTTATGTCCCTGCAATGTTGACCAATACTCCTTACACTAAACGGAGAAAAAGGATTATTTAAACTCACATTTGATAGACAAAGATAGACCGTTTAAAAAGCAAGAGAAAAAAAAGAAAACCCAAGGATCTGATGAGGCAGAACATTAACATTAATAATCTTTTCTTGGAAACATCCCAGATGGAGAATGTTATGCTGAAGTTAGAACAATAGGTGCCCACCTCTGTTTTTAAACTGAAGAGTAAAGAGAGAAAAGAAGGTGTTCAAGGAAAGACCAATGCACAGGTTCAGGACTGCTCAGAACTGATTTATTGTTCATAAGGAAACACAGCACATTTATCACATTTATTTATTTTATTTATACCTTTATGTTATTTCTCCAGTTCCTTTCAACTAAATTGGTAAATGTTGAAGTGAATCAGAAGAACATTTATTCATTTGGTGAATACCATAGAAATGGTAATACAAGTGTTTGCAACATCTATGGCAATAAACATTAGCAAAGGAAGAATGATGTGGAATGTTCAGGAGAAAAAGGGACTGAAGGGAAGATGCCAGGGTACACACAGGCCAAAGCCATTGCTTTGCTTGTGATGCTCTGTTCAGTTTATAATTATGTTGATGTTGTACATCTGATTGTGGTATATCTCCTGACAGTTTGAAGTAATGGAGATACTGGCAATTTCTGCTGAAGTGCAAACCTGTACCTTCTGTGATGCAGCAGTGCATGGAAACACTGACTTTGGTTTTAGATCCTACATTCTGAATTCTAAGCAATGACTGATTTGGCTTTTGGAGTTTCTTAGACTTCAGTAGGATTAGATGTGTAAGAAAAACATAATTTGGCTTTCTTTTTGTTTGGGCTCAAATTAATAAATAACTTTGGCAAATGCATTTTGAAATCTCAAGTCATTAGCAAAAGCCCAGTGAATTTTGGGCAAGATTTTGTAGCTGAAGTCCTCTTGGCTTCAACAATGGCTGACAGTAGTAAAGTCCTGAAGGCATCTTCCCATACCTATCGAGGTACAATTAATGCTAGTTCCATTTTCCTTTCTCTCCTTGTCAGAACAAAGGAAAGAAGGGACAACAACCTTACTCCTCAATTTCTCCTGCCTGTTGCTATCACCATGGCAAAACAGTTGTGCTGGAGAACGTTCAGCCCTGGTTTAACGATTGTTATGACCACAAAGTTTTCTAGCTCAATGAAACAGGTTTGTCATTGTTATTCTTTATTATAAAAGGTTTCCTGCTTCACCTCGATGATGCACGTGATGCATCTCTGGTGGAACAGGAGCATCACTGACTGCCCACTTGTAGCCTGATACGTGGGTTTTCTCCTCTCTTTTTCAGCATGTAGGCGTGTTTCAGGATCATGATGGGCTAAATGGATTTCACTCAATGGCTTTATGCAAGATTGCTGACAGTCTCAGGCATTCTGCTGTTTACTGAAGGCTGCTCCAGACCTTTGTCACTCCTCTCATCCCAATGTGACAGACGGAAACTAGTCAAGGTATTAACTTTAGTCTGGAGCCCTTGTGTGGCAGGTTTGGAAAAATCAGGCATCTCTATTGGAATGCCCTTCCTCTTCCAACCCAAGAGGACCATGATGACCACTGGGAAATGCATGGAAAGAAAATTTCCATGGAAAGAAAATTTCTGTATTTTGATCTAGCTAAATGATCTTAAAGTAAAGATAGGTCCTGGGTCTGTATCTGTTTATAACAGGGGTCATAGTTTCCTTGTAAATATTCATATAAAATGAAACCAGAAGCTAAATATGGGTTCATATTGTATCAGATAATATTATCCATATGATAGACATTTTCTGTTTTCCAATTCAAGCGTGTATAGGAGTTAAACGTGTGCCCTAAGTTTCAGCTCAGTGCAAAGAACAAGTAAATGCTGGAAATCAGGATTTGTAATGACTAACCCAAGCCATCCTTAACTACCTACAACTCTATCATGTCCTATACTGGCTACGCAACTGCAGAAATACATTTAAAGAAGTAATCTGTCCTTTTAGCTAATAACATCAAAATGAGACCTTTTTCTTCACTTTGCCTGGACCTCTAACCTTTAAAGGTGAGACAGACAGCTGCAGAAAACCTGATCTCATTTTCTGCCCCTGGCAAGATTTTTTCAAGTTCATCTTCTTTTTTCCCTTCTCTCAAAATCTGATGAAAAATGAAATGTCATGAAAACAGGCTCTGAGGCTAAAAAACCTCTGTCTGTCTCTGTGACAGATGTCAGTTTGAAAGGTTTCAGGTCACCTGTCAGAAGTATGTCAGTATGATCCATACAAACATCTACTCAATGTCTAACACTAACATTGAATTCTGCTTTTTAAAATACCCCTTGAAAAAAGAATAAAATTATTTCAAGTCACTGGCTTTTCCCCTTTCTTTTAACTCTGATTAATGAGCCAAACTCTTAGGAAAAAAAACAAAACAAAAAACAACCAAGAAAAAAAAAAAAAAAGGAAAAAAAAAAAAAAAAAAAAAGTGTCTTTAAAAAATGACAGCTTGACCTTTTTGTGCCCCTGGCAGTGAACCAATCAGCATTCTCGTAATCCAAACACAGATGCCTGGAGCTAAACAAATCCTATACTTGTGAAAAAGAATTCAGTTTGCTGTCAAAATACAATGACGAGCAGCAAAGTGCTGCTCTTAAGTAAAATATCCTGAATTAAATTAAAATGTTTTTGATTAATAAAAGGAGCAATGTGAGTAATGTCATACATCACTAATAGCATCATTTGGAAACAATTACTTTGAGGTATTTATGCATATATATTACATATGTACATTTAAAACACAGTACCTCATCTCTACATGAGACATAATCTCACAATATTTTATGCCACCAGAAACATTGCTCATCTAATGTTGCAATTCAGTATTTTGTAATGATTAATTGACAGGCTTGAACATTATTTTGTTTCTAGCTTAGTGTCATAATGTTTGCATTATTTCTCACAACTGAGCTCTGCCCTTTTAAAGACTGAGCCCATGTTTTGTTAAAAAAAAATTAATTGCAACATTAAAGAGAAAATCCCAGCTGCATGACAGTTTTCATCAGCATGTTGTTATAATAGTTTATCAAACAGATACACTGTCAGTTTTCTCCCAATTTCTATTTCCAAATGTCCATTGTAGACTCTTGATGTCAATGTGTGTGTTTCTGGATGTTTCTTAAAAGTCTGTAATGTGAATTCCAGGGTGCAACAAATAGTTGGGGAAAAAAGGTCTGGACATCACACTGTCAGACTACAGATGCACCATATAGAAATTTCAATGTAATTGCAAAGTAATTCAGTGCTAATTTTTGTTTCAGGGCTAAATACACAGTTTCATTCAGTCATGAAACTGATAAGAATGCACAGACAGTGTTTTTATGCTGTGTTTCAGTGGAACACTCCTCTCAGGTGTGAAGTCATCCTTGCAACATCTTTCTAAAATGTTATTTGTATGTCCATAATGCTTCCTTTCTCTCTCTTCTTTTTTTTTTTTCTTTTTTTTTGCTAAGTAGATATACAAAATGTTGAAAAAAAACTGTGTCAGATTTCAGTTCTTTATTATATTTTATTTTATTTTTTTAATAATTGATGATGGCACTGTGCCTCTCTCCAGGAGTTAATTTCATTAACATTTAAACTGGTTCATATGACAGGAAAACAGGCAGCTTGGTACCAAAGGGTTACAGATATTACAAAACAAGTATCAAATTAATTTTGGGCAGTGCTACAGAGGCTTGGGAACAGTTGGACATAGAATCATCCACAGAAAAATATCAGTATTGTTTAGACGAAGATAACCACAAACATCCTGAAATACTTAACCATGTCTAATCTCTTAGAGACTCATGTTCACATTATGTTTTACTTTAATGTCAATATAATATATATATATATTAATTTTTCAGTTGAAGATTATTTTTTAATGCAATCATAGGGTGGAAAAGAAGACATTTACATGTTGCAGGTTGCAAGATGACCAGTATGATTATTTCAAAGCTCTGATGGGAAGGAGTAGTTTTACTAAAAACCACCAGCTGCACAATTTCTCTGGTCACAGTGGATATGATGCAAACTGGACCAGGACTGAGCACTTTCTTGAATACCTTCTGATGCGACCTCAAGTCCCCCTTGCAAGTGGAGGGGAAACCACTGCAACAAGCAATACTCCTCGTGTCTGAAGATCTGTAAATCCTAAGTAATTACAGAGGTTTCCTTTCCAGTTTTCTCATAACTTCAAGGTTTGCAAACAAATCTGCAAGACAGTGGTTTTTTTTGTTTGTTTGTTTGTTTGTTTTTCTGCCAACAAGCTTATTAATCCTATGAGTTAAATGCTAAGAGTGTTTAAACAGAGGATAAACCATTTAACGTAACTTTCTTGCCTCCAGTTATTTTCAGCACTTAGGTTGTGACACTCTGCTCCTCTGAATAAAACTGTGAACTAAAAGGTATACACATTCCTTATCACACAGTAAGCTCTTTTAGAACCTAATAAATTAATTACATCTCCCAAGAAAGTCTTTCACTTGCTTCCCTCCATTAGCATTGCCAGCTACATCTGGCCAGCCAGCCAGATACTGAGAGGGCATAATTGCAGATTACAATCAGAAATGTTGAGGCAGTTACTGGTGTCACACTGGAATTGCACATTATCACTGCCACAAACAGTCTTTCCCTGGTAAGAATAGTGCTTTGATGTTTCAACCCCTAGGAAGAGTATTAAGAAACAAAACAAAACTAAACAAAACAAAAAACAAAAAAAAAAGGGAAGGTGAAAACGGCAACGATTGTGAAGACAGATTTCCCAGCTGAATTTAATAATTCTGAGCAGCACTAAAATTAATTACTCTGTAGTTGTAAGCAGGCAGTGGATTTATGGTAAATGACAGAGTGTTTGCAAATTTTCCTGACTACTCGATTAGAAAATGCACCAAGTACAGGCGTCAGCCGAGCATGCATTATTTAAGTGGTTGGTGTCTGGCGACAATCTGGAAGCTGCAATTGTTGTGGTTGCCCGTAGGAAAATTCGCACTTTCTGGGAGAAATTCTTTCACCTTTGTGTGCCCACAGCACGAATCTCTCCTCATGGCAGCTGTAGGATACACTGGAACTTCATGACCTGGAAAATGTGGGACAACTGACACAAGGTGACCCCCTGAATGCTGGGGTAGGCCCAATTAATTTAAAATTTTGCTTGGCCTTGTCTCTTCCAATTTTCTAAATCCTCTGGAAAAATGATTAATGCGTACGCTGCCAATGCGAAAATATTTTTGACCCTATTAAAGTCGACCAAGGGTAAACCAAGTGTAGGCTGGCATTGTATCAAACTAGCTTTATTAAATTTGATTGGAGGTTTGTATGAGGAAGGGACAGACAAGGACATTATTTTGCACAGCAACTCCCTTTTAAATGAAAATACTGGGAGGAATACTAAGTACTGGTGTGTGTTGGTTCAGAGCTGTATTTAACCGAGCAAAATATTACCAAAAAGAGTGATTATTTCTGTGAAAGCTTAGTATTTCCTCCCTGTGAAAATATGTTGTCGGGAAAGTGAGTTCATTACACAAGAAGCATTATTTGAGAGAGGATGATTCAAACTTTGCCTTACTTCTTGCCTTTTTGGATTTTTATTCCCCAATTTATTCTTGTCCTTCTGGATCTCACAGCTGGAGACACATCCAGAGGAGGGTTTTGAGGAGTGGGACTAGGGAAGGTGTAGGAACTTCAGTCACAGAAAGTGCTGTTTTTAACACTTTTCCCAATGTCTACAACAGTGTTTTTTTTTTTTTTGTTTTGTTTTTTTTTCTTTCTTTCCAGTTGGGTAGAACAGTAGAACCATAGGAATTGAAAGGGACCTCTGAAGATCATAGAGTCCAACCCCCCTGCCAGAACAGGACCACCTGGGGCAGGTCACACAGGTAAACGTCCAGACAGGTCTTGAAAGTCTCCAGAGAAGGAGACTCCACAACCTCTCTGGGCAGCCTGTTCCAGAGCTCAGTCACCCTCACAGTAAAAAAGTTATTCTTCATGCTGAGGTAGAACTTCCTGTGTTCTAGAGTGTTCCAGATTTTATCACAAACAGAAGATCACCAAGCTCCTCCACATTTATCCTGGTGCATTCAGGATCCTTAGACACAAAGCCCTGTTCCATATTCCAGGAACCTTTCTTAAGGATGAAAAGAACATGTTGTCCAGATCTGATTCCTTATGGTGATTATTTTAGTTAAAAAAATAACAAACAAAATGCAAGTAATGCAAAGGAGAATTTTCAAACCTTTTAACCCTCTTGAGTTGTTTAAGACGCATAATTACAAATTGTTCTATACTGACAATGCAAAATAATGCTTCAGCCACTCAAGACAGAGCAAAAGCAGTAACAACTCTGCATAGACAGCCTTGCTTAGAGGTGTAACTGCAGTGGAAAAATAAGCAGACTACTGTCTTTGAGGAGACAGACATAATGATGCACATGAATGACAGTCTTATTTTGGTAAGAAACTGTCAGTCAGCATGTGAGCATTAAATGATTTTGATGAAATCACTGAAGTTCTGCTTGAATTAAGCTTGATAAATTAAAGTGAAGGACCCTCTAAACATTGTTATTGAACCTTTCCAAATGCAGTTTTAGCATCTTCAGCAAATATTCCATCGTATCTGGATGTAGTGCAAATATAAACACACACACACATTTATATGCATGAAGTTATTAATTAGAGAGATATGGACAATTTTTTTCTGTCTACGCTGGTTTTAACCAAGTTATCTAGAGTCAGAGTGAAGTGTTATATGTCTCCAAGCTTGTGAAATGTCATTTAAGCCAGCTAAAAATTAGAGGTGATACATGAAGTTTGGATCTGACTATCAAATATATTATTTTTACCAAAACTCTGAACTCACCCACAGGCCTTGTGCATTTATGTACTAAGGAACCATTAATACATGAAGACCTCTGAATACTTGTTTACTGACATAAATTTGGATTGGCTGAAATGAAGGACAATGTAAACCAAATGTGAAAATACTTAGATACATGCATTTGGAAGAGAAACATGATGGTAGCTTGTCCCAATCCAATAAATGAAATAGTTGCAAAGATTTTTGAAATGAAAAGTACATATATGTACATGTAGGAGGGCACCACTGTTATACTTGAGTTATTTCATAGTTTGTGAGTCAGTGGACTTGGTAACTTCTCAAGTAAATTAATGTGTTTCCAGCACAGAGTGGACTGCTGACAGCATTTCTGAGAACAGCAGCAAATCCAAGAACAATAACAAAAAGAATATTTGGATGATTTTGAGCTACTTTTAATACTGAAACTTCAAAGATGAGTTCACCAAAGGGTGAGAGAGCTCCTGAATTGTGCAAGTCTAATTTGCTGAAGAGATGTAGATTCTAAAATGACTACATAAATTGCAATTAGTTTTTTCACTTCTATTTTACCTCTGTGCTTTATGTATTTATAAAACATCTATAATTTTGTACTTAACTAAGAAGCATTTTGAGTTCAATTCTCATTAGAATTCTCCCCTAGGAACTGAAAAGAGAAACACAGAGAGACACCTGTAAGCTGGTTCCACCAAATATTTTACTAATTTGTAATACAAACCTCTGGTTATAGGAAAACATCTGCGGTTGATGTTTTGCAAATGCTTTCTTGGAGATACATCAAAAGCCTGTTGTGTTAGGTCCTCAGTTTGGACTGCTCCTAGGACTTCCACTCCTGTGGCTTTTGCCATCACCTTGATATATTACTTCTCTTTTCAGCCTTTTCTGGAGAAGTCAGACCTTTCAGTGACAATTTTCTATAAGAACAAGAATTGTGTTTGCTTGCCAGGCTGTCTGGGTGGTGGTCCTGCTGTTGAACTATGTGCTTGGTGGTTACTTGTAAACTTGTGGAGACTGTGGGATAGATAAATTGTGAGAAAAGTGAAGAACCCTGGTATCTTGTAATTATGAACAGTATCTGTGTATTGAGCCAGAGATCCCATCTCACTTCAGTGGTGAACATCAGAGAAGAAAGGTTCATGTTTGACTGACAAACCACTGTAGGAACCGGGAACACAATAAAATAACAGTTTTCTGGTGTATGTGGGAAATGAAAGATCCTGTCTGAGCTTAGTTACAGTTTTGAAACCAACTGCTTGTCTTCCAAAAAGGCTCAATCTCATTCCTACAGGCAATTAGAGCCACCTCATCATTATCCTTAGACAGAAAGTGCAAGATTTGCTCTGTCAAAGTCACTTGGGTGTCCAGTTCATGGTACATCACGTCAGGATTTATGTGGATTCAAGGGTCACAAAAAGAGTACATGTTGTTCTTAGCTGATGTGGTATCAGATTGATTTACCTCAACAAACAGGAGAGGTGGTCAAGCATGAACAAAATTAATGCATGCAAAATATGCAGCATCAATGACATCTTTTGCTCTAGATGAGTCTGCAAACTCACTGGAGCTGGGAGTCAAGATGTTTAGATTTCAGGGAATCTTAAATCTCCAGATTAGGTGCTTTCTATTTGTTGTCTCTTTTAGTACTTGTCCATTTTCTGCACTGGACACTTTTCTTGCTTAATCCAAAATCTACAAGATTCCTGCTTCCCTCAGGGTGAGAGAACCAGGAACCTCTTGCTTATCAAACTAAGGGTTTTGTTTATATCCAGCTTTGAGATGACTCCATCAATCAAAATGCCCCTGTCAGGCCATTTCTGTGTCAGTATTGGTTCTGTCTCTTCCTGAAGGGACCCTAACTTCTGGGAGAATTTGGGCTGTCTCCACTTTTTGGTGTGCTACATGCAGGCACTATACTGGCAATTTTTTGAATACTACGGAGAGTAAGGGGAGGAAAGCAGTTGAAAACCAGTTTGCAGAGAAAACACGGTAATTTCCTTGAGAAAATGTAGTAACAACTCATTTGAGCACCTGGCAAAATGCAGAAGGTTGATTTGCTGGATGAGATACAAGAGATGGGTCTGTCCCTGGATAGCTGACCATATCCATTGCCTAAGTGGGAAGGCATCACTGTTCACACCAACACCTGCTAAGGGGCGAGGAGAAGACCTACAAAAGGGTTGGTAAGTAGTAGACTGATGATGTCTTCACACTGAAAGGCCTGCCAAAAGCTAGTGCAATCTTGAGTTCAGTCCAGCTTAACTCCTTTTCTCTTTTGTTAATTTTTCAATGAAAAACAGACATGGAACTTTCCAGAAAAAAATCAAGTCTGTAGTTTAGATGAGTAGAATAACAGCAGATAATTTTCTTTTTTATGTCCAAAGATACATATACTTTCTATATAAACTACCACATCAATACTGTAGCTAGAATGGCAGCTCTAGTTATTTTCCTGCTGCATGTTGAAAAGTTTTCCAGCTTTGGATTCTGCAGAGGCAAAGCCCTCACTAACTGATGCCCAATTAGTGTAATTCCCATATTTCCAAAATTAAGTATAAAGGTTGAAGTAATTAGTAGTTATTTCCTGTATTAGGCAGAGTAGAAATTATGTCTTTCATAACACCACAATTCCTAAGTGACTGAGGATTGCCTTTTATGCAACACTTCCTACCAGGTTTTACTGTGTTAAGGAGCTGCATGGTTCAGTCAGGAAGACAGAATTCTCTGCATCCCAGAGATCCAACTGTAATTGCAGCATCTTTATAAGGCTCTTATTTAACTGCTGTTGCATGGCAGTGCAGCTGAGCACTTGGTTCTTGCTCAATGTAAGTTGCTGAGGGAGACACTATCTAGGATATGAAGTAATTTAAGACATGTTCCTACTCCACAGCTTAACTCTGATGGAAACAAACTGGTTGAAGTTGTTTCCTTTTCTATATTTCTCTATCAAAGTGTCATGACACTTTCAATTTATTATTATGCCTACCATATCAATAAGCAGGTATTCTGATGATTTTTAGAGTATTTTTCTTGGTGCTTTTGTTTCATAGCAGAATTGTGCCAGCTTCACGATCATCAGCTGACTCTTTTTCACCCTCAGATATCGATCAAGACCTTTCTAAGTGAACTATTATCTACTCATTCTAATAATCCAAAGATAACTTGAGAGATCAGCACGATTTAATAACCTAAAACTTTGTATTTATTTTTCAGGTACTGTACCATACCAGCACACTTCTATCATGTCACATTGTGTTACACAGACTTACAGTGAGAAGAAATTTAACGGGAAGTGACACAGTGTAAGTGATGCACTGACATGTATAATTTAAAGACTATACTCTTGTTGGAAGCAGACACCTGCAATTAATTCAGATATTTGGAATTCAAAATGAAAGTGATGATTAAAGCCAGAAGGGACTGAAGATGCATATTAAGCTCATGAACTCATGAATTTCTCTGTTTATCTAGCAGAACAGAACAGTTACTAAATTTCTTCGGAGAACCCAGCTGCAGAGTATCATTGCTGATGCTTTGATGAGGTATTATCAGTCTATAAAATACACAGGTATTCAGGTTTCTTCAGGTCCTATTAATAAAGATGGAGCTTGATCTGAAAACACTTTAAAATGGAGATAGCTTTGTTTTCTGTTCTCTTAATAGTTTTTATTAAACAAATATGAGGATTGGTAACTAATTTAATCCAGGCAATTTCAGTTGCTTTCTATGGTGTTATGTTGGTGAGTTTACTGAATATCAAGAAGAGATACTGCTTCATGGATGTGACCAGCAGTCATAATTCTGTATTATCAGTTTTACATCTTATAAATACCTCTTCACTGGCAATTTTAGTGCAACAAAACATGCTGGCCTTGAGGTGTGCCTACCCATGGTTTGGATTTTTTTTCTACCGTTGCGTCCCAGTAACCTCAAAATCAGAATTTTTATAATCTCTGGTGGTGGGAAAATACTGCTGTGTTTAGCTGTGCCCTACCATGGAAACCTTAAAAGAGCCAACAGCTTGAGCCCTTCATACTAGTAGTGGCAAGTGTTATGATCTTAAGATTGAAGAAACATGTGCTGTCTGTCTATTGGAATAAGTCAACACATGAAGGCTATAGATGCCTCTATTTACTCAAAAAGACATTTAAGAAAGCTACCAGAACAGCTTTGGAATATACATCATGTGAAAAATATAAAAGAACGGTGGTTTCCACTGTAAGTTCGTGCTTACTAACTTTATGGATAGGTTACCACTTATTCAATGCCAACCAGTATTTATTTATACCTTGTCTTTTATTTCCCACTGGACTACAGACAATTGATCAAAAAGACAGTGTTGACAGACATGTAAATCAGTAAACCAGAGATAAGGATCTTTGTGTAAAAATAATAGTAATGTGAATGTTAATGACAAGGGCTCTGTAAAAAGTTTTGGTTTGTGTTGTTTTGTTTTTTCCTTTAAGTGTAAACCCTTCCTTTTTTTAAACAATGAGAGCCGACAGAAAAAAAAAAAAGTAAGAGAAGTAAGATTTGGAGTGGAAATTAAAGACGACTCTGGCATCCTTAACTCATGTATTAAGAAAGCCCAACAATTAATCAATAGTGCTGGGACATCAAATATATGGAGAATATCCCAGGTGGACTGAATGCATCAAGAACACAAATCTGTGTGATCTTTGTGCTGCAAAGTGGAAGCAGTATTGCAAAGATCTGCCCTTCTGCTGCACTGGGGTAGCCCCCACTTGCAAAAATGCTCCAAGATGCATTCCCCTGGTATTGGAAATATATATGTATTTGTATTGCTAACAGAGGTCTTAGGTGCAGGCTGTCTGTCTGTTGCCCTCTAAATTGCTGATTATTCATTTTTCCACATCCTGTCATTTCTAGGACTGTTTGATTAGGCAAACAGTCTTCCCCCTCCCCTTTTTTTTTTTTTTTTTTT
>NW_009953941.1:170160-182346 GCF_000747805.2 Chaetura pelagica
TTCCCTGGCTAGACTGCCTCTATCAGCCAATAACGGGGTTTGAATTGTGAGGCTGGGCAACCCAGTACAACATGCTTGCTTCATTTTCCCTGAAGAGTTTGGCAGTCCTGAAAGACATGCTCAGTGTAAACGAACAACTGAGAATGTAATTAAGAGGCATGTTAAACTATAAAAAAGGGGTAGTAACCACAGTATGCTTTCATTAATTAAAGCACTTTCTAATATCAGCCAATTACATCAACCTCCTCTGGCCCTTATATTTCTTAGGCTTTGTGTAACTGGTCCCTTTATCTCTAATGGGATCCTTATAATGCTGACCATGTGGCTTTAGAACAACACCAAAATGCTAATCTAATTCCCAGTGTTGCCCAAAGGCATTACATGGGCCCTGACATGGATCCAAGATTGGTGGCACCCTAATTCAAATAAAAGCAAGAATTAGGGCTGATCAGGTGTCTCAGTGACAACAGTACAATGAGCGATTGGGGGAAGGTGGGGGCAGGTTGGGGAGGGGGAGATGGCAGCGGCAAACGATCAGGCACATTTCAAAAGTAATTGGTCTCCAGGGAGGGTGCGGGTTGCTTCCTAGACCACTTCTACAGAGCCCTTTGCACCTTGCCAGCTGGAGGGAAAGTGCAGCCACTTCCAGAGAATAGCAGCGGGGCTAATGGAAGTGCATGTATGTGTGAAAATGGAGAGCAGGCAGCCTGAAACCCAAGGAGTCGATTAGAACAGGACTTCCTTCCAGATTTTCTCTGTTTTGAAAATTCAGTCTCTTCATTGTGCTGATTTTGCAGATAGCTAGATCAGATGCTGAGATTTAGGATCCCTAAAAGAACTAGTTTAAAACCACAGGGCTACACCTCCATCCCTGTCTTGTTGCATAAGCAGCACAAAATGAAATAACTTCAAAGGAATAGTAAGGTTTCTCAGTATTTTTTTGTGGGTGTTTTTTTTTTGTTGTTTTGTTTTGTGGGATTTTTTTTTTTTTCCCCTCTAACATTCACTTTGTGGAGTACTTTTATTCTGTATATCTCAAAGCATTCTCCAGTTGCATGACTGCACCATCATACTTTGTGCAAAGGGGAAAGACGTGAAGAGCTGGTCTTTTGTGCTCCAAGACACTGAATGCAACTCCAAAACAGACCTAATCTTGTCGGCTTATTCCACTAGATTACAGGCTTCTTCTTAAAAATAAATAAATTTGATGAAAAAAAAATAAATCTCTGCTGCAGCTCTAAATGGAGCAACTGAACAGGTAGTGCAGTAAGAAACCAAATAATCCAGGAAATATTTCAGCTCATTTTAGCTGTTAGAAACTCCCTAGGAATTCTCTTTATCAGACTTCCCCTGGCTTCTTGCTTTGTCATGTCAGGTACCAGCACGTCTCTAACTTTAGCCTGTAACCACTGTTCAGGCATGACTAAGCTTTTCCAATGTGACTAAAACACAGCATTTAGTCAGTGGAATTTAACACTCTCTTTCAAGATCCATCTCTGTGTTGCTGTGTCCCGGGCAGCTTGTCCAATCCAATCTGTGCTTTTGGGCATTAGGGCAGAAAATTTCACATCTTATTTGGAAGGTGATTGCCAGACTGGCCTTCAGAAGGCTGTAAGAGGATCCCAAATTTTTATTACTTTCTCCCATCTCTTTTTTATGGCTCTGCAAGTGACAGAAACAATGTGCAACAGACAATTAAGCTCTGATTTTTTTTACATCTGCTGGAAAGGTATTGAAAGATCTGAGAGTGCATTAGAAGACAGGACTTGCTGATAGACTAAATCAACGTCTGCAAAATAATTTCTCAGTAAGTAGTAGAAATACATTTACAGACAAAATTTTTGTATTTTTTTTCTTTGAAAAAAAACCACCACTCACTTATTTCCCTCCAACTTTACCACATAAAACACAGCTTTGAATTGTGTTAGTTCACCTGGGAAGCCACAGCTTAATGCAGAAATTGTCTAGAAGCAGACAAACAAGGGTGGTGTTGTGGTCTCTGTCATGTCTTCTACAAAAATACCTGTCATTAGAGCAACCTGCTTTGTGCCATGTTAACACCATCTGACTCTTACCAAGACATTTCAGCCTTACGGTCCAATTGACTGAATACTCTTCTTTGTGTCTCAAGCTACTGTGGCAAAGATTTAAATAAAAAATTGACTATTATACTTTTCTATCTCCTCGCTGGAAGAATATTTGACTCTGATTGGCTACCAGGCTATACACTCTTTAATCCTGATAATAAGGAAGGTTAAATTCAGACACGTTGTGACCATCTTATGTTATCAGGAGCAATGCAGACAAAAAGACTTTGGATTAAAGGAATGGGTTTGTGGTGAGACATCATCCCACAGCACCTTCCCATTCCTGTAGAAGTCACTGGGGTGCCCCTTAGTGCAGTGCAGATCCTTGGGCTACCAGGCTGTGCCTTTTTTTCCAGCTTTTCTCAGGAGGTGGCATTCCAAATGCAGGCACATCAGAGAATTATCCACCCCCTCACCTTGCAAAGAGTGGCTCTCCCTTTGCTGGAAGAGATTAAGTGGAGTGTTAGCATGCACCTGCTGCAGTTTTGCCTTTGTCCTCTTCTGAATGCATTTGTCTGTTAGTGGAAATATCTTAATTCCAGAGAGTGTAACAACCCTGATTATATTTTTAACTGCTTTACAGATCACACAGCAGACAAATAATGCCTATTCTCAAAAAGACAACTAATTTTCATTTTCAATCAACTTCTCCACAAGATTTTTCACATAGCCTCCCTTCACACCATTAATTTCATTTTAGACCTGCCAACATATCACACATCCCTTTGCCTGCTGTGCTAACATGTTTACACATGCTCATCCTTTATTACTACAAGAGAGGCAAGACTCATAACAATGATCACCCTTACACTCTCCAAAAGTTCTGGGCAAGACTTTGGCTCCACCAGAACAAACCCACCACCACCAACAATAAAAAGCAGAGAGAGAAAGGATTTAAGGATAAATGAGGAGAAAACAACTCAATTAATAGTAAGGAGAAGCTCCAGCTTAAGCATACTCCAGGTGACTTTGCAGCACTTTGCAGCACTTAGCTGTCAAGGAGAGGAACCGGGCACTACACTTCTTCAAAATACCCTGTGTAAATCTGTAAGCTTTGAGACAGGGGAAAATTTTAGTTCATATTCAAGCAATTTCAGCTCACTGCAGGTAAGATTCCAACAAGGTTTTCCTTTGAGCTGCTATGTGCGAACATATGGAGGCAGATTTCCACATTCCAGATGCAGAGGATGGGTTCTTACCCTGAGTGGGTAGTCACCTCTCCTGTACAGTGAAAAGGGCTGGTGGAGGAGAAGGGTTTTGCAGCCAGGCAAAACACAGACCTATGCTGCAATGGTCACCAGAGGTCACAAGGAGGCTTAGTCCTTCCATCTTTCCAAAATGGCAAAGCTGAGGCCTCAGTGTTTTATGAGAATTAGGTGTGCTGTGGTGATCATAGAATCATAGATTTATACAATGGTTTGGATTGGAAAAGACCTTGAAGACCATCGATTTCCAACTTCACTGCTGTGTCAGGTTCCCACTAGACCAGGTTTCTTCAAGCCCCGTCTAGTCTGACCTTGAACACTTCCAGGGATGGGGCAGCCACAGCTTCTCTGGGCAGCCTGAGCCCATGTCTCACCACCTTCACAGACAAGGGCTTCTTCCAAAGGTCTCAACTAAATCTTTCCTCTTCCAGTTAGAAATGGTTTCCCTTCACCCCATCACTTCTGTTCTTGTCCAAAGTCCCTCCCCAGCTTTCTTGGAGCCCCTTCAGGCACTGGAAGGTGCTCTAAGGTCTCCCCAGAGCCTTCCCTTCCCCAGGCTGAGCACCCTCCACTCTCCTAGACTGTCTCCAGAGCAGAGCTGCCCTGACCTCCTCTGGGCTTGCTCCAAGACCACCTAGTTCTTCTTGTTTTGAGGACCCCAGAGATGAACCGAGAATTGCAGGAAGGTCTCACCAGAGTGAAACACAGAAGGACAATCCCCTCTTTTGCCCTGCTGGTGCACTAAGATAGCTAACCTGCTGATTTCCTAAGGCATCTCGTTTCTCTTAACAGAAACACCAGATTTAGCTTTTAAATATGCCCCTTGGCTTTCCACTTGCAAGGGTGGAAGCAGCAAAAGGAACACTTGAAGATGAAAGATCCATCATACAGAGAAAGGGTTTCCCACAGCAACGTGGTGGGTCCCCAGTGCCGGTGCTCCTGCTCCCACCCTGATTTCATCGTCACTGGCTCTGCACCCACCAGCTCCCAGTCTGTCACTCTAACAAGCTATTATTTTGCAGAGGCCATCCACTCTAATTATCCCTGCACCAGGAGCAGTGACATCTCTGCTGATGGCCATTGCTCTCTCTACGTGCCTCGCCGAACCGCCCGGCTCGTTCCTTTGTGTGCAAGTGGCTCAGAGTAATTGAAAACCTCACGTAATATCGGGTCGCTGGGGTAAGATAAGGATACAAAACATATTAGTGTTTCACATGGCAGGGCCAGAAAGGTGAAAAGACTTGATCGACTGTTTCTGCAGGTTCATTGAGATTAGCTCAAGTGAAGGCCCTCTTCTGCTCTTCGTCTTGAACATGAATAGAAAAAATGTCACGTGTGTCGTCTCTTCTCTCAGCTGAAGGAAAATTAATCCAGGAGAGAAGGGGGAATGAGCAGAGGTTTTTTTTTTTTTTCTCCAAGTTTTGTTGTTAATTAAAAAAACAATTATCAGGGATTTCTAATTACTTTACAAGTACACTGTAGCCTGTACCTACTCTTCAGCAAATTAGAGGGAGAATACTTGAAACATCTTATTAAACAGAATTAGTCTTTCTCCACATACATTCACACTTCTGCTTAATAGCCTTTTCAAGAAACACTTCTGTGAAAGAGTTATGTCCATTAAGGTATCTTTCTGCTATTAGTATTGTTCAAAACTTTCCATGTTTTTCTGCTGAAATAAAATGGCAAGACTGGCCTAAGGAGCCGGACTGCAAAGACCTTTATGTCCCTTATAACAGATGGCCCAAGAAGAGTGGCTGCATAGAATGTTGAGCACCATGGTAAGAAGGAGATAATCACTTCAGGAACTCAGCATAAACCTTGAGAGACACCAAACATCACCAATACAGAGAGGGGAGGATAGGTGAAAACTTGACACAGCCTTTGAGAGGAAGTTAATAAAGTTAGATTAAGTCTGTGATCTGTGTTACAATGTAGAGAAAATCACCCAGTAATTAACCAGGTGAAAAAAGCAGCAGAGAATTGGTGATTTGGGGCAGCAAATCCATAATCGTCAAGGTTTTACCCCTGGTGGTGCTGAGTTTTCTGCAGAAATACTGCGTTTAATTCCAAGCAATCAGTAACAGAAGAGCAGTGACCTTAGTAGAAGAATTCAGCAGCAAAACACTGAAACAATAGAGAGATTAATGGTGATGGCAGTGATTTACACATAGTTAGAAAAAAAACAAAACACAAAACGAAACTCTTCTGATATGTTTAAAATATGTGAACAGACAATATGTGCTACAAAGAGAACATGACCTTAAGAAATCATATTGCTATTTAGATATGGTTTAGAAAAAAAAAATGTAAAAAGAAAAAAGAAAGAAAAAAGAAAAAAACCCCACACTTCCCTGACAAAGGTGTTTTAGAGTTTGCAGGGGTTTTCAAAGAGAAGCAGCAGTCCCATTGATTTAGGTACTGGACTTTAGCTAAAGGGCAAAGCAATAGCTAGTAAAGTATATAGGCCACCCTGCTCAGGACTTCTAATGATCTTATATTCTTTCCCAAATGTCAATGGTGTAATTCTTTGTTTCATAGCCTGAAATCCTTCGACTTTTCTCAATTATAATGAAAGCAACTGAAGTGAAATAGAAAATAAGGAAGAAAACTTCACAATGGTATTTTGAGATGTTACTGTTTTCAACTCAGCATAATGTGCATTATCAGGTTCACTTCCTTATTTCAGTGTAATTAATTGGTCACTTCCTGACATATGTGGTCAGTACAAACATTAATTGGTAGAGGTAATACTTCAACTTCTTCACTGTGCCCAGGTGTAAGAATGAAACCAATAATTTCCTTGCATTTGGAACAACCAGCTTAGGGGTTTTACGTTTGCTTTTAAAGAAAGCTTTCACATTTGAAATACAATCTTTTTTTAATTCTATTTTTTAACATTGAATCAGTTACTGTTTGATGTCAAACTCTGACTGAATCTTACTTTGAATATTCAAATATTGTTTAGGTTATTGTTTACTTTCTATAATTTATATAGATACCACACTAAAATATAACACCTGTTTTACAGTTTCTTAGCAAACACTAAGTAAAAATAAAAATAAAAAAGAGGAAAAAAAAGGCTCACTTACCTAGGAATATCCTAGAATTAAAATTTTTCTCACTTTAATTCTTAGTTACTGTATCATTCAAGACTGTAAAATATCTGTTACAAATGCTTCTTCCTGAGTTTTTAAAACCACTCTTTTCCCCATTCCCCCTCCCATCCCAGCCCCGTGTGGATTTTCATATGCTTTAGGAGGAGAAAGAGTCTTTAAAAATCACAAGGTCATCTTGGGCTTGTAAAACACAGCATAGAGTTTGGTTAGTCCAATTTGATGTCTTTTTATGAATCTCATTTAGCCATTTGTGTTGTGCGTCACCTCGTATTTACATTCAGCACATAGTAACAGTAACGTTACTTATGCAAAATACAATAGATGGAACTTTTCCTGAAATAACCAGTTAGTCCTCGAATTTCTGTACAATCTCCCTCTTGTGTAAGTAATAACAACAAAATTACATATTGAATGATATTCTGAGGAACATATCTTTTAATTGGTTCCTGTGCACCATCATGTTTTCCAAGATGGCAGTACCACAGAGCAACATTAATATCTATTCAAAGCAAAGTAGATCACAGCTGGCAGGTAGATTTTATTAGAGACTTATGAGGAAGAAATAAATTAAGCCACAAGGGATAAAACTGAATAGGTTGAGGGCAGACTGAACCCAGAGTGTTATCCACCCTCCTATGTCAAATTTGTCTGTCTTGCAACTTTAACTAGGTTGTCCTTGAAAACGACGAAAGGAAGCGCTGTGTTTGTTGTTGAAGACCTGTCTTCCAGAAGGCATGAAGGGCACCAGCATCTGTCTGGGCTCCCTGTGTCTGCAAGGATCCCTTGTCACTGGTTTGCTTTTCCATGTTGGAAAGAAAAGGGATAGTTTTCATCCTAGTAAACCTCGCCCTAAATAGAAATTAACTCTATAAAATTGACAGGTTTACCCTGGTTCTTTTTGTGCCTCAAAGCTTTTCTATTTTCCATGCTATGAACTGGCTTATAAATCCAAGGCTTTTTGTTAAAAAAACCTTTTACCAGTTTAGATGTGGACTGAAGTGATGTGATTAAAAATTAGTTTAAATCATTACTGATGAGGCATTATCATCAGCTGATAAACAGGGCTCCAATGGTTTTGTTAAAAAATGATCCTCTTTAACCTAAGAGATGCAAAAAAGTTTTGATGATATGGACATTTGGAGAAGGACAGAGCAATAATAAATTATGTTTTTATTGTTGTTTTTTTTTCATTTTCTTAAGCCTGGAAACACTTTGTGTGCATTTCACTACTTCCCTGCAGAGAAGAAGCTCATTTGTCAGATTCACCTTCTAGTTGTGCCTGTCTTCCACAATGCAGAAATGGGGAGAGAAACATTTATCAAAAAAAGAAATGTCTATACAGCAGAGGAAATTGGTGGGCAGCTTAAAGGACAGATCTGATTCCTTTTACAACAGTTAAATAATTCTTTGCAATTGACTGTATTTCAAGTTGCCAGTATCCCATTAACTTTCAGGTCTTTGTGAGGACAGAAGTGCTTTATGCAGAAGCTGACCTATTTTATTTCTTTTTTTCATGTATATTTCAGCACAGGAAAGTTAGTAGCATCCTAATATATTATATACTGTAATTATGACATGGTTGTATTTGTGTAGTTTTATTGCAGATACACTTTTTTTCATGTTCTGCTTGAACCATTTGCCTTCAATAAGAACTGAAGTGACCTCTTTCTTTCAAAAACTATTTATTACAGTTGCAAGACCTACATATTCTATTTCCATATGCACTGCTGCTGGTTCTTGGAATATGCTGGCAGCAGGCTTTTTTTTTCCTTTAGTTGTGATAATAGCCAATACAAAAAACAAGCACTGTTTTAAATTCATCAAACCTGCAAATGAACATTAACAAAACTGGACAATTAAGGATTTCACAGGCTACTAAAGATATGGGAGAAACCTCTGAAAGTTTAATAATGTTCTAGAGGTACTGCAGTAAGAATACAAAAGAAAAAAGAGAGAAACATAAGGTTAAGTGATGTTTTAATTATCCAGCTGTTAAAAGTTGGAACAAACATTTCAGAAAGGCTTGAGAGTTCAAAAACATGACACTTTTTAATAGCCATCTGCCTGACATGCCCATCTTTCCACATCTGAATGTTTCCTTATGTTTTTCAAATGTATGGGTTGTCCTGAGAGGAAATACTTTGCCTCTTTACAAACTTTTCTTTTCTTGAAATCTTTAGCAAGTTAAAAAGACCAGATGTAAAATTATGTAACTGAAGGGAATATCCCAGGTATAAATCTGCAAAGGAGTCTGTGGGTTTATTATTTATTTAAAGTACCCAGCTTTTATCTCCCACAGATGTAATACACCATTTTTGCCCAAACTGCCTCTTGGCTGCAGGTATCACTCTGCAGAGGTCAGGTCTTTGCTAGTCTGCATGTCCCTAAAGCACTATGAGTTTCAACTGTTCTAAATTTAAAATGCCCCCTATTAATCTAACTTCTCAATCCTGTGCCCTTCCTACTATCCCATTTCCATGTGGCAGTTAGCAGACACAAACAGAGGTGTTAGGAAAGCAGCCAGAATACAAAAAATGGACTGATTGGATTAAAAAAAAAGTAATATTTTCTTCCTTGCAATACAGGTGCTGATAGCAAATATCAGCAAATACAAATTTATTGATAGCAGTTTTCTTTACTAGAGCTTTTCTGCTGCCAATCTCACAACACAATGGCAAAAGTTTGCTGAGGTTTGAAGTTGGTTCATCAGTCTAAGTTGTGTTTCATTGATGTTAAACACAAAGTAAATCATTAGGTTATCAAAACATTTTCCTTAAAATAAAAATAAATAAAAAAAATCAGTTCTACTCTTCTGAGTATTTGAATATTTTGAGGATTGAACAGAATTCAAGATGTTTGTACTGTATTTATTATGCAATGTCTTACTGTAGAAATTCCATTCATGTCATGTCACCAGGGGAAGTGTGTCCATGGGATGGTGTTGGTCTTGACAGAAGCTCTTATGTGTCCCAAAGCTGGTCAGGTGCTGGTGCACTTGCCCCATGACAAGAGGCTGAAGGAACAGGATTCTTCAGCCCATACTGGTGAGGTTTTTTTGTCTAAATTTAATCTAAATGTTTGCAAAACTGGCCTGGAATAATTACAAAGCAAAGTTCATTTGTAATATACAGAGGTGCCACAAATCCAAAAAAAAGAATGGCCTCTTTCCCACCCAGCCCCATCACCTCACTTTTATCCATTTTTGCTGAAGCATTACAGCTTCAAGGAAAATTTTGAGTTGAGTCTGGAGAAAAGTTTGAGTTTTTACGTTATGTCTCTCTCATAATTTACTTCTGGAAATACAAGTTTTTGTGAGAATACAGAAATCTAAAAATCTAAACTTTGAACATTCTTCCATTTACTAAGAGTCATTTTAAATGAGCTTACTCAACACCCTTAATTTTCAAAATATAAATACCAAGATGGTTGTTTTAATAAAGACAGAGGTCCAACCCTGCTGCCTATAAAGGTGATAACTCATCATCTGGACAAAATTAAGCTGTAAATGCTCCATTCAATTTTTATTTTTTTAAAAAATTTTATTTTATTTTTTTAACAATTAATGAGATCCAGGCACTGAAACAAATGACCTCATCTTCTTGTTTCTCAATTCCTATCCTACACTGTCTAATGATTCTTCTTCCTTCCTTGAGCTGATCCTGGAGCTTGCTTAAAGCTGAGCAAAATAAGTTATTTGTTGGATTGTTACTGGCAAGGGAAGCAGAGAAGGTCACACAAATCTTTGTAGGGTTTTTGGTTTGTTGTTTTTTTTGCATTTTCTGAACTGGTAATTTGCAATATTCTTCAAGCTTTTATTGGAGAAGGGGCCACCCAGGGCTAATCCTTCAACATCTCTGGGTTGTAGCAATCTCCTTGCAGCTCTCTAATCTTTCCATCTGTGTCAGTAGATTCCAGGTCTGACGGAAGAAGCTGGTTAGATGAAGGAATACTTACATGACTAGTAAGGATGGATAACCAGACATGGTGATTTATTTTTGATGAAGTTAAAGCTTTGAGTGCTTCAGTATAGAAGAAAAGGAAATGAATATTTTTATTCTCTAGGTAAGAAAATCTGAGAAACCCTGTGGTCATGACCTAACACAGGTAATACTCCTAAAACCCACTCAAAAAATATTCACAGTTTTCATACATTTTGCAAACATCCTGTTCTTCTAGTCTTTGCAGGTGTTTCTACCATTCCTTGCATGGCCAAGCACTTATTGCCTGTGAAAATAATAAAATAGTAAAATTTTTTAGTATATTCTCAAAAACTCAATAAAATGATAAGTGAAATGTTTCTATAACATTACTCAATAAAACACTGAATTTACAACCCTTTCAAAACTTCCCATAATTTAAAAACTTTTTAAAATAGAAATTTTGTTCTAGGTGTTGGAATGAGAAACTAGAAAATTACAGAAGACTGGTAATATTTGATACCAATTTAGTTAACATATATATATTTTTTTTCTCTGAAGCCAAGGCTTTTAGGAAAATCAGCTATACCAAGAAGCATATTTTGTAGCTGGTTATATCTTTCAAGAATCTATAAGTTGGAGCACAATTATTCTTTTCCTAGTAGGACTCTCTCCTCTAAGACTCTTGCAGCCTTCAGAATCAGGAACCTTTTACAGTGGTTTTCGACACAAAATATGATACCTGTATACAATGCTATATACACATGCTATTTGATTTTTACAAAACACAAGGTGTTCTTTTGACTGTGTATGTGAACTTTGAAATTATACGGATCTCATCTATCTCAGCTCTTGCTCTGGTAGTTGTAGTCTTCTGGTAGGAGGGAAAGCACCCCAAAACTCCCCTCTCCTATCTTTGTTCAAATAGGAGACTCAGCAGGGCAGAAGACAGTGTGAAGGATGATGAATATCAGAAAGGTTACACTCATTCAAGCCACATGTAAGTTGTGAGGTTTTTTAGTGCTTCTAATTAAACTAAACGCTATAAAAGTAGGAAAAAAGTCACCCAATTAGACAGACTGAGGGACTGAAAAATAGAACTAACTTAAAAAAACATGAAATCAATGCCCAAAACGTGTGAGTGTCAGCTGAAGTAAAAAAACTTAATCTCTAGACTGTATTATTACTTTTTACTAGCCCTTTCTGGAGTGTGTAACTATAAGAAAAGCAATAGCCACAGATAATAATCATGCTGCCAGTTGAGGTATCATACCCAGGATTAGCCAGGGCTTAGGAAGAGGACAAGGTCATTGCCAGGGCTCTCCAATTACTACTACCTTTTCTAAAGTGTCAAACAACGACAAGCTTTTGAAGGCTAAATCCTACAGCAGCAGCTCCTAGATGGGTTAATGGTAAATGAGTGACACCAAGCCTGAGAGTTTGACATTGTTTGTCGAGATAAGTTCACAAAGAAGATGACTTTCATTTCCAACATAAGCTATCATAAAAAGGATTGTAGCAATAAAATGTGCTGCTAAATGCCTGACCCTGACAAGACAGAGATGTTAAATACAAGTAATGACATATTTCCAAGTCTATATGTGATAATTTTAAATTATCTTAAAGTTATATTTTCAATAGCTTTTGTTACACAGAGTCATAGCTAAATTTACAGTGTTCCTTTAATTAACAGGATTTTGGAGATGCTAACTTGTCAGAGGGCTGCACTGTTTGTTTCCTAGCAATGTTTTTCAAGATTTATGCAATGAGATTCAGTGGGTGGAGAGGAACCCTGTAACCAGAGGGCTCACAAGCTGAATGTTATTTGTTTACTCTTTAGCATAATTTGATTCCTGCT
>NW_009953941.1:182703-219055 GCF_000747805.2 Chaetura pelagica
AAATGACTTGATAATTCTCTCCTTCTTGGGGGCAGAGAGGGTAGAAGGGGAAGAAAAGCAGAATTTACATGTAATATGGCAGTTTCACTAGTAAATTTCACAGGATCACCTAGAATTTGGCTCAAAATTTTTTAGGACACTCTAGGGTATTCTACCAGTAGTCACAGAGCAATTAATGGATTCTGGAAATTGTATTTGTTCCCCATTGTTAATTAAGCAGATGGGTTACTTGTTCGTACCTACCCTTAATTGTCAGGATCCAGAAAGAAGTTGATGAAATCCAGCCCTTTCTTAGGGTCATAGCTTTAAACAGCCTGCAATTCCTACTGCAGAGTGTGGATCTGGCAGCAGGGTGCAAGGTTGCTGGGTACCCTCCCAGGGAGCACACTATTGCACAGGTGGGGTATCCCAGCATGGGATGCTACCAGGCTCTAGTGATTGCTGTGAAGTGCAAGCTTGGAAAGTAAGGACATTCTTTGAAAGGTATGGCCTGACATTGTTTATTTATTTGTTTGTCTATCTATCATCTATCATCTATTATCTATCTATCTATCTATCTATCTATCTATCTATCTATCTATCTATCTATCTATCTATCTATTTATTTATTTTTCCTGAAGGAAATGCAGGAGCACTACTCTGCATTTGGCAGCAAATTTGGCAAGCCCTGACTTGCAACATGAAAATGTTTGGAGAAAAACATACAACAAAAATAGTAATTGCAAGCTGCTCTTTTTAAAGCAAATGGAAGTTTATGAAACTAGTATGAAGAATTTACACCTCACAAATATTTTAAATTAGGGTCATTTACTCACATTCCTTTAGAAAACCCATCTCTGTGCTGTCCTTAATCCTTATTCTCCTCTGCTAAACCCACTGCTTTTCTGCAGTGTATACAGTGAAGTGTCTTAAAAAAAGCTGTCATAAACCAAATGCCAGGCTGCATTTCTTGCAAAGACTTAAGCTGAAGGACAAAATAGAGTTCTCATCCTCTGTTTTGTGCTTTGGAATAAATAAAATTTAGTAACCTTGACCTTTTTTTTTATTTTTTAAATTTCTCATGCAAACAATTTTCTTACGGATATGCCCCAATATGAATACAACATTGTAGATGATGCATGGAGGATACTTTGAAATAAGACTGTCTTCAAGTGTGCATCTGAGTTATTTGCTAGGATTGCTTTGCTCTGATTTAGATTTTAAAAAAAAAATTGTGTGTGTTCTACAAGAAGGGCTTTTGAAGAAAAATCTTGACCCTGAAGTTGTCAGGATTCTTACCTCAGTATTTCTAATGATGAAGAGCAGAAACATCTTATTTCCAGCAAGAAAGGCTAATATGTCAGTTCTACTAATTACAACTTTTACTTAGACACAGGGACTCAGAGGAAGAAGCTGACTATAGTATTATCTACTAGGGCTACAGCTTGTCATAAGGAAATTACTCTCTCAGGCAAGGGGTTTAGTATCAACCAATATGTTGCTCTAATGGGACAACTGTAGCTGTATGTTGGAGAAATCCAATGTGAAAAATTTTAATTGTATTTTGTTATGTTGCCCAATAACTTTCTATGATTAAAAAAAAATAATCTAACTTAATCCTTTAAGCCTGGGTTTTCACAGAGCTCATCACTCAAACACTTCTGCTGAGTGACTCAGCACTTGTCTAGACACAAACATACAGAAAAACTACCAAAAAAAATTCCACTAAAACATACTTTGGGTCTGACTTTCTGCTCTCTTGACAGCAAGCTTGTGTGACTCAGGTCCCTTCTTTCTTTGGGAGCTCACAGTTGTTCTCCTTCCTGAAGAATTCTTATGCCAGTGAAGCTGTGCTGAGATTTAGCTGAGACCAGCAATATTTTCCAAACACAGACACAGAAAGCGAGAAAAATGTGAGACTTCACTTGCATTTTTTGCCTTTCTACTTTGAGATAGTTTACTAATTATATGTACTGTGAATTTACTGTGCTGTTAGCAGATTCCTTGTGGGATTGTGTTTTGTTTCTCATCATCTAACTTATTAATTCTCTACAGCACAAAGTTGAGTCTTCAAGGGAAGAGAATGTGCTTTGCATGTATTAATTATTTTTTTCTCGTATTTTTCCATAAGGGCTCCCATGAGTGATAGAATTAAACCAGTCCTCGCTGAAGCAATGCTGGTCTTCAACCAAAGAAGGTGTTTGCAGGATACTAGTGACCTGGAGGCACTCAGCTTGAAAACTACTGCTTTCTGCCTTTCTTGGAGATATTCTGAACCCAAGTAACTTCTTTTCCAGGAGGTACAGTATTCTGCCATTATTGATGTCATTTGAGCTTGGCATGAAAACAGATGCCTTTTCCAGAAGCTTTTAGAAGATGCATCAGAACTCAGTTCTCAGGTCTTGCATTTTTTTATCTCTTTACTTTGAGCACATGCAGGTCATCATGTGTGCTTCATTTTGCAGTATGATCTGCATATAACCCCTCCTCCTCCTGAATACCAGTACCTTTAACCTTACCTAACAATGGCACTGCTGTTGACTTAATAGTACTTCAAGAAGTGAAACTAATAATGCACTAGGCAAAAGTCACCATAGGCTGACATCTAACTGAAGCCCAACAAGGCATGTCACAGAATCACAGAATGTTGGGGGTTGGAAGGGACCTCCAAAGATCATCAAGTCCAAACCCCCTGACAGAGCAGAACCAAAACTAGGACAGATCACTCAGAAAGTCATCCAGACAGGTCTTGAAAGTCTCCAGAGAAGGAGACTTCACAACCTCTCTGGGCAGCCTGTCCCAGGGCTCTGTAACTATCACAATAAAGAAGTTCTTCCTCATGTTGAGGGGGAATTTCCTGTGTTGCAATACATTATTAAAATATTTATATTAACTCAACTGTTCTAAATTACCTTTTAAAGTGTCTTCATAGGCCTTATGAGGCTCTCTTGCATAGGTTGAAAAAAATATCCACTTCCCACTTGAGCTGGATCCTTAGTTTAACAACTCCTTCACCACTCCTGTTTCCCTAAAACCTGAACTGCTGCCCTTCATCTTAGACAATAAACAAGTTTCCCTGCTCAGTCTCCATCATGGTGCCAATGAACCATGATGCTACACCACTCAACTACCTCCTCTCCCTTAACAGTGTTGCAAGAGTTTTGACCAGGAAGGATTGTTTGGCTTAGGGCCCAGGCTTAGACTTTAAAGGTCATATTTAATCCGAAGCCACCCTAAATGAGTTTCTTATGAGTTTCTGCATTTTTTAAAATGTTTTAAAATGTTTTTTAAATGATTTGGACATTTCACTGCTACAATTATTGGATGATGGGAAAGAACCAAATAACACCAGATACAGAGAAAAAAGAATCTCCTAATTCAAAACTGGCGCTTAAACTGAGAGCAAATTTAAAAATGGTTTGAATTAATAACGCAGAACCTGAAATGCAGAGGAAAGATATTTTTGTATGCAAAGTGTGTAATGACCACAGAATGAGAGGGAAGCTGAGGTGTAGACTGGTGCACAGCAATACTAGTGTAATTAGTAACTTTTTTTTTTTTTTTTTGGCATCTGTTTTTGTTTTGTTGTACTTTTCTTTTAATGATTTTCGAGCAGTTAGAGTCTGTCCTTGTGGAAAGGGCACAATTTTCTCATCTTTTCTCATTTGGGTTTATGTAAGCTGACATTTGCAGTGCCATTTCTCTCACTCTTAGCTATTTAAAGGCGTTTGCCCAAAGAATTCTTTTGGGAACTGGCTTTCTAGACTCGGGGCTGATGTTGCTTTCTGGGTGAAACCTTCCAACCTCTTCAAAGAAAAGACAGGTTTGACCCCAAAGCCCTTATTTATAACAACCAGTCACAAGGTGACCATCCTTCATGACCTGTGGAATATACTACACACTATTTTTAGACACCACAGAATGCACTCAAGGGCAAGTGACATAGTCCATGATTAACAAAGAATTCCAACAGAAGTATTATTCAATACTAAGCCACATAAATGGACCTAAATAAAATAAAATCAAGTAAAGGTAGACAGAGGTTCAAAGAGTATCTGATCTCTTCTTGGGCATCTTGAAGTCATGTCTTTTTTGATTCTAAAAAAATTTAAAAAAGGCAATTCCAATTTAAGAGTTAAATTAAATGCCTTCATCTTATACTTATGCATGTGTATATATATGTATACGTGTGCACATATAGAAAAACTTCAATATTCTGTCTTGTAATTTCACAAACAACTAAAATGTGGTTTTTTTAATCTTTGATTTTCCACAGAAAATGGTCATTCATATTAATCAACTGACTGCTAACATGAGTTAAGTAAACAAATATGCACCAAAAATCAGTGGTCCAAAAGTAAATTGAGCACAAACATATAAACAAATGTACATTGAAGATAAATAATGACAAAATGATCTTTACTTTGTCACACCAGTTGAAAAGTTTCTCTGTAACTTGTTCTGTGAACATATGCTCATAAGAACATGTTTGACAGAAATTAAGATAGACAATGAGAAACATTTTCAGTATTTAAACTTGTCCTTCTCCTGAGTTTTCTGAATCATTTAATCAGTCAAATTAAAATATACTACTAATTGGATAACTGTTAGACAAAAGTGCTAGAACAATCTAAGTACTTAAAGTGGTTTAAGAAACTTTTTTCTCCCCTGAGATTGTTTGAATTCCAAATTATATATTACAGATTTAGCTATTAGAGGTATTAAGAAATATTTTGATGACCAAATCTTATTTCATCCAACAAGGGGAAACTTAGTTGTTATTTCCACTTTTTTGGTAGTCAGTTATTACAGTGGGGCTTAAAAAATTCACAGTGCTTTGCTAGCAGTGGCTAACTCCTTATTATACAACTCTCCAGCTGAGCTTTGCTACAGTTACAAAACTCACAGTGGCCTTTAAAAGCCTTGTGAAACTGAACAATTTTGGGATTTTTACCTGACTTTTAAACTTTTATTGAGATCTGGAGAAAATCTGAAATGCTGGACAGGCAGATAAATGTTTCTATTACGAAGAATAAGAGTGTTTTTTTGTTTTGAAAGTTTTATTATTTCGATGTTAAACATCAACTTTCAAGAATTTAAAGTCACTAATAGAATGCATTCCTTTTACTGAAAATTGGCATCAGCATCCAGGAAACTAGGTATGATTTCTTCTTATGTATGGATATATGTATACAAATTATGTACAATTGTATATAATAGAGACATAATTTAATTAGTGAAAAGATATATTTTTAAGAAGAAAGGCCCCTCCCTTTAAGTTAAAAGCACAATTTGGAGATCTAATTGAAAGGTTCAAAAGGCATTATTTCTAATAATCATCTCTCTCTGCACACTTAATTCCAGCTTTGTGACTATTATGAGTTATTCTTGCCTCAGATGTAAAAGGTTTTTTCTGGAAATCTTCAGTAATGCTAGTTTATGCTTTCAGCAGATCTCACAATTTAAACAGGGTCAGCTCTGTTCTTTTTATGGTCAAGGGAAAAATAATGTTGCTGATTCACTCTTTCTCTGAATCAATATTAAGTTCAGTAGTGTGCTAGAAGTGAAGCTATTCTTTTTAAGGAAGTCAAAACAAGATCCTGATTTCCTCTGACTTAAGGAATCCTTGATACATTTTGGATGTGGAAGTCTGTGTCTCAAAGCCAGAGTAAAATTTGAAGTTAGCTTGCTGCTACTCTAAATGATCCTTTTGGCATTAATTAGCACTGGTACTCTGTCCTATTTTCAATAATACCAGCATGTGTTCATACGCATATTATGGTTCAACCTTAGGAAAGCCCTGAAGGCTGTTTTTTGTTACCTATAATTTAATATTTATTTATTTATTTATTTATTTGTTCAGATTGCAATATGTTAAAAGAAAAGCCAAGCACCATCTTAAAAAAGGAAATAATGAAATACATGCTTTTTTAGAAGACATGTTTTTTTTCAATTGTTTTCACTCTTCCAAATTTAATTACTTCATATGGATAACCCTCTAGAAAACGAGTATCTTTGAAAAGCTGGCAACATTTAGAGATACAGAAAGGAAAAGAATAATGTTGGTCCCTATTCCATATATTTTTTACAGTTTCCAAACAATTAATTCTTGCCACTTAAAGCCCCTTCAGGATGTAGGGATGCAGTACAAGTAGGCTTATCATATGCAGCCCTAAAAACAAGAGAAAGATGAGAAAGCATTCAGGAGGAGATGAGAAAAAATGCAAGTGTTCAAAAAATCTTAGTGAGAATAACAGATTTTAATTCTTTGATTAAAGAGAAGGTAACCTGGAGTTTTTGTTTCTTCTTCTCTGTGAGAGAGCACAGCAACATTAATTAAAATCACCAAGATTTGAAGAAAAACATTCAATGGAGTAAGTATCCAGGTGAGCATCCAAATTATCCAAAGCAAAGATTAAAATACTGAAGATATTTTAGAAATTCTGACATTTTTTCATGCTTAAGCCAGGGACCAGCACAAAAGGGGAATGTTTCTCAGCAGCTGAGTTCTCATACCTTCTTCACTTCAATCAATGATTGTTCAAAGGGTGATGTCACTTTGAGGGACAGAAAACAGGGCTAAATAAGCCTCTCATGTAATCTGGTATGACAACATCTACATTTGCTTCTTGGAAACTCCCTGCCATGGTAAACAAAGTTTTCAACATTGTATTTTCTTCTAATAGTTTCCCTGGGGTAGTAGGAGTAAAACAAACATGCTATTTGAATATGGAACTTTGCTTTATATAATGAATACATATAAACTGAATAAAAGTCAGTTTGCGATTATTATTTTAGTTACCTTTTTTTTTTTCCAAAAATAAAGCTGAAATAACTCACATCATTACTTAAAAAGCACTAGTGAAGCAGAAAATTCCTTTCCAGAGTTATTTGACATAGACCCCAGAAATAATTCCACAGTTCTGTTGGTATTCAGGATCAGGAGTGGCAGATATTTCATAGCAATTAATTTCTGCAAGATATTTAGTTCATTCTTGTCAGCAGAGGTGAGGTATAAGCAATGAGTACATCTAGATAGATCTAGTTAAAATAAAATTTCCTGTATTTTATGTGAAATTTGCTCTAAATCTCTTAGGAAATAGTTGATCCATACAAAAATATATGCCCTGGAAGACAGCCGGGGTTTTGGTGCCCTGTCCAGTTCAGTACGAGGTAGCATGAATCTAAGCTGCAAAAAGGAAAGTTTTAACATCTCCCTTCTCCTCTCCAATTTAGGGCTGCTGAAGATGGAAGAAATGGCAGTTATGTGTAGAGGGATGGCTGCTGCAATGAAATTTCTGTTCTGGAAAAATTTAAAGAGTAATTAGTGCTCCCATGCAACAAATCAGGAGCCCATTTTTGCACAGTGCTGGGCAACGGTTTCACGGAGTTAACGCTACTCAACACCTTGCAAGACTCAACTTCTTCAAGGATCAGGATACAAGTGCTGAAAAACAGTCTTCATAGGCACTTCTTTTAACTTCTGGTGACAATACAGTAAAAAAATAATGAAAAAGAAAAAAATTTTCACAGCCAGAAGTTATATTTTGCATATAATTTCAAGGAACTCCTAATGAGCTACACAATTTATCTTCAGAAGAAAAAGAAAAAAAAAAGAAAAAGAAAAAAATGAAAAAGGGCTTATGAAACATTTTTGGCAGCTTGTTCGAACTATTTTAGAAAAGCGCAGGGAAAGGTTAAATGCCTTAAAATGGGTATTTTTGACATTTGCCCTTTTATCTTGCTGAAATTCTACCAAGAGTTTTTTCATGTTTTTAACCTTGTGTGTCAATTGTGCAATGGAAGAGGAGCCCTGCAACAAGCTTGAGACAGCAACTGGAGTAGCCGCAGTGTTTGAAAGGGTTTGTGGGAATGGAGCCCTTTGAAGAGAGGAAGGAAAAAACCAAACCAAACAAAAGGTATTTCTCATTTTGTTTTCAGCTACAAGCTGTACTCCAGGTTTTCTTTAAGTGTGATTTCAGTGAGGTCTGTGTTCTGTCTGCTGCGATCTATCTCAGTGCAAACAGCTCACTGTTAGCCATTATGTACCTATTAGCACTGATTACTTTCTGATAGCTCTTCACCAGTTGGTTTCACTCACTTTGACAGATTTGGTGCTTTGTTTAATCTTTAAACTAGTGGGGCAATAACATTGCTGACAGAATTGGAGAAATAATTAAGGAAAACTTAGCCAAGGCATAAGAAAGCAGCAGTAACTAGGCAGGTCTTCCTGGTAGGTTTGAAAAGTTGTCAGCTGACACGCAGGAAAAGGATGGAGTGTCCATGTGGTGATAGCACAGTACAGCATAATTATGGCTATTTTTAGTTTAATCTGCAGGAATTCAGTTTAAAGAGAATATAACTACTTTGTTAATCTATTTTTCTTCTCTTTTATTTCTTTCTTTTCTAGGCCAGGAAAGTATATCTGCAGTTGTTACAGGATGTATAACAACAGTGAGAATACTAAGTTTAGAGAGTTCCCCTCCCTTCATCATCTTGGTGGTTCTGTGCTGGACTCTTTCAAGCAGTTCCCTGTCCTTCTGGAACGGAGGGGCCCAGAACTGGACACAATACTCCAGATGTGGCCTCACCAAGGCAGAACAGAGGGGGAGGAGAACCTCCCTTGACCTACTAACCACCTCCTTTCTAATGCACCCCAGGATGCCATTGGCCTTCTTGGCCACAAGGGCACATTGCTGGTCATGTTCATCCTCCTGCCCACCAGGACCCCCAGGCCCCTTTCTCCTACCCTGCTCTCCAGCAGCTCAGCCCCCAAGCTGTACTGGTACCTGGGCTTGTTCTTCCCCAGATGCAAGACTCTGCACTTGCCCTTGTAGAATTTCATCAAGTTTCTCCCTGCCCAACTCTCCAGCCTGTCGAGATCTCCCTGAATGGCAGCACAGCCTTGTGGTGTGTCAGCCACTCCTCCCAGTTTGGTGTCATCAGCAAACTTGCTGAGGGCACACTCTGTTCCCTCATCCAGGTTAAAATATTGAATAGTACTGTTCCCAGTACTGACCCCTGAGAGACTCCACTAGTCACAGACCTGCAACTAGATTCTGTCCCATTGACCACAACTCTCTGACTTCTTCCTTTCAACTAGTTCAGGATCCATCTCACTACCTGACCATCCTATGCTTCCTTAGTTTATGTACAAGGATGCTGTGGGAGACAGTGTCAAATGCTTTACTGAAACCAAGATAAACCACATCTAGCCCACTCCCATCATCTACCCACCTAGTTACTTCCTCATAGAAGGCTATACTGTTGGTCAAATATGACTTCCCCTTGGTAAAACCATGTTAACTGCTCTTAATGACCCCCTCATCCTTGATACGCCTCGAGATATCCAGTCTAACCTTCCCTGGTATAACTTGAGGCCATTTCCTTTTGTTCTGTCACTTGTTCCTTTGGAGAAGAGACTGACCTCCTCTCACGCAGCTGCAGAGCCAGCAGGTCTCCCCTCAGCTTCCTTTTCTCCAGGCTGAACACCCCCAGCTCCCTCAGCTGCTCCTGCTCAGACTTGTGCTCCAGCTTCTTCTTCAGCTCTGTTGTCCTTCTCTCGACACACCCCAGACCCTCCATGTCCTTCTTATCCTGAGGGGCCCAGAACTGACCCCAGGATTTGAGGTGTGGCCTCACCAGTGCCCAGCACAGAGGGTGATCCCTGCGCTGCTTCTGCTGGACACACTAATGCTGACACAAACCAGGATGCTGGTGGCCTCCTTGGACACCTGGGCACACTCTGGCTCCTATCCAGCCCCTGTCAACCAAAACCTCCAGGTCCTTTTCCACTGGCCACTTCCCAGCTGGTCTTTCCCAAGCCTGTAGAGTTGCCTGGGATTGTTGTGACCCAAGTGCAGGACCTGGCTCTTGGTCTCATTAAATTTCCTACAGCTGACCTTAGCTCATCCATCCAGCCTATCCAGGTCCCTCTGCAGAGCCTTCATACCCTCAGGCAGATCAACACTCCCTTCCAATTTGATGTCATCTGCAAACTTGCTGAAGGTCCATTCCATCCTCCTGTCCAGATCATTGCTAAAGACATGAAAGAGAACTGGTTCAGTACTGAACCCTAAGTAACACCACTTGTGATCTGCCAACTGGATATAACTCCTTTCTACACAATACTCTGGGCCTGGCCATCAAGCCAGTTTTTTTACCCAGAAAAGCCTACACCCATCCAAGCCAGGACCAGTCAGTTTGTCTGGGAGAATGCTGTTGTAAGTGATGTCAAAGGCTTTACTAAAGTCTAGGTAGACAATATCCACAGTCTTTCCTTCATCCACTGAATGGGTCACCTTGTCCTCGAAGGAAAATAGATTCATCAACTAGGACCTGCTTTTTATGAACCCACACTGACTGGGCCTGATCACCTGATTGTCCTGTACATGTTACGTCATATGGCCCTTAAGATGATCTGGTCCATAACCTTCCCCAGCACTGAGGTCAGAAATGACAATTTAAAAGCAAATATTTAATCTGACAATGCAATGTTACATAGCAACTTGAAATTTACTATTTACAAAACACATCAGGAAACAAAAAGAAAGTTCTTTCAGGGGAAATGCATTTGAGTGAAATTAATTTCACTCCCACTGAGCATGTACAGGGAACAAAGGTGTGAAGTCTGAAGCAGTAATGAGTTAAAGTTGGATCAATTTGGTCATTAATACATAGGTAACACACAAGAAGCATCTTTTAAAGTGCTGCAGTAAGGAGGTTGCTGTATTATCACAAACAGACTCCAACATCACTTTGCATCATTACACCAAGCTGCAAACTGTATCAGCTGCATCCTGAAAAGCTGAGTAGGGCTTCTCAAGAGAAATATGAGCAGGAGGCAGTCTGATGCACTCGCTAGCTAGATGTCTAGTCAACTAGCTTCAATTTATAGCTGCTTGGAGGAGCTACGCTTTCCCACTACTGGGAAAAACTGTCCTTCCATGAGAGAGAAAGCTGTGATGCTGGGACAGAATAACCTTCTGGCTCTTCAGATATGGCATGGCAAACCCTCAGAGTGGCAGCTTTCATTAGCTGGTCCTGCCTGTGTCTAATCATTGCTGTCTCTCTGCAGCCAGTACGGGCTGCCAAGACTCCCTGCATGGCTCAGAGCTTGGGTGGCATGGACAGTAATCACATTGACTATCTGACTTCTTTTTCTCTGCACAAATTTGGTGGTTTCTTCTCTTCATTAAAATTAGGAGCTACCTCTGGTTTATTTATTTATTGATTTAATTTTATTTGAAGTAGTGTTCAGCATTGTTATGGGAAGAAAGCAAAAAAAAATTGAAGAGGAAAATGTAGCTGTTAACCCACAAAGAGGGCACTCAGTAACTGCTCTACAGCTTCAGCTACTTCAAAGATGGCCACTACTTTAGGCCAAGCTAGTTTTCAGCAATGAGTTTTCACGTTGCCACTCCTTTTACTGAGAATGATTCAACCTGTTTTGGAAGAAATACAGTGCTTCCTTTTATGGTCAGCATATGTTCAGGTTCATGATCAGCATAATTTTTGCAAAACCTTAGTGAAGAGGCTGACTTCTGAGAGGCAGCCTGGTTACTTGAAACTGTTACAGCTCATGAAGCCCAGGTCTGTGTAGCTGGCACAAGACAGGCGACCTCCAGCAGAAGCCTTTCTGGATTTTTTCTTGTAATTTTTTTTTTTTTCTTTCTTTCTCTCTTGTTTTCAAATTACTCAGTTAAAAGTTGAATTGGTCATACATTTTTTTTTTTTTTTGGTCTTTCTATCAGCCAAAAGTAGCATGCAAGCACAGAGCCTGGAAAAACATGCTTCATAGCTGCATATAGATAATTAAAATCTAAATAATATTCCAATACAGTAGCCAAAATAATCTGTGTGATCATTAATAATTGAAGAGTTCGTAAGTCATTAAAATATAATGCATCCATTATTTTCCTCAGGTTGACTATGATGTGATGTATTTATGATTTGTATCCTTTCTTGCCTTAGTTGTACTTTCTTTGGCCTTGATAATAACTAAAATAGGCTACTTACCCTTTTTGTCAGATGTAAGATACTGACATCAAGCAAGTAACACAGTTGTCTCTTAATTAAGTGTGGTAACCCGTCTAATTTAGTGTCCTTTCATCAGTCATTTATCATCACTTTTACTGCTCATAGTATATCTTCCTATGATAATTGCCTACTGTAATGCTCCTAAACTACATAACTGCATAAATATTTCCTAGCAAAAGAGTTTAGCATTTCTCACAGCTCATTTTAAAAATACTCTATTGAGTGCAGGGGTAGTGAAAATCTAATGTGAATTTGTCTCTGGCCAGGCAAAATTTTGTGGGTTCTGCATTTTAATAAAGTCAGGAATCAGAAAAGTCAAGACAGGAAAGATATTAAAGACAAAATGCCCTCCCCCCAGCTCCAATAAAGGGGGAAATCCTGAGTTCTCCCCACGTTCTTTTAAAGAGTGCCTGGAAACGGGAATGGCTTTTGGCATCACATATTCCACCCTTGTGCATTAAGGCCTTTTGAAAAATACAACATCATGTGAAGGAAAGGAGAATGATGTTTCCCCTACAACAGTATGCAAATTTGAAATAATCTTTATCTCATTGTAAAGTGTACAGCATGCTTGACACCTTAAGAGGGTGTGCTTATAATAAGGGTAGGGATAAAGATATCAAGAATTGTGTTAATTAGAGAATTATAGCACAGTCCTTGTAAAAAATTGAAAAGCAGAACCCATGTATAAGAGGTTTAAAGAGAAACGTATTATTAAAGAAGCAGGTGTCATGGTTCGTGGTGGAAAATAAAAGTATTTATTTTGATAGAGCAGATCAGCAGTACTGCAGGAATAAATGGAATTGGGTCATTATATGTAAACTGAAATCCCCTTCTCTAACTGCAAAGGTAGAGCACTTATACAGGAATTCATAAACCCCAGACCAAATGGGTTGGTTAGAGATCAGCAGCCACATGAATTTCTCAGTAAATGTCTCTCACCCCATTGCCACTTTTTTTCGGTACTCCATATGCTAGATTGCAAACTACAGATTTAGCCCTTTTGCCCAAAGGCATCCAAACCTGTGAAAAGCCTAGCTGAAGCAGTGTCTATTGTTCATTGACAACTTGTCAATTTACTTCCAGGCAAAATAACTCATAAACATGATAAGTAAGGCAGATAAAACAAGAATTCTTTCACACTTTGCAACTTTACTGCAAAAATGCCTTATTTTTCATAAATGTGTGAAATCTCCCCTCAGAATTGTGACTGTGCATTGAACTTTAAAACTGTGTGGAAACTGAGCATACACCTCACAATTTCTGTGTATAATGAGATGAATATTAAATATTAAAGATGCATTAAAAGTGATAAAATGAAAGATATTAAAAGGTTCAACAACATTCTCATATAACTAGCTGTTTTTCCTGAGTTAATAAAAGTTCATTTTAGGGAAAAAAAACTCCACAAGGCAAATGTTTTAATACCAGTCTCTAAACTGGCATTCCTATATTCCTTTAATGGTTATTACATAAATCTTTCCACTTCTGGAACCACCTAAAACTCCTTTACTTCATAGACAGTGGCAAAGAGCATTAAATAGAAATCAATGACTTGCCAATTTTAAATATGTTCATACAAATAGCTTTCTAGTGTTCAATAATGATGATGATGCTTTTCACAAAAGATGCTTTAATGATTAATATTTTATGCTTTGCCATACAGACAATTTTGCAATCCCACACTCAGCATTTAGCTGACTGCACATTCGCACACACAAATTACTTGTTCGCAAGGAAAACTTCAGAACAAGTTGCCAAAAAGCAGACACAGAAATTGTGTTATTGCACATGCCATTAGGCTGAGACCATGTTTATAATGCTAAAAATACTACCTTTTTTTTTTTTTTTTCACCTGACAAAGACAATTTGCTGTCTCCTCTTCGCCCTTTGTTGGTCTCCTTTCTGTCTCCCAACACGTGCTGAGCTTGCTATCCCATGGGAGATAAGATGGTCTTTCCCATCTGTGCACGTCTCCTCCAGAACAAGGCACTTTTGGTCTCGGATCTGGTGCTGCTACCTCACCTAGGCTGAATGCTGTGAAGTCATACAATTAAAAAATGAAAAGCTACATGTTAGTAATTCTGCAGCAGGTTGCTGTTGGGTCATGGGTGCCTCCAGCCAGGCACATCAGGGCATGTAACCTCACTGCGGTGACCAAGAGCTCATGAAATCTGCCAGTGAGCCCTGCTGGGGGTTCCTCCTGTAGAAAGGTTGCACTCCTCCAGTGGCTGATGGCATGGGACATTTGAGGTAATCCAAAGCTCATGGTAGCCCTGTTAATTACCTGAGCTGTGGAAAGGAGCCATTTGTAAGCCTTACTTTCCAGATTTTATTTTATTTTATACAGATGCAGCAGTCTTTGGATGATGGGAAGAAAGTGGGGAAGAACTTTATTCTGAATTACTGCTTTCTGAGTAGCCAGAGCCCAAAAATGAAAATATGCTGCTTTTTTTTCTTGCTCTCCAGTTACACTTTTTCACCTGTGACCTTGAAGTGTCTTGAGGATTAAATTTTTATTTTGAGTAAGGAATTAGAGTTACCAAACATTAAAAATGCAAACAAATATTTGTGGAATATTTTCTCTTAATCCAGTCATAAAAAATATTCCAACTTTAAAAACAGTATTTGCATTATGCATATCTTATTAATATTAGATGATTCTTTTCCACTTATAATTAGAAGAAAAAAGGAACACAGAATTATGAATACATCATCATCTATTGATTCATTACTGAAATTCACTTTCTGTTTACACGTCCTTTCAGGTTTTTATTACACATTCATTTTAACCAATTACAACTATAATTATAATTTACACAGCATAGTTAATCCTTTGTTTTCAGTTTTATCTTTGCGTAACATAAATCTTTTGTCATTGTTTTTCAAAGAGCTTCATGTCATTACTGTAGAAATAATGGAAGGGAGAATTTCGGGAGCTATGTTTCTAATAACTCTGATGTATAGTATGTATAAAATCATGGGGTGATTTAAAGTTTAATGCTCTCTAATGTACAAACACCCACACATATTACCTTTCTGCATATATACACTCACACACCTGAATTACGTAGTCATAATACTCATCACTTTCACTTAATAACACACAGAAGGTACTTGTGTGTGTGTGTGTGTGTGTGTGTTAAGAAGCCAGTATTATTGCACATTTTGGTACCAGACACAGATCCACAGCACTGTGAAAAATTGAAAGCCCTCTAAGGATACTTAACCCTGTTACTCCAGTTCAAGCTCAGATTCTACTCCTGATGAAAGTGCCAAACTCCTCACAGGATGCTGGACCACCTTACTTACCATCCTCTCCCTCCCACCCTGTTTTACCAAATTATTTTCTCTCCATTTCTGGCAATAATTACTTAAAGGATGTGAACAGAGTGGTCGGGGCTGGAGGATACTCTAGCAAAATGTTGTGTATGCAAAGACAGGAAAAAAAAATTAAACCAAACCAATTACAGTTTGGGACAGAGTTAGGGCAACACTGAACTTTAGACTGGTGGCAATTATTGATCACCATTCACGTGCCCTCATAATGATTCAGTAAAAGACTGTTATTTAATAGATATCACCATCAGTCCTCGAGATACGATTCTGTATGATACCAAGCCTGCTTTCCTCTAAGATTACCATCCTGCTCCCACTGTCAACGATGTCACCAGCAGAAACATCTTTATTAAATTATCTATTTACATGTGATCATGAGTGAAGATCCTTGTATTCATAAAACTTGTTATGCAAAATTTTTCTTACTATCCCTCTCTTTTCACCAGTGATTAAAATACTGAATATTGCCACGGGCAAGTTGTGAATGAAAGAATACAATATATCTGTGAAAAATGGGAAGTGGAATGATGTATTTTCATTTCACAAGCCAGGAAAAGCTCAGTAACTATCTGCTATAATAATTGGTTCCCTGGAAAAAAAGAAAAAAAGAAAGAAAAAAAAAAAGAAAAAAAAAAAGAAAAAAAAAAAGAAAAAAAAAAAGAAAAAAAAAAAGAAAAAAAAAAAGAAAAAAAAAAAGAAAAAAAAAAAGAAAAAAAAAAAGAAAAAAAAAAAGAAAAAAAAAAAGAAAAAAAAAAAGAAAAAAAAAAAGAAAAAAAAAAGAAAAAAAGCATAAGAGAACTTGAAAAACATTTTCATCATTTGCAAGCCATTAAAAGGATTTTGATGTTGAGATTTTTTTTAATAATACAATCCTAAATGACAGCATGTTCTTTAAATAACTGGAAATTTCAAAATAAATGGTGAAGTTAACATTGGTCTTTTGTATGAGATAGAGTAATATGACTTTTAATTAAAAGTGCTTAATTTGACATTTATACTCCACCATTTCTGAAAACAAATGCATTAACTGTGAATTAAAAGATATGATATTGATGACGTTATTTCTTTTTCCTTCTTATTTCTGCTTCTTACTGCCATTCCATAATGTTACACTATTAAAAAATGATTTCACTTTCACCCGAAATATACTTCTTAATGTGATGGAACACACATTTAACTTAATTTGTAATTTTTGATCAGTTCAGCTATAGGAAATTAGACAATATACCAATATATTCTGATGATTGCAACAGTTGTTGGATAAATTCTATTAAAAGGAGAAGAGAATGATGGAACCAAATTCCTTTTATTTTCTTTCTTATCTGAATGCAGTGGGAATATGGAGCTGTAAAACTCTTGAGCACATTCATCTCCAGCAACAAGATGGAGCAGCAATAATTCTTTACAGTAAAGATGTTTTAAAAGTTGGCCAAAATTCAGAAGAGGCATCTGCCTTGCAAATAACAAAGAGGAATGGCAGATCTGGAAGATTTAGAGCTGAACTTCAGCACTGGTGAGAGTGCTGGAAATCTTTTGAATCTGGGCAGGTGTGAGTGTCAGTGGCTTTGGTGGGTTCCTCCTGCACTCTGGGCACTGCTCGGCAGCTTCCCAGCACCTCTGGCAGAGGAGTAAAAGCAGATGAAAACATTTGAATTAATTACTCTCAATTATGGTTTAATACATTGACTTTGGGGATTATTTTATTTCTTTCTTTAGTAAATCAAATTACTAAGCTACCTTATTTTGACTACCAGTGTTAATTATGTGACACTTGTGACACAGTTTAAGCTGTATGAGTTTGATCTTCTGAAATAGATGCCAATCCAGTGGGACATCTGTTTCAGGGGAAATTTGTTTTTATAGAGTTCCAGGTAGTTTTAAGAGCTACCTGCCAGCTTTCATGTTGTTCAGGATGTGAGTAACATTGGCTGGAACCTGAACCTCAGAACAAATAATTTCAACAAACCCATGGGTTTTTTTGTTTTTTTTTTAAATTTAAATGCTATATTGCTTCTCTTTCTTCTGTACCTTTTGTGTCCAGGTGTGTCACAAACAGTAGTTAACTATCATGAACTGAAGGTAACTATTTTCACAAAGATTTGCCTGATAAAAAAAATAGAGAAGGACAAAGATCAGATATTGCAGTTAATTTTAAAAATAAATTATTTTAAAAACTCATGTATAAATGATTCACACCTTAAATTCTGTAAGCAGCAAGTCTAAAATCAATAGTTAAAATAAGAATGATTCACAGGATTATTACTAGAGTATTTCCCAAAATTCTTACTTGAACTTGGTTTGGGCAACATTGAAATTTACAAAACTTTACTGGACAGCTTTACATAAAAATTTTTCATGCTTAACTCAGCATTGGCAAGGACAGGATCAAGGCAAGATACATTCCAGTGATAAAAGTACTAGAGTAAACAGTGAAGATGAATGGCAGGCATGAAGAAAAGGAGAAGAGTTTTGTTCTCTACATTTGACTCCACAAACATAGATCAGGTTTTGGGTCAGTTTCTAGCCCCTTCTGGAAGTTTCCCAATCATCCTTAAGAGGGTAGCTTAACTGGAGAGAAGTTAAAGATCTGCTAACTAAACAAACATAGATTTGCTCCTGGTTAAAGTTTAGCTCACAGCAGGCATTCTCAGAAATATAGTTCTATTAACACAGTCAACACTGTTAACGAGATCACACAAGTCCTTCCACATATGCTCAGAACAGAGGTAAGCATTTCATTTGGGCCATTAATTTCTTTCCTGTAATGCTCTCTACAGATGCGTGGCCACCACTGCGCGAAGGAGAGAAAAATTGCAACCCAAGTCTATTTGGGTTTAGTTTGTCTATGGCATACAGCTTAGTCACGCTCCCAAAAATGGGACTGCCACAGACAAAACACAGGAATGAAACAGCTGGGTTTTTTTTTCCTTCTTTCCCAAGTCCCTTCCTATGCAAATTTTTTCAACTGAAGTAGTGTATTAAAGACATTGTAGAGATGCACATTAGTGCTTAATACATCATATAATTTAAGACCATTTATTAATCTTCTTGGTTAAAATAGTTTGAATTAATTTGTAGTGGTACCTTAACCTATTTGTTTTGCAGTTTTGCTCTGCCCCCCTACTCTATTAACTGTCTTTTTGATCAAGTCCATTTACAGAGGCTCTAGTGTCACATCCCCTGTATTCAAACTCCAGCCAACTTCCATGAGAGCAAGGATGTGGACATCCTGAAAGTACACCCAGAGCAGAGTTTATCTGCAGAAGTATGAGCTACTTTGAAACAGTGGTCAATGAGAAACAGGAGATGGCACTTAGAATTACAATGGAGGCAATAGACAGATTCACAGATGCAGTGCTATAACCACTGTGCAGGTCAGAAAGCGACCTGTGATCCTTTTTCTCACCAGGCTGTTTACCAGCTGGTGTGATCCAAAGCTGGCTCAAGTCAAGATAACTTCTCACCTCACAGAGAACCAGTAACAAACAAGGGGACTGCTTTGCAGGATCTCCCAGGTACCAAAAGCCCATCTTGTCTTACCTCCAGCTGGTGTAAATCCTCTGGACTCTCTGAAGACAGGGCAATTATGAGACTTCATTGCAGCTGAGAATATATCTTTCTGATGCTTCAGAGGTCATGTGGTGTAGGAAGTAGAGATAGCAGTGAAATTAGTCCAGCTACTCTTCCAGGTACTTGGTGGGGTTTTTTTTGGGCTTCTCTCCCATGCCTCCCTGCAATAATTAATGTAAATAACTAAAGAATTCTGATACAATTTAATGAGTTCCATACATTACAGGTGGATCTCTCCCCTCCTTTACCCTCCAGATGTCTTGTCTCACAGATGTGGTAGAACTGAATAAAATCCTCAGCAAAAAGGAAACTAGGAATTTAGCTTTGACTTCTCCACAGTGTAAGAAAAAAGTAAAAATGTTGCCTTCTGCAGTGAATGTGCAGTTTGCAATTGCTCAAGGTAAAACTTGCAGGAATTAGCATGACATTACTTTTGCCTAAGACTTCAAGGTGTATTGCAGTTTGGTGTTTGAATCAGGGGCCATGTCCAACTCACAATATATTCTATGTTCTTACTGTCTACTATGGTATGTTTTTATGTTAAATTTGAAAAGAAAAAAATGTATTCTCATGGATCTTTTTTTTTTTTTTTTTTTGTATACAGTACATGACAGGTTAAAAGGCCTTGCTGTGTTGATTAACTATCCAAATGTTTAATCAATACAGCAATTGCTAGATGCATGTTAGCTGTGAAAGACCTTGGAGAAGTCCCACTTGCCTTATTCCCCACCCCCAAGTGGGACATCAATGAACTATTACATGGTCCTTGCTTATCAATGCAGAGGGGCTTAGACAAATACAACACTAATGGGTAATTGTGGGTCACCTTGTCAAAATATGTTAAATGCCCATGAAGCTGTTTGTTTTTTTTTATCTGATTAAATAATAATAAAAAAAAGACAGTAAACTGACCTTGCTGATATCATATAGCCTTTCAGGAAGGAAATACTACTCTGTCTGCAGCCTGGTCATTGATTCATGGGTCAAAAATCCATTCCAACTAAATTATAAAAGACACATCCTCGTGTGTTGATACAACCCACGGTAGCTGCCTGACAAGGTGTTAAACAATGGTGGTCTTTAGCATGGGCAGGACACGTTTGCTGACACTTATTCAGAAAACACACGTAGGGGCCTCTGAGTGATTGATTCATCAGCAGCGGCTGCGGATCCCTGGGTGAGTGGGATGTTAATGCATGGCAAAGTCAGGGAAAGTTCATCTTGTGACCACAGCTCCTGGACTGGCTCCAAGAATATGCCATTTGCAGAGATGGCATTAACGGCAAGAGGGCTGTTGTGGGAATTTGGATTCCTGACCCTGTATTTATCTATTCACAATGTCATTAACACCCACATTGATCCTGAACTGTGGCTGGTGCCGAGGCTGCGCACGGGGTGGCTTGTTTGTTGGTGTCACAAATCACCAACCAGAGAAAATCCTTCTGATAAAGATAACAGCTCTGCAGCTTCGCATTGTTATAAATGAGCCATGGGAGCCTTCCGTACCTGCTAGTAACATGCTATAATGGTTTTGCTTAGCTATTATTTAGAAGCATTACCTTTGCTTTGGCTGGCAAAATTAGTACAAGGAGGGCTGTAACATGATTTGCACTGGGAATGTCACAATGCATCTGTCATTATTTTTCTGGTCTTGGTATACTGCCTAAGAAAATGCTGTAGGTTAAAACTGGTAACAAGGACAAAATGTAATTAATTAGCTAAGTATTGCCCTCATCATGAGGCTTGTTTTGAAAGGGTAGGAGAACACACATACTAACATGATATTTGTTTTAATTTCTTCCTTATTACATAAAGGTAACTTGAATCTCCAGTATAGTGGCACTAATTGCATGTACCTATATAACTACATAAAGAAACAGAGGTAGAAATCCTTGCATATAACATAAATGTGCATGTATAAACTATGCATGCTGCATATGTATTTTAATATTTGTGCACAAGCGTGGATACAATATTCACAAGCAAGTTATTATTCTATAGTCATAATTACATCAAGCACACCAATAAATCTTGCAAGAATTACTTGTTTTGTGGTTTCACCACTCCAAGTTGGAGCATCTAAGGCAAAACCTAGTAAAATAGTTGCTGCAGCTGTTATAGTAACATTTTGATCTGGACTGGTGTGGTATGCAGAAGATCAAAATAAAATGGCTTGAAGAGGACCATGCAGCAGATCAGTGACAGTGAAAGAAATCTCATTTAGCATCATCCCAATCCTATATTTAGTGATGCTGATGAGTAGAAGTAGGTGTTCACCATCACTCTCCTGGATCAGCTTCCAACACTGGGAAACATTTATCTATAAAAGCTTTATGAGTAATAACTGAACAGTCAATTGAGGTTTCAAAGAACCTGAGCCACAGGTAATAGAAGGCACTAAAAAGCCTAACTATTCATGCATGGAACATTTAAAACATTTTATTTGTAAGGAAAGGAAGGAGACCAGAAGATTGCTTACACCCTTGATGAAAGTTCTCAGAAACACCTAAAATCCTGCCTCCCTGCTAAGTTCTCCCCTTTACTGGCAGGTCCTCAGAGCCAGGAAGTGCTGGTCATCACCACCATGGTGCCTCCTAGGCATGAGGCAAAAGGATGGTGAAGTGCAGTGGTTCCAAAAAAACCAAACTTCTAAACACCAAAGAAATTATTCCCATAGACCAGCTCAGATTCTGAACAAGTCTGGTATTTCTTACCTTCTTCAGCCTTCTTGAAATATTCTTGCTAGTCCAAAGGATAGTTTTGACCCAGACAGTTGATCCAGTTTATTTTTTCGCACTGAGACCTTGTTTTGATGCCACTCTGTATTTTAGACTTATTGGTGAGGCTTACTGCCTATGAATGTTTCTGGCTTCTCAAAATAAAAACAAAGGGGTTTTTACACTCTATCTCAGCACAGCATGATTCTCATATTGCCAGCTACAAGCACTGATCTCTCTGGAGTCCTTAGAAGCTCAGCAAATGCATTTAGTCTCCTTTGAGTAACTTAACTGTTCATTGAAAGATTTTAAGAGCTCAGGACACTCAAAGTGATGGGGCACTGAACCTGCTGAAAGTTTGCAATGTACAGATAGGCCACTGACAGAAGACAAAAATCTGCGAAGAGAAATGCAGTGGACAAGCTTTAATACTGTCCCCTCAATGATATCTAGAAATTGCTGGTTTAAGTGTACTGTAGTCTACACTCATCTTCTGCTTATATAAATGAAGTGTGCTTGACACTTTGAGGATAAATGCTTCCTTGGAGATGAAATGGAAGATTGTCCTGTGCTTCATTTATCTCAGGGTCTATGCCAGCAGTAGCAATGTTCACAGTGGAAGGTGCTCCCATGTTGGAGACCAAATTAAAGAAAGTTTTGCTTGGAAGCAGACCAGTTCGTGGATATGCAAACAGTGAAAACAAGGAAAGAGGACTTGAGTGTTCACTTGAGTTGTGCTTCCAAGGAAAAGAGAAAGTCTTCTCTTTTACAAACACCATGGTTACCTCAAGTCAGTCACCCAGCCCTAGAACTCACTGCTTTGCCACTACCAAAACTTCCACTTGCAGTTTTGCTGACTTGCTTGTAGACTCTCATGCTTGTCCGTTCCCTCCTGCTTGGCACGTAGCAGGGAGTGTAAAATCCATCACTGATCTGTAAAATGGTGATAGAAAGAGTTTTTTTTGTTTTGTTTTGTTGCTGTTATTTTTTTCCCAGTGACCAAGGTCCCCCAGGGTACAGAACCTTAGGAAAGTAACACACAAAGAGGTGCAAAAATAGTATTTAAAATATTGTGTGAACTGTAACTGTATCCTGCATTTCATTGTTGCTCATAGGACTATTACACACAGAAAAATGTTTATAATTGATGCAAGGGACACCTATTAACTTTTTTTTTTTTCTTCCTGAAAGAAAACCAGGTGATTTTCTGCCTTACTCAGTATGCATCAGTAAAAAAATGTTGCATCCTTTATGCCTTTACCAAATGCGAGAAAACCTCATCAACTGAGTAGGCTTCAAATAAATGTCTTTGATGCGTTATTCACAAATGTTCAGGCCCTAGTTAGTCTTGTATTCTGGCTTTTTCTTGCCTACAGCACTGAATGCACAGCTAGAGGGCTCACAAACAATTTAAAGACATACTAACTTATTCATACACAGAAGGACATGAAAAAGCCCTTTTGTATTCAGGATGACTGGTTCCCCACCATTGAAAAAGGGCTTTGTTCAGTGTGTGACAAATGATAGACTCTGGATAGCTGATTATGCGGAAGTGTCGTTCCACTCAAGTAGACATGGTACTGGAAAAGCTGTGAAATTCAGCTGTTGGCTGTGTCATACCTCCCTAGCATCATGCTGCAAACATCTTGTGTGATCTCCACTGTAAACCTCTGCTGCTCTGAGGAGCAGGAGTCTCATTCTGAATGTTCTGTCTTTCTCACAGGTTTTGAATGAGTTAGAAATGCCAAAAAGACCATGAAGTGAGATGTCACCTCTGGTCTTGAAGGTCTACATAGCAGTTGAATTGAGTGCAACTGAATATGCAACTCAAAGAGGGATCATGGTATTAACTGTGAGACCAGGCTGTATTAAAAATGCTAGCTGCCTTACTTCCATAGGCATCAGACTTCTGGTCCAAAGGCAACGAGGTATCAAACTTTTGAAGGGTTGCACCAGTACACAATGCCTGTGCTTACTTTCCCATGGAGTTTTACTCAGAAATGGGGAATGTATGTCCTACAGCAGACCAGGAAAATAATCTTTGCAAATCAAAGCACACGAACAGTTATAATTTTTTTATTTTTTTTTTTCTGTTATTTTTCTGCTTCAAATCTGCAGTTATAACCTTTATTTAGTGTTCTGTGAGAAAAGTGTCTTGAGCCCTTCTAAAAAATAACAGACTCAGGAAAGTTTCAGTGTTCTGACTGAACTTCATATGGATTTCAATGTGATACATTTGGTGGTTTAGCATCATTCTTCACCCTTACTGTGAGGGGAATGCTGGTTACCCTTAGTGGTCACTCTTTTTCAAAGCCTGGACTTCCTCGGTTTCAGCCTGACACCAGTTTGCCTTTCAGCCATGAGCTACCATTTCAGTGCCACTGCAGCAACCACCTCTGTTTGCTGCTGATAGGATTTACCTGCTTTTACTTTTGATATTTCAGAAGTAATGTTGGTGAGAGCTGCCTTTTTGTTCTAACATTCACTCCTCTCTTGTACACCTCCAGCATGAATTCATAGGAAATGTATGAGTTCCTGCAAGATTTTCTTCTCTATATGAAAGCCTCCTGCTCTTATATTAATATGAAACTGAATTTGGATGGCTGTGGATGACTTCATAGGCTTTGTATAGCCAGTTTAAATGTCTTAGTTCTCAACAATGCCCTGAGAAATTCTAACATCTTTGCATGGTGTATTTTCCAATCTTGATTAATTCACAACCAAGATGGTTCCTTGTCTTCTGATCTTTTGGCACTTGTGCCTGGCTCTTGCAGCACAAACCACAATGTTAAAATGTAGAGGAAGATTAGAAAAAAATGCATGCAACTTTATTGAATCTCAAAAAATTCCTGCTATATCTTTTAATCAGAAACTTTTGTGGTACCTTTGCACGTGAATAATCAGGGAAAAAAATACATAACCCTTCAATGAAATTAAGGAGCAGATGTTGCATGGGATCAACACATACCACCAGGTCATATTGTGACAGGGAAGTAGCTAGTATTCGTACTGAAGCAAAGAGTTATAAATAGAAATACTCAGAGATCTAAATATTTTCTCCTCAAAATGAGGTCAAACCAGTAATGGAGGACAAGCATCTTTAGTGTTAATGAGAAAAAGACCAACTATGGGAACTAATCATATCTTCCAAATATAGCATATAACTATTAAGTCATGAATTGACCATAATAGATCTCAGAAGAACATCACATATAGCAGGAAAATAAATGTAACTTCTGCAAACAAAACTGATTAAGGGCAGAGTGTACTTCACCAGGGTGCACAGGGACATGGGTGCAAACCTTGGCCTTAGCCCTTTTTTTTTTTTTTTAACATATTGTGCAGAAAAATTCTGATTTTGTTCAACAGAATGAAAAGGAATATTAGCAGAAGTGATGATGGCACTAAGAAAAGAAAACATAAGTCAGGTGAAATACATGCAAAAAAGATTGAGTCCACAGCCCTAGCAAGGTTACTAAAAAGGTTAATATTTAGCAACAGTTGCCCCATAGAGTGTGTGATAACACTAATTTCCTATTCTAAAAAACTACAGTGATCACAAAAGTACCATTAATTTTAATGTGGGCTATTTGCATGCATCAAATAAGGCTCTTAATTTTTAAGCAGGAATTGCAAACATGCTTGTTTGGCAATGTTTTCAATTATTAATGTATTTAACTAGGTACTGTGATAGTTTTGGTGTTAATATTTTATCAATGATGTTATAATGGTATATTGGCCCAAGCTATACAAACTATTACAAGGTACATTTTTACATCATATTTAGCCCAGTGTCTGCTGCACTCAGCTGAAATAGTACTTTGCCATGGAAATAGCTCTACATATTTCAGGGAAATGAGTCTTGAGGTTTAGATAGTAGAATTTTAAATATCTCTACATTGAGAAAGCTCTCCAGTCAGGTGGTTTTAATTTTCACTTTCATGTTAGTTCTCATGTTCAAATGTACAATAAGCATTTTGTTCTACAGTTATCTTTTAATTTATGGAATGTGATCTTTTCTCCAAAATATCCCTTTTATTAGGTGCTATACAAAATGCATATTTTATTTTTAAGAGTAAAAAAACTCCAACCAAACAAAGACCAAAACCCAAAAAACAAGCAAACAGCCCCCTAAAAAATCTAGTCTTGATTTTTTGTGGCACAATCCCATAGTCTAACTATGTATGATCACTGACTTCTGAGACACTGTTTTCATCCCTGAGTGATAATGTGTGGTAACGCACTGAGATGAAGCATAGCCTTATTCAGAAAAATAATTTGGGCCACTGCTGTAGAAAATGAATGCTACATTCTTTACACAGAAAAAAAGCATGGGATATGATTTCCTATATAAGGAATGCTCTTCTGCAATACATCAAATCTCTTTTCTCCTGTGTGTGCAAATGCACTCTCCTTTGTTACATTATAAGCGGGTGCATAACTCCAAAAGAAATGGAGTTAGATGAAAAAGAGCCATTCCAAACTCTACTGATTAAAATAAATGTGCTCATAAAAGAGACAGGAGAGTAAATTACTGCATCCCCAGAACAGCAGTAACTTATACACCAACAAGTTATTTTCAAGTTTGCCAGAGGAAATAATCTGCTATCAACAAGGGGTAATTGCCTGAGCAAACTAGTCTTTACATCTCACACATGCTGTCACCTTGTGTAAGAAAGAAATACACCACACAGCAATTCAGGGAGAAAAAAAAAAAAAAAAAGGAAAAAAAAAGGAAAAAAAAAGAAACATTCCTTTAAAGGCTGCTTCTCTCAGCTATTTGAAAGGGAACATATACACAGCTTGGAAGATATCTAAGCTCTGCTGTTTTCTTATCAATGAAGAGTATCCTAACACACCACAAAATTCATAACCTGAGCAGCCTCGGGCAATATTAGGAAGGATCCATTTTAGATTGGAAGAGAAATTTTAATCTGAGATTTACCTGTGCCTGTCATAGGTGAAAGCAGGTTAGTGACAAAACCTTTCAGGAATAAGTGAAGGAACTACTAAGTAAAAGAGTAAAATTTTCCTGATTTTTATACAAATTTGGGCTGCTTAGACAGACAGATGAATACATGTTTCTGTGAATACGTACAGACACACACCCTCTTGTATTCTTATTACATAAATATTCACTTGCCTAAAATGCTCTGGACTCAGCAGCTCACATAAAATAAGTTTTCAGTACTGATATGGGTAATTTTTTTGTTGAAGTAAGGTGACAAGTTTGCCTGTACCAAAGTTTTTAACGTGTGTTTTGCCATGTAAGACAGACTGCAACATGTATTCCACAAACATACATACAACAGACAGCGAAAAAGCAGTTTCTTCTTCATGAGAAGATCAATCCTCTTTTTAAAGCCTTGTAATAAAAAGGTTGCAACTGTTAAAAAATCACACACCACACGTGGTGGCAACATCTTTATTAATATTCTGTGAAATAACAGGTCTAGTTATCATAAGTAAATAAGCCTTATTTTCAGGAATAGAAAAGTATGTGCTTCTTACTAGGCAATGTTGTCCACTAGTATTTTACCTTAAGTTAAATATTGAACAATATTTTGTTTACCAGAAAAACATATTTCCCTCTTTTCCTCCTCAGCAGAGGAAACTATAATTGTCTTAATTTCCTTTACTATATCTTTTTGACTTTTATTTAATTAAATCAGCTTCCTTATGCTACCTGGAGCATAGTCAGTATAAGGCCATATATCTAAAAATTAATAGATGTAAAAAAAAACCCCAAACATGCCAAACTTGAATAATCCTAATTAACTTTTTGAGCTAATAATATTTTGGAGCCCGGTAGGATTGCTTGATCAAGACTGTAAGCAATGAAAAAACAGAGTAAAAACTTGAATTTTGTTATATTAAATATTATGGGGCATATGGGAGGATTTCATGGAATCACAGAATCATCGAATCATCCTGGCTGGAAGGGGCCTTGAAGATCATCAAGTCCAACCATAACCTGAATCCCCCTACCATAATCTAATTTACCCATTTCTGTCTTCCACCTATCTTTACAATGTTCTTCCAACAAAGATAAAGGGGAAGGTCTTAAAATTTTTTGTCAGTATTCTGGCAAAACATATAAACTACTGTCAAGCATAGTATGCAAGATGAACCATTTCAGTTGACAGAAACAATATGCTTCAGTTTTTCAGTTGGTCATGATTTTTTACTCCAATGGTACTTACAATTCCAAATGAATATTTGCAATTATTAATGAGAAGAGAAACCTCTCTTAACAGGAGCAAAAGTCATGAACAAGATCTGCCAGTGTAGCTGTTAATCAGTTTTTTGGTCTTTCAGCCTGTCTGCCTGCACATCCTGACCTGTTGTTGGCAAGTTTTTTCTGAAGTTTGAAGAGTTCACCTTGTATCCTAGCAAGCTTCTGTTTCTAAAGCATGGACTTTGGCTGGACAGGATCAGACCATGCACTCCTCCTTAACTGTCAAGCACAAAAAAATCACAAGATTTGAATAAAACATAAAACAAGACACAGGAGAGCACATAGGCTGATATTTTGCACTAAAAAAATTAAGCTTGCTGTGTCTTCAGTGACAATTCATGTGAGTTTTGTGTATTTTGTCAATGGTAATTCCTAACTCAGGAAATGCAGCACCTATAATGGATTGCTGCCCACAAGAAAGAAATACATCTCTGACACCTGTCCCTAGTACAGTAATAAAATGTTACAGATTTTGGAGATAAAACCATCATAATAAAATATGCTCTGTATGCAAATAATAAGACTACTTTTTGAATGGAAACAAAGGTGGAATCATTGCTTCTATCCGTCAAATGAAAGAAAATAAAGGATTACAAATATCACTCAACTGTTATTAGTGCATGGCAGTCATCAGAAATGGGACTATTCGCCCTGGGAACAAAACTGGTGATATTTCTTAGAGCGAACAGTTTCATTTTGTTGTACAACAATACTGAGATCGAAACTGGAGCTGAGCTTAACTTGGTTTGAAGAAAGAAATCAGAGTGCATAGACCTCCCTGATGAAGAAAAATGGTATCAGTGAGGTCCTCCTGTCTCCTCTTGCGCTTGGAGAGTTCATCCCTGAGCATTACAGCTTACTGCACATTACATTTAAACAACCACACCTCATGCCTCACTAGCAAAATACTTTTTTCTATGCTCAACTCTTTGCCCTAGATAATTAAATAACATGAAAGCCATATGCTCTCCTGACATCAGGTTGATCATAGTTATTGCAGAAGGAAAGATGTGTAAGTTACTGTTGCCACACCTAGCTAAAGCTCCTGCTCAGAAACATATGCCCAGTAAATGGATCAGTTTCCAGTCTTTTCAGCAGCTTTCAGAACATAACAGGAGTTTTCTTAAATACAGCAGGTGTTGGAAACTCTCAGAAATGTGAGAACAGAGAGTACCCAAGAGAAGGACATTGAGGGGCTCGAGTGTATCCAAAGAAGGGCAACAGAGCTGCAGAAGGGGCTGGACCGCAAGTCTGAGCAGGAGCAGCTGAGGGTCGTGGGGGTGTCCAGCCTGGAGGCTGAGGAGAAACCTTCTGGCTCTGCAACTGCCTGCAAGGAGGCAGGTTGTTCCAGGGTGGGTTTAGGTTGGATATTAGAAGAAACTTCTTCACTGCAAAGGTAATTAAACACTGGCACAGGCTGCCCAGGGAGGTGGTTGGAGCAGCAACCCTGGAGATGTTCAAAAGGTGTACAGATGTTGTGCTGAGGAGCATGGTTTAAGCACTGGACTTGGCAGAATTGGGTTAATGGTTGGTAGAGTTTAGTTATGGTTGGAGTCAATGATTTTAAAGGTCTTTTCCAACAAGAATGATTCTGTGGTTCTGTGTGATTCTGATATCTGTCATGCCGCATCCTCAGAGATGGAGAAAGACTAGCAAAAAACAAGGGATACAATAAATTGCAGTACCTTACACTTGAAGGAGCTTTTAACACATTTGTTTACACTTTCCATGATAGCTTCTAGAAAAGTGCATGATATATACCTCAATAATACTCTAATAATTACAGTTCCTTATGAAAGAACTGGCATTTGAATACATTCAGAATATGGGTTAAATACATCACAAAAGTTAGGAGAGGAGCTTTTTCACCAGTGGGGGAACTAAAGCAAGGGATACAGAGAAACCCAAACAGATGGTAGTGGGATACACAAGCCCTTTTTGTGTGTGCTGCTTATCTCCCAACTATGGCTAAAAGTATGACAGGAAGTATTTATAAATATATATATATGTACCCAGGTGTATAGGTATTTTTACTGTGAGTCTGTCTTGTAGGACACCTCTCTTCCTCCATCTTCACCATCTATAAGGCTCGTGATTTGCTCATCCATCCCTTGCTTACTCCCACTGCCGTGTTGGTGTTCTCACTCTGCTCCACAGGGGACTGAAAGAGACACAATTATGTGATACTGCACTTCTGCCCTCTCATGTCTTTTATCAGCAGGAGAGTGGGAAACGTGACTCAAAATGCAAATGAGAATAGTGCTTGATGATGTCAGTTAATCAGTCGACTATATTTGTGTACTGACTGACTGACTAGTCCCTACATTGGAGGCTAACATGTCCCCTCATACTGACAGGCACTAATCAGACTCACTTGCTCTGGCTGCTGAATGCTGTAGCATTGGAAAGCACTCGAGCACGATATACCTAATTTAACAATTTCAGTCTTTATTGAGATTTTACTTAAAAAAAATTACAGGAAATATCATGAAGGAACTCAATAGAGACTGAAGTAAACATCTGGTTGTAATTCTGAAAATGGGCTCCAAAGGAGCATTTTAAAATACGAGGCTAGTGCATGATACTCCAATTTTGCATCTGTTTTAAGCAAAATTAGACAGATGTAAATATAAAAACCCCATAACCGTACAACTGTTCTAAATATTTATCTATGTTCTTACCCACCTGAAAAGATTTTATCACTAAGCTTACTTTAGGTCAAGACAATGTAAAGTGAGCTAAAGATGACCATAGCCCCATGATCCCTACATGCCACTATTTTAAAACGGTATATCATAAATATCTATTGCAAAAATATTACCAGTATGAGAGGCAAAAAATCAATAAAAAATAAAAAAGAAAAGTGTGCATTATAAAAAAAGACTGTCATGAGTTGAAACACCTTCAGTTATATGTATATATAACATACATCACATATAAAAGCTATTAATCCAATTTAACAACATTCAATGCATTTATGCTAAGAAACTGCTAAAAAGCACTAAATGGAATTTACTGAGATGAATAAAAAGCACAATTACCAACTAGACTTGGGAGATTCCAGTTAGTAAATGAGGCTGTGAAATTGCTTTGTGTTAAAAGAGTATTAATGGCTATGCTAGCACTTGACTAATATTTTATGGTGCAGGCTGTTACTAAATTAGACCCTGTGTATGTCTTCCTGTAAAGTCATTTAGTTATACTTGGAATGCTTTTTGTCTTTATAACATTTTTAAGTGTTTGCTGTGTTTTGCAGGTTCCTAATCCTGAAGGGATTTGTGTAAGATGAAGCTACCCTTGCAATCCGTTGATAGTAAAATAGTGCTGGGGGTGAACTCATGTTCTACAGGTGATGGCAATTGCTCTCTTTTGTCAAGTGGTCCCACATCAGTTACCTCAAAGAAAATCACACCAAGGACAGAGCATTCAATACTATAATTGTGTGTTTTGGATTGTGTCAGGTATGAGAAGTCGTGTGAACTGTGAATCAAATCCTAGCTTGAGGAAATGTGGAGAGTAATTTTTCTACCTTAATTCTGGCCTCCCTCTGAGGCTCAGACCTCTGGACACATTTCCTGTGATTAGTCCTGTGAAATTAAGGGACTGGTTCCCAGCTCCATGCTGGAGGAATCTGGTCTGAATAATCACAGAATCACAGAATCTGAGGGGTTGGAAGGGACCTGGAAAGATCACCGAGTCCAACCCCCCTGCCAGAGCAGGGTCACCCAGACCACATCACACAGGAACGTGTCCAGGTGGGTTTGAATGTCTCCAGAGAAGGAGACTCCACAGCCTCTCTGGGCAGCCTGTCCCAGGGTTCTGTCACTCTCACAGGAAAGAAGTTCTTCCTGAGATTCACATGGAACCTCCTGTGCTCTAGATTGCACCCATTGCCCCTTGTCCTATCACTGGACATCACTGCACAAAGCCTGGCTCTGTCCTCCTGACACTGCCTTGAACGTGTCTGTAACCATGGATGAGGTGGCCCCTCAGTCTCCTCTTCTCCAAGCCCAACAGACCCAGCTCCCCCAGCCTTTCCTCAGCAGGGAGATGTTCCACTCCCTCCATTGTCTTGGTGGCTCTGCCCTGGACTTTTTTTCAAGCAGTTCCCTGTCCTTCTGGAACTGAGGGGCCCAGAACTGGACACAATACTCCAGATGTGGCCTCACCAAAGCAGAACAGAGGGGGAGGAGAACCTCTCTTGACCTACTAACCACCTCCTTTCTAATGCACCCCAGGATGCCATTGGCCTTCTTGGCCACAAGGGCACATTGCTGGCTCATGCTCATCCTCCTGCCCACCAGGACCCCCAGGTCCCTTTCTCCTGCCCTGCTCTCCAGCAGCTCAGCCCCCAAGCTGTACTGGTACCTGGGGTTGTTCTTCCCCAGATGCAAGACTCTGCACTTGCCCTTGTTGAATTACGTTAAGTTTCTCCCTGCTCAACTCCCCAGCCTGTCCAGGTCTCCCTGAATGGCAGCACAGCCCTTGTGGTGTTCAGCCACTCCTCCCAGTTTGGTGTCATTAGCAAACTTGCTGAGGGCACACTCTGTTCCCTCCTCCAGGTCATTGATGAAAATATTGAATAGTACCGGTCCCAGTACTGACACCTGCAGGACTGCTCCTTGCCTGAAGTCATTCATTTAACCTCTTGCAAATTTCAAATTTTGTTTGAAAAAAAAATATTATGTGTTTATTAGCTGTTTATAATGTTGTCCATAAATGAAAATGTGCTGGCACTTTTATTTGGAAAATATTTAAAAGATTTTAACTACCTCATGGTGGAAGCAAGAACAGCTTAGGCTGTTCTGGCTTTTTTTTGTTGTTGTTGTTGGGGTTTTTTTGTTTTTGTTTTTGTTTTTTAATATAGCTTTGCATCAGCACTTTGCTTTTATTTCTTGTAATATTTTAAAATACTGGATCTACAATTCTGAGATAATCTATTGAAAAAAAAATAAAATAAAAAAACCTGGGATACCCAAAATTGCAACTGAGCTCAAAACTTTTCAACTATTTAAGTGAGAGAGTGTGAAATCAGATATGTACAGGCTTTTCATGTTTGAGGCTGAATAATATGAGAAGTTTATATATCAGTAAATAGCAACAAAAAATATTATAACCTTAGTGACACTGACTACTAAGCAAAAAAATACCCTTTTAATGAGGATTATAAAGTTCTGTGAAATTGTACCACATGCAGTGAAATCTGAAGGCTCTATCACCTTAGCTTTCCGCATCCCACTGTTGAGCAAAACCCACTCTTGTGGGTGGGAAAGGGCTTGGGATGCAACAGACTCATCACATGACAGAGTGAAGTCTGATGCAATAAAAATCCTGCATAATCTTCCCTGATAAGGACGATGTACAAGCCACGGTGTGGAGAGCAGCAAACCGGCCAGAAAACCCGACTGAGGGTAGTGCTAAGCACGTGACAGTCTCTGAGCAGAACTTGGAGGAAAAGCAAAATCCACCATAATGTACTGAGTCGTTATTGCTAACAGAAGCATAGCTCTTCTGTAACAGCAGTAACATCGGTCTCAACTGGGGAAACACGGCAGGAGGTTCACAGAGTGCTCTTCCAGCATGCTGGGGAAATGATCCCTGGTGAACGCCCAAATGCGGCTTGAAACATCAGAAGCGCTGGTATTCAGATCATCTGAAGCACCAGTTACAAATATATTACAAGGATGCATACGCTCAAAGCTGCTGTTATATGAAGCATGTCATCTGTATAGCCCAGAGGAGAAGAATTAAATTGTGCAATCCTAGTTAGAAGCTGAATGGATGTGTTAATTCTTGGAGCTGAAAGGGGTAAAATGAAATAGCAGGCAGTTGGAAAGGAAACAAGCTTTGGCTTTTCCTGGGCCATTCCTACAATGCAGAATAAGTCCAGATTTCCACCAATGGCTAAGTTAGCTACAGTGTTGGGGCACCAAACCCCCAAAGTAGAGGGCAGGCAGCTGAACCAATTGAATTGCACCTTATGAATGGTGATAAATAAACGTAACGCTACAGGGGAAGCTGCAGCTCCAGCTTTCCACTAAAAAAGATTCTTGTAGCTCTAAAACCTCCAAGGCTTGAGCCAGCAGAGGCTCCTGGGTGGGAAAAGTGCTCTTTTATTTGTCCCATGAAATCCCATTCAGGTTCTGCTGCCATATGAATAGCTGATAATTGCCACTTCCTTTCACTCACTCGTGTTCCCCAGGAAATCGCAGTCGGCTGCCAGCCCTGCCAAAGGGGAGAGGGGCTGAGGGTGGGTGGAAAGGAGCTGCAGGCAGCACATCTGCCCTGGGCAGCATCTGGGAGCTTCCAGGTCATCTGTTTGGGCTCCCAGCCCCAGGAGGGACAGAGATGAGGAAGGATGAGATGAGGTACCTCCATGCTACTTGACCAGCACAGTGCACAGTCGCTTTTCCCCTTCCTTTTCTTGCAACTGCATCCATTGCTGGATAAACACCAGGACTAACACAGCCCAGGAGCACTTTCTGGCACACAAAATAATTTTTTTTCAATTCTGAAGAGAACCTTGAGGACTTGTAGTAGGAATGTGGTGGGTTTTTTTGTGTTTTGTTTGTTAGTTTGTTGTGGTTTTTTTTTTTTGTTTGTGTTTTTGTTGTTGTTTTAGGTTTTTTTTTCCCCAAGTTATGAATATTACAATTTAATATGAATTTTTCTCTTGAAGCAGCTACTTGTGTGACAGTGTAATGTAAAAAATATTAGAATTATACTCAAGTGAAAATAAAGCACTTAGAAGTTCAGAAACATTGCTCCTTACCGCTGCCTGTAAGACCTCATAGTCTTTCTGTGCCCATCAGACGAAAAAAAATTACAAAAAATTGAATTATTTGAGTACTATTTTCAGAAAGTTCCCTCTTCATCAGTAAGCAGATACACTGGACACCCTGGAAGTCCAAATTAAGTTGCATGGGCAGCAAGACGTCTGGTATTTCATGCATCACAGCTCTCACGCGCTTAACTGAACATGGTTTCATTTGCAAGGCTAACATAGGGGGATTTGTAATTAATATGTGTATTTCCACACAAGCACACTCAGGCACATATAGATGTAAATGTTTGTGTGAGGGTGAGCTCAGACTACAAATGATGCCTGCCATGCAAAGCAGTGGTAGCGGATTATTCACTTCACTAGGGTAGTTTATAGGGTAGCTTAACATAGATGAACAGCAATGATATAACATTATTATTACAGCATGAGCATTGCATGATAGAACAGGTGTCTAGGAAGCATCTGACACAAAGACCTAATAGCACAGTCTCTTCTCTGGCAAAATATCCACTAATGGTTTCAAAACCAGAGGGAGGTATTGACCCATTACTAGTTACTACAAGCACAGCTTCAAGGAGCAATTGCAGAACTGGGCCATTATGCAGCACTTTCCATGCCACTAAATACCCCACTGCTTTCCGAATTATGCCTATTTACAGGTAAGTAGACAATACTTTATCCACAAGAAAACTAGTGACCTAAAGGGTAAAACTCAGCAGAAACCCTGCACCCCAGTCCAGAAGGGCAGCCACAATCCTGCATCCTGGATCCAACTGTGTCAGCCAAGGACCACAGAGCTTTATAACTCACTTCCAAAAAAAATTAAAATAAACAAATAAATTAAAAAATAAAAGCAGGAACCCAAGCACTGCCTGCTTTTCTCCCAGCCCAGAGGTGGCATCACCATGTAGGGAGGTTCACCCACCTCTGTTCGGGAGCGGCACTGGATCCGGGTTTCCCTGCAGGTTGTGTCACCCAGCTGCTGTGTTGGATGGATGTGGATTTTATGAGATCTGACAAGACACCAACCCAAGGTGACTCTGCAGTGAAAGAACACATGAACCGCAGTTCTCACACAGGCAGGCTGGCTGCACACAGGGAGAGATCATGATATACTTCTTGCAATTAACATTTTGCACATCCAATAGGCACAGTGAAATCAACAAGACAACTCATGGTTTCCCAAAGCTTTTTAATATGGGCAAGAATATAATCACCCAACTTTGGTATGCTTTGTGTTTCATACACTGAGCTCCCTGAATTACAAGTAACAAACAAATCCAGGGATCACATTCACCTACAGCTGAAAATTCTAAATTAAATCTTTACAGGCAGCAGTGTCTTTCCTGCTTAGGTTTGCTTATGGCACAAGTCTGCTGCACTCTAGAAGTCAAATTCCAAGCTGAGGCCACGTGTATTTCTGTGTTACAGAAAAAAACTCAGACCTGTGTCCATTATGAAAATGCTGAGAGACACTCTGCTATGGCAGCCTTGGCTACCCAAACTGAAACACAAAAAATCACTCAGCTTTATGTGGTAATGCTCCCCCTGACAAATACAAGTCTACAATATCTGGATTTAGAAAGGTATAATTTGAACTGTGTCATTATCTCTGGAAAGGTTTCTGGCATGACAATGGTGATTATGAAATGAAGAAAAAAGTAAATAGCATTCAAAACTATGCAA
>NW_009953941.1:219072-239026 GCF_000747805.2 Chaetura pelagica
TTCAGCAGGGGTGTGATGTAGCCAACAATTTGTATTTTCACATATTGATAATGAATCCCAGCATAACCATTAAAATCAAAGTCAGTGTGCTTTCTTTTCCCCCTATGGAAATTTAAATCAATAATACTGGCATTACCCATATAGATAGATAGATAGATAGATATAGATATATATGCATATATATTTCTGAATTACAAAATACTACTGCACCATTTTGCTCTCATTTCAGATTTTTAACACAGTGATGCACATCCCCATTCTTCCAATCAATTTATTCTGTTACTGTTTTTCAGCATTTTAAATCCCTAAGCTAAGTCAATAATGCTGATTACTTACCATAAGCACTGTACACACCATTCTAATACAGAGTATTTGCAATTTGACATCCTCATCTATATGCATTATTCCACTTGGAAAATTAAATGAAACCCTTGATTCAGAATCTGAAACACTTAGAAAGTAATGATCCTGTTTACTGATTGACTGAAGTTGTGGTTTTTAAGCACTGTTTAGTATAGGAAACAAAAAGCACTATCAAGTTGAAAGGAAGCATTTAAGTTACTTTAAGACACATATGTATTGTGTGAAAAATAGATATTAATTCTGTTTTTCATTGTTTCATACCTCCAAGTCTGTTACCCAACACAGTTTAATACTGCTTCAGATTTCTTTCAGTTCAGAACTTGAACATAATAAGCTTAATGTACAAGAAAATATAGCTCTCAACAATGTTATTGTGTCAGAATCCCTGTTCAGGATTGTTTGCTTACTATTGTGCAGCTGATAACAGCTATATTTTATTAACAAAGAATATAATTAATTGAAAAGTGAACTGGAAGTGGTCAGGCCCCGTGTGAACCATAAACTCAAAGAAATGCAAAAAGTTACTCCTAGACCCCTACCAGTGCCAGTACCTCTAATAACATCTGTGTAATAATCCTCTGCTGAGGACTGCTTTAAAGAGAGGGACCATCTCACCATCTCACAGGGACTGTGCAGGTACAAAAATGGAACAACCCAGAGGCACAAAATTTGGCCCATGAATCACAAGTTTCGTTCTAATTTCAAATGTGACACAAATTAGGTGTTGCATGGTGCTTTGAGTGGTAGTGTGAAGGAAAGACAGGCTGTCAACATCATCAAGCATATTTTGTTGTTACTCAATAATACTCAGTAAGCAGTAGTGAATACGAGAAATGAGAGAAAAGTGGATTTTGGAGGGCAGGTTATTTTTGTTTGTTTGTTTGTATTTTTTTGTTTCACCCTCTAGAATCCATTTTGAAGTCCTGGCGGATGTGATGCTTTTAAATGGTTCATCTCTATTCATATTTTATTATTTCAAATTCAAATTCATAAGCATAAATTTTGGGAAATTTATTCTCACATATCCACAACCTTTCAAATGTTTTCTCAGCCATTATTAGATTGCAGATAGTCAGTTTACTTCCCGATCTAAGCCTTTCACTTGAGATTTCAAATGTATTATTTACCACAGAAGCATCAGAAAAATAGTACTCATACTTATTAGCATAGAATTAGAATAAATCTGAGGGAAACAATTGAGAGAATTAGAAATATATTGCATGCTAACTTTAGAAAGTGTAATGAGCAGATGCTATAATCTTGTTTGATGGCATATTTTTATTCAGAATTATTTTAGGGATTATCTAAGAGCTGCACTGTGGATTATAAAAAAAAGAGTAATTTGTGTTTAATTTAGCCCTGTGAACATGTGAAAATGTTTCAGACAGGTGAAGAATACTGAGGGATGTCTTAAGCTACCACTCCAGGGACTATGAATAAAAAAAAAGTCAGTTGCCAGGTGGAGTTGGCATTTTACTAAGTCTGGATATAATTGTACTGGAAATCTTGAGGATACTTTGAAGCAGTCTTAAGAGAGGATATTGCCTACTGGAATTCCTCCTTAGTGCAAGTTTCACCACAATTTATTTTAGATCAAATATGCTCATGACATAAGATTATACTCTTGCTCTGGATATGTATATTCATTTCACCAACTGAATTCATCAGGAGCTACAGACACTCATTTCTGTGCCAGCTGACCTACTTTATGGGTTCATCTCTTCTGACTGGGAAATAGTCACGAAAGCCAAACCAAGCTTTTGCCAAGGACATGCATGGAGCTGCCCTTCCATTTGAACTGACTGCCTATCAGTTCATATGTTTTTGCTAATTCTGTTGGAATTCAGCACTGCCTGTCTGTGGTTTCTCTGTCTCAGTTGCTGCACCCAGATCCTAAGTCATGCAAAGCAGAAGTCAACCCGAGGGACCAGCATTAACCCTTCACATTGCCTCCAGCAGCACACTTAGGAGCACTGGAGTTTACAGTAAAATGCAGTCTGGATGCAGATGTAGATAACCTCCTCTGTCTCAGTTCCTTTCTGTAAGGTGATGATAAAAGTTCTCAACATTTTATTATTTTTTTGGGAAAAAATCCTGTGTCTGCTATCACCTTTCTGTTTTTCCTCCAGCCTTCCTGTCAATGGGAGAGTCCCTTTTTTATGAAGTTGCAGTCCTCTTTGTCAGGTATCCCTTACTAATCAGCCTGTTCAAGGCTCTGTCACTTAGCTATCAGCATACTTGAGCAGACTGATTTTCCTGCTCTGACCAACTCTTTTATCCCAAGAGACCCTATCTGAATCAGTTCTAATGATCCTCTCTTATTGACTGTTGATCCTCCACTGCTGATTCTCTGACAAGTGCAATAATTTCTCCTGATTCCCCCTAAGCTTATACCACACAACATAATCAAGTCTACTCAGAAAACGGGAGTTGAATTCTGAGAAAGTACATATGAAAACATACATCTGGAATAACTGATCCTGCTATTTAATTATTCCATGATCCATGTCAGGAGTAGATCTGTATGATAGAACAGCAAACATGAGAAAGTAGTGAGCAGAGTAAGATTCTTGACAGACACAATAATAATTAATTTTGAAACCACAAATAATGTAGATGTATAGGCAAAACCAGCACAGAACACAACATTGATTTACCAGTGATTGTTTTCTAAAATACAGCTATGGATGGAAGGGGAGGAGTTCTGCAAAAACCCATCTTGCTTCATATTTCTTTAATACATCTACTGTCTTGAGAAAGATGCAAATCATACCATTCCATGTATTGGGAAAGGTTTGGATCTAGCTCCTAATGGAAATTGAAAAAGACTCTAAAGTGGGCAAGTCAGTCGTAAGATTACTGAAAGAAATGTGTAAGACTTGATTAATAGCAGACTGTCCTGTAATATCACTGAAGAAAAAGCATTCAGGTGGATATAAGTAACAGGTTTTCTAATCTTTCTGTCTTCCTACTTCTATCAAGATCTTCCTCACACGTGAATGTTCTAACCACTAATTTAAAAAACATGAGAAAATGGGTCGTTCTCAAGCTATTCTATTTTTATAAACCTGTTTTGAACAACATGAACTCTTTCCAGCCTGCGCTGGACCAGGTGCTAGAATTTGTGACTTCTGTATGAATACCCACCCACAAAGCTCATGAGTTACATTCTTTCCCTTTTACATTGACATTTTTGGTGCAACTTGCAATTACAAGAGATTGTGCAGTATTAGTGTAAAAGAGATTCAGCAGCAACATGAAAGTAGAAATCCTCGAATACTGAATTTTAAATTAAAAAGACTTAAAAAACCCTTAACAAAACCACAACCCAAATAAGATTTTAAAGCTTTATCGTCCTAAGTCCTAGTGTCTTTTTTGTTCTGAAAATGCAAGTGTTTGTCGCTAACCTGACCCAAGCTAAAAATAATATTAAAAAGCAGCTCATGAAACCTTTCAAAGTGATTGTATCTGCAGAGGTTCCTCCCCACATTAAATACTCACAGCAGTTGACACCCTAGAAGTGATAAGGAGATAAAGAGCTGATTAAATTCTGGGTCAAACACGAGCCTTGCCAGAACAGCAGCACAGGCAAGTGCTCTCTCAGGCTTATTTCTGTCTGGCTATCAGTGGCATAAAGCCAGATGCCACAATGGCACCGTTTTGTCAGATGCTTGCCAGAGACCATCTAGGCTTTACTGCTTATAAATTCAGTATTTGTTAAAGTACAGTATGTAACTATGTGCTCCAGTTATCTTAGTTTTAGAGAGATTGACACAGTGAATTATGAAGTCAAACCCTAGGCTAGAAGATGCCTATAAAGATTAAGTCATTTCATTCTTTTCCAAACAATTAGCAGCACTAGACTGCTAAGTGGAGATCAATCGTAATTGAGGAACTGAGAGAGGGCAATAAACAAATTACTAGTGTTTTCTCTGAAGCCTGTTGGTTTACTGACTCACTGTTATTTAATCCAGAAGCTCAGTGGATTGTAAATTATCCATTGGAGTTGTCACTGGCTCCTTGAAAAGGATTTACTTTACGATAAAGACAGGAAATCTGCCTGGTGGTTTCAGGTGAAGTAGGATAATCACAGCTGATTCATCATCACATCTGTACTGCCTACTTCTGGATTGCTGTCAAGAGTTTTAGAGATTTCACCGGACAAACACCAACATTTGGATTTTACCAGCTTAGCTGGGGGGCAAATGGTGTGCTCTCCATCTTCCAGTGCCCATTGTGTTCTTTATTGCAAAGAAGAACTAAAAGTGAGCAGTGGTTTACTCATTCAATTGAGAAGTGAGATAAGCAGCTAATTACAGCATTAGAAAAATTAATTATTTTCCTGAACCAAACCTGAACCTTTAAGAATCTCTTTACTTAGACCACACTATGCTGTGTAGCCACAGCCCAGGCCCATGCACAGGGCACATTAGATAGTACTAACTGGGTTGGAAAGACCTAGAATCCAGGTTGCAGTGTTCACTGCAGCCTTTGGAAGGATTTATGAGTGGTGGTTTTTTTTCTCTCTCTCTCTTTTTTTTTTTTTGTTTTTGTTTTTTTTTGTTGTTGTTGTTGTTGTTTTGTTTTGTTTTGTTTTTTTTCTAAATGTATTAATTTATTTTATTTTGGTTGGCTTGTTTCTTTTTTAACCCCCACCTAGCTTTGGTATGAAGGAGCAGGAATACTGTTTTTGCAGCAGGACAACAGCTCATGTGCTCATATATTAGGATATCTGGATCCTGCAATGAAGTCTGAAGCATAGACATGCACAAAGATAGTTATTTAAATGAAAGAGACCTTATTCTTTGGCTATCCACTATCCCAGTGCAATAGCTACAAAGCAGAGGAATTAATGTTTTTCTTCTCTTCTAAATCCCCTCACTCAAAGGATGAAAGATGTTAAAGAGACTCTTTGTTTTGTTTTCAGCTCCTTTTATTTCACTTGTATATGTTGGCAGCTGATAGAGCCCCAAATCTTGTCAATCCCAGTGTGCTAGGCACAGAAGTATAAAGAACATTACAATTCCTGCTCAGAAGAGCTTAAGGACAAAAATCTAAAGGACAAGACATGGACAAGACAACAATATTGCTAGCCACAAAGGTTTTGTACTCAGTCCCAGAAAATAATGAGAAACAATATAAAACCCATGATATTTAAAACATTGTATATACCACAGTTTTTGAGTTCAAGTTTTCAGAATTTTTCCTGCAATCATAATGAAAAGAAAATGTCCACCAAAACCCAACTTCTTTTTAATTAAGAGTAAAAATCTTATATTGATCATGGCACTTGTGTGTGTGTGTAATCTTAAAGCAAGAACTAAGTATAAAGTAGAAATTAGCTAACTAAAAAAAAATTAATTAAAATATTTAGTCATCACATGGTAGCTGATCTATTTTCACAAACAGTGCAAAATACCCAGAAAGGAGTAAAATATGAGGAAAAAGAAATGTGACACTTCAGGCAGTATAAAGGAAGAAAAGGCAAATGGATTTACATTGTTGGGTTCTTCCTGGAAGCTGCTAAAATTTCCTCATTGACAGAATTTATGTGTTCCAGAAGGAGTCTATTTGGATCACCATTGGCTGACCCTAAAAATTCTGTTTTTCAGTAGCAGTAACAAACTACAGCCTATTAAAACCAAGAAACCAATGATGACAAGATGCCATATATCGCAGCAATCAAAACTGGGAAAAAAAAAATAATCTGCCAATGAAATAGGAATTGTGTGGGTTTGAATTGTGCCTCTCTTCTCTAGCTTCACTCCTCAGCCAGTTGGCCACATATAGTAATAGATAAACAAGAGTAAGAGCAAAATGTGCATTCTCAAATGATAGTTTTGCTCAGTTTGCTCACTCTGTGCTTCATGACATCTATGAAGTCACTAAAAGTTAGCAGGCAGATTACAAAGATAATGAACAAGTTAATGCTGCCCCTATCCAACTATCACCTTCCCCCAAATATAATGGTATATGACTATTCAATCTGCCTACTTAGAACAATAACAAAAACCTCATGGCAGTGCAATCTTTGTTCAGTACAATATGAGAAGCTTTGCAGAGAAAGGAAAAAATCCAGAGGCAATATTTTCACATGCATTAAAAAGATTTGTGTGGGGTGTGATATCCCATTAACAGACATCATATGTCTCCTCTGGAGATGTTAATTCTTAATCTCATCAGGGGAATGTGTGTGTGTGTGTGCTGTGTGTGTGTTCATTGGCCATGTTTCATATACTGTCTGTCTCCAGATGAGAGGTTATCTGTATCTGAAATCTCACACTGCTCTTGGTATTCAACTTAAATAGAAAATCAGTTGTCATTCCCATATTTACCATGTTTGTCATAACATGATGTAGAGGCCATAGATGAGCAAAGGAAGGTGCATGACTTTTCAGTGAAAATAAATAAATGCTGGGCTTAGTTTTGACCTCTACACCAATGAATAATTGAAAATAATGGTAGGAGATTCTCCCAGGTTACAAACCTGGGACTGTTTATAGTCTTCCTGTTCACCTTCTGATTGGAAAAAAGTGGAGTTTGAGCACAAATTTTTGGCAACAGGCAAACCCTCTTTAAATGAATGTAAACTAGAAAGCATGCTTTTACGTTCACAAGCTGATTATCATGGAATTTTTCTTCAATGAACATTTTAATAGGTTTCACCATGAGTTTTTCCTTTACATGTATATATTTCCAAATTATGCAGGCAAATACATGCAGTTTCTCCTGAGGTCTGGCTATTTCATTGGGTAAGGAAATAAAATCTAATGGAAACTTAAAATGAATTTTATGATGTTTAAATCAAAACCCTTTCATGTCATAGAGGATTTATAACCTTTTTCTGTGAATGTCTTACAACAAAATGACTTGTTCATGGTTTCCTTACAGGTTTGGTTTATCTTTTGTCCATGAAAACTGGCATTTTGGTTTGATTCTGAATTTTGTCATAAATTGCTAGAGTTCTTGACGTTAGATTTTCTCCTCAGCACTTATGCACTTATGTTACTCTGCAATGTTGTGTCACTGGAATCCAAGTCACTAGAAAATAGTGAAGATGTTGGAGATTTAGGATCTTTCATAGCAGAAGTAACTAGATAAAGGTATCTAAAAACTGTGTGATGAAAATAACTTTTAGGTGATCTTACATAATGTTATGTGTCAGGGTATAGACGGTTTCTTTTGTATGTTAGGGCTGTGAATCTTGAGGTAAGGGGATAGGCTTGACAAAGAATAAAAGCTCCTGATGCTTTTATAAAATCTTGAAGGACTACTGAATACATTCATGTACGCACACATGTTCCCCTGCAAGGTTTATAAAACTGCAGGAGCTCTTATGGAGGCTATAAAACGTCGCAGACTCCTGAGGGTTTGCCAAATCCATGTGAGATCTTGTACAACTTGTAAACTGTCAGTGAGGTCCTGCAGAGTTTATAAACTCTGGCTGGACCTTAAACAAAGTCTGGGATTCCTGCAGCAGTTACAAAGCCCACCAGGACTTTTGAGTTGTTCCTAGGGCTTCACTGAGAGAAATAAAACTAACCTTCCCCAAAACATTATGTGCTCTGCAACATCACAGATATTTGTAGGACCAGTCAAGGACAAGTAAAATCCCCAGATGAGTTGCTATCTTCATATCAGCTTGCTGAACATGAAAAATCTTCTTAACAGATTAATGATATCCTTTACTTTATTGCAATGCTCAAGACAAATTTCACTCTATCCATTTATTGAACAAACTCAGTAAAATTTTAAAGGAATGGGCCTACTGGAAATAAAGCATTTTCCTCTTAAGAAGTAGAAGTGGAGAAAATGTGTTCTCAAGACCGACTTGGTTGAAAATTAATCCAGGAGTGGTTGTTCAATGATGTAGACAACCTGAAAAAAACAGTGATTGTATCAGCTGCATCAATTAAAATAATGTTTTGCATATTTTCTTACATGAGGTCCTTTCGTAATTTCTCAAATAATTTTTTCTATTTCAGCAATATAAGGCCCTTTCAAAATTACTCTTTTTGTTTGTTTGTTAGCTTGGTTTTTTTTGTTTCTCCATTCCAAACAAAGATCAAGCCTTTCCTCAGCCCTTTTTCCTGCTGCTAGAACACCTATGGATTTCAGTCATCAGTCAAAATGTGTAAGGACAGAGATAAGGTAGGTCATCACAAAGTCCTGGTACATCAAGGAGTGACCTAATGGGAGGTAGCCCTCACACAGCATGCCCCCTCTACCAGAAATGCTTCTACTTCTGTTGTAACTGGTTACATCATCTTTGGAAGATCTCTAGTAACAATGATATACCATTTTCCTTTAAGTGCAGAAAAAAAACAACAACCCAAAATCAGTCAACTATTAATTGCAGTGTCATGTCCTCCACTGAGTGTACCAGTGTGTCATGCATAGAAACCTACATTTATATTAATGAGCTTTTAAATGTTGTTTTTATTTCAGTGACATGAATATGAAACATGCATGTACAGGAATTTTTTGTCAAAAACTGGAATTCAGTTTAAATAGTTGGCTGTCTTTTCAGATGTTAAGTCATGCTTAACATTGACCTTACTTAAAATTACATCCTCTTAAGGACAAATTTTTGCTTTCATCCTTTTGTATCTGCACCACAGAACATAATTTTAGGGAAGGAGGGATGTTGAATGTTCTGTGTGGAAAGCAGATCACTTCTTTGTAAACATCTGCCATTGCTTCTTATGTGGATGAATACATAATTCTTCCAAATACACAATTCACATTTTAGATTTAGATCTCATTTACATAATACATAAGAATGCAGAAAATGTCCCAGAGGGCAAGTAAACACTTTGAGCATAAAATAGAAAGAAATGTTGAGATTGATTTTGTTGATTTTCTTGTTAGTTTCTTTACTTTTTTTTTAAAACCAAAAGGATGTTTATTGGAGAAAACATTGTTCTTAATCAACCTGCATGTAAAGGTTGCTTTGTGGGAAGTAGTGTCTATTCCCACTATTGCTGGTCCTGCTGCAGGGACATCCCTCACACAGGTGAATTTCAGGAATGTAGTTCCAAGTAACAGGCACTTGGTTATCTGCATAAAATCTCTCTAGTTTCCAGGTCCCTATTGAACAACAGGACCACAATTCTAACTCTATTTGGCTAAGAACATTATTCAGCATCTGTTAGAGAAGCATATTTTGCATTTTTCTTTATTTTCTATGGCTGTGACTGTATTAACATTTTCATTGCAAACACAATTTCCAGCACTTGAGCCCACGACAGAGCTATCTCGTGGTTGCAATACCTTGACAGTCTTTTTGTCAGCTGGAGAATGATGGAAACCAGAAGAAAGAACACGTTGAGATTAAATTCTCAAGCAAGTAGTGACAAACTCCTTGTCCTTGAAGCTTATATAAATAACTTTCCCGTGTTTTTTTAACCTGCTCCCCTCTCCCCAGCCACCCCAGCAGCGAGGCATGTCACTCTGATGGTTCACATCCATCTCCTTTTATTGATGTCCACTTTGGTATCTGCACAGGTCATCAATTTTGCTGCCTCCCCGGCAGCCACTGGGAGCGGCAGGGCAGCCTGGCAGGGCTCGGCGTGCGGGGGGAGCGCTCGGCTCGCCGCCGGACTCGCGGTCCCAGTCGGATGCCGGTACCGGGGTCTCATAAATCTTGTAGGTGACCCAGGTGAACTCTGAGGCTCAGAGCTCACTGAAAACTGATCAGGCCCCTGTTTAGTTTAACAGGCCCTTTTCAGTGACAAGTGAAGGGTTCAACAAATGCACAAAACAGATATATATTAGTTGAAAAACTAATGGCTTTTAAAAGAAAGTTTGACAATTGTTTAGGGCTGTCTGTAGATCCATTATACTGATAAACGACCAAGTTGGTCTACACCAAAGTGGAGATGGCCAGCAAGAAAGCAACCTCGTTTTTTATTTTTTTTTCCCTCTCCTGCTTCCCCATCTCTCTTTGGTGGCTTCATAAGAGCCACATGTGCTGTGGTGGTCAGGAAGACTTAAAGAAGGCAGCAAAGGATACCTGTGCAGCTTATATTTAACCTTGCAATCAAACTGGAATTAAGCAAGACTGCAGATGCCCTCGGTGACCTGCTATTGACCGCCTGAACTTCTAAGTTAGGGTCAGTTGGGGCCCAGAATAGGAGGTCAAAAGCTGGTCAGTGCTCTTCAGCTCCAGCATGTTGAATAGAGAGACTTTATTGCTGTGATTTATGCAATTTGCACAGACAGGTTAAGGAGACCTTAAAACATGCCACAGTGCTCACTTACACTGGGTACACCATCTACTTGGAAAATAAATTCCGATTGTCCATATGAAATCTCTTGTGGATACGCCTTGAAGTATTTCACCCTCTGTAACTCTAAAGATTCATTCTCACACTCGACCCCTGAATGTGACAAGGTTAGTGCTTCCAGATTTATTTAAACAATACGAACGCACCAAATGAAGTACTTTACAAAGCTGATTAATTGCAAAGCCAGAATAACAATCAGTAATGAATTATTTTTGGGAGGGGGAGCAGCTAAACTCAGAGAAAAGTTAAGCTCTTAAATCAGCTGCAGTGGAAATTTGAATACAGCTAAGATTAATTTTTAACCAATCCACAGATATCAAAGTTTGGTGTTTCCTTCTCAGTTTTTGCATACCTTCTTTCATGTACCAGGAATTCTAGAGTTGGTGGGATACTATCAGATCAATTAGAGAAGAACTAAAAAAATTAAGAGCTTTTACCACTTTGAATCAAAAGCGTTTTTTTTTTTTTTGCCTGCTGAAGATTAATACAGATCAAATTAATCTTGGATTCCCCACCCAAAGCAGTTTCAATGTTTGCCCAACCTGCTGCTCAAACTCTAGGTCTGCCTGCAGCAGAAACTGCTGGTGGTGATGTGGATTTCATGACAGACTCATCCCAACCACCAGACTTATTTTCACTTGTGATCAAAGCAAGAAATTGTACCCTGGTCGTCGAAGGTGAAAGGCAAGGGAATTTAAACAAACCTTTCAGCACTTCTTCCTCTTCATTATAGTTGTTAATAATTCTTTAGTGTGTGTCATTCTAAAGCTTATATTACTTTGATTTAATATATCTAATTTAACAAAATATCAGTAAGTAACAGGGTATAATTGCATTTGACATAATGAAGGGGAAGAAAATGTAAAATTCGCCAAGCTCTGCTGAAAAAATGGCTCTAGCTAATGTGTATCTACTAATTTTAAAGTATTTTAAGGATGCAGTTTTAATAAACATATTTATGCCCTAAATTATATTTACATTAAGCACAAGAATGGCTGAGTGTGAACTGAGTCTGTCAGGTAAGTGCACCATTATAAATAAATATATTTATAACCAGCTGTAGAACAGAACAGCCCTGGTGGTTAAATAATAATTTGTTTTTAGAAGAACTTACACATATTATTTAAAGTTATATAATAAGTAATAAGCATAATGTATATTTTGAAGGGTGCCAAAATGTGGATTTATCTGAAAGCCTGGAACAGATCCAAAAGACTCTTCTCTAATAAATAACACGTATCAAAACCTCCCATAGAAGCATCTTTCTCTTTTAACAAAAGATTAGAAAAGTTATCAACTCCTTAATTATTTCTTTTAACTCAGACATTTAGGTACACAGTGCCAGCCACTGATTTACACATAAGAGGGTCTGCAAACAAGTAGCTGGAGTAGAATATGATCTCTTCCCAACCTGCAGAATTAGCACTGACAGCTGTGGTCTTGTTTTAGAATGCTGTGTGTGTTTACTTAAAAACAAGGCACCCAGTCTTCCCAAAACACAGAATGGTATTACTTTTATTCTAAGTTTTCTCTGATCACTCTAAACTTTTCTCAGACTGAAGAGCAAAAGCTGGCCACATGTATCATTGTGGATTAACTGGCATTTGTATGGGCATTGCCATGAGTCAACTGGTGGTTTCATGCTCTGTTCTCTACTGTTTAAGAGCAAGTGTTCATTGACTGGACTCCTGAACGGTCACAAAACTACTACAAAATAGATACTGGGAATAAGGAGGTAGTAAGTGAGAGACTTTATATCCCATATCTTTGCATTGTACCCTGGAAGTATAATGCAGCGTACAGAAGAGAGGAGAGTAATTCTCGCTCTTCCTTTGTGAAAAGGACCCTTCCTAGGAGATTGTTTGTCCACCTAAATTCCTATTGTTTTTTCCACACTATTCTTAGACTTCTGAGATGGTCAGCTGGTAGAACATTGCATTGTCTACATCTTATAATCCAAAGCTATAGTTGTTGGTTTATCATTGCAGTCTTCAGGTGTGAAATCTATCGCACATTCCTAAAGAATCTGTGACATAAACCTAAGAAGAGATAATCTAATTTCCAAGAAGGTTTAAATTTGTTATTTGAAAACTAATAAATGTTGAAACCCACCAGTATAAGAGCAAAAGATTTTTGGAAGGTGAGTTCAGGGAAAGCTCCAAAGATAATTTGAATTCTATTTAAGTTTCATCTAAAACTTGAGCTAGATTTCTCACAGGAATAAGCCCTTTCAATGTATTTCCAAAGTTTAACTCCAGATAGAATTGCAACTACTGCAACAATCCTGGATAATTCTTTGCTTATTAGTAGTTATGCAAAGCAGAGCAATCCCAAAAAGAAGAACAAAATCTTCCCCAGACACTCAAAAATATTTTGTTTGTGATGGCTACAATATACAAGTTTCTTTCAAATATTTTATTTTTTAAGTATACAAAATATTCTGGATCAGCACTGAGAATTGTAAATCTCACAGCTTTAAGAGACAAACTTGGTTTGGAAAACGTACCAAATTCCAACAGCAAAATTTTAAAAATAATTTTCTAAAACTAACCATGAAGAAAGAAGTAGTTTTGCTACCAGTTGGTCATGTTTGTATCAATTGACAAGAAAATGTGCAATTTGTAAGGTGACAACCTTAAATATAACCACAGCTTCAGTATGAGGAACCTGTTTCTAAATGATTGGGATGATGAATAGAGACATAGGTTGGGTAAACATAATTTTCTGTCACTTGTATTGCGGTAGTCTTTCCAGCTACAGTTGATAATTTTTGACTCTCCTTATCACTGTGGATGCAAAAGGCTTTTTACTCTTACCATTTGTAGCACAGATGAGAAAAACCTCAAACAGCACCAAGTTTCAGGTTGAGCCAGATCTGCCTTTACTGTAATACACTGAGTTGAGTTTTGGTGCATCTGGGGTCTGAGTCAGTGAAAAGCAAATGAAAAGTTGGATGGATGTGTTATGATACTTCTAGATTTGTATGTAGAATAAAATAGAAATGGTTATCAACTAACAGGATTTGGTAAAAAATGGCTAATTTCACCCCAGGATCAAGACTAAGCTTGCATATGGATGTAGTAGGTCCAAAGTGAAGGTTATTTAAAATACAGCATTAATGTTGTGTCATAGAAACATAGCACGTGTTTCACCTGTGTGTGAGGAAAGGGAAAGATCAAAAGGATTCTGGTGCTTAATATTCACCCAAGTGCAACATTTAGACTCCAAGTACCTGGTGCCTAACCCTGAAAACCAAAACTGTACATAAAGTTCGCCTTTTGGATTTATCTGCATACTCCACAAAGAAACCCCAAACTTGACTTACTGACATGTTTTCTCACCTTTGACAACAGACCAGAAAGCCAGACAGACTGTTGAGTAGTTTCCTTATCTTTTCTATTACTTTCCTTGAAAAGCAAATTCTCAGCCTGCAAATTCCTAAGCAGTTTGGACTTCTGGGTGCTCATCACACATTGTGAAGAAAAGCTTAATGCTTTCAGTCAATTTTATTATCACATTACTCAGCCTGGCATTCAAAAAGAGTCAGTTTTCCTGACCTTTACCAAGAAACTTGGAAGCTGACTTATTCTTCATTATTTTCCACAATGAAGACAACTTATTATATTTGTTTCCCTATATTAATATCTTCAGTGTTTCATTACCATGCCAGGATTAGGGTGTTACTCAGACTGATGAGCAGAGAGGAATCCTAAAACTCTGGAAATGTGAAACGTCTTGAGTGGCTTCTATAGGAAGATGCTCTAAATAACTAGATTTGTCACTAGGCTTTACATTTTAATGTGAAAGAAGGTGGCTCCTTAGTTTTATCTTCTGGGAATACACTGTGGAACAGATAAACATTGACTTTTGGCTTTGTGGGTTGGAAAGAAAGTCATCTTATGGACATTGTATAAGGTGGCTTTACCTTCCTATTGATAAAGAAATCTATAACCTCTAACTCAAGTATTTAGCTTATTTTCATGAGGCTAATTGTAAATTGTGTTCACAAGAGCCTCATGAGAAGTCAGGTTAGAAACAAAAACACTATCTGCTTTTAAGCGAAGCATGAAACCCCATCAAAGGTCAAAACTGAGGTCGTAAAGAGGATAATATGGGTTTAGCATGCAGTGCAGCTGCTGTAGGCTGTATTTAGCCTGTGAATAAAAAAGGAGCTTTTGTTTTCACTACTGTTACTCCCTGCATCTTTCCAAGTAATTTCTTCCCTGCACTAACAGTTAACTTTAATGTGTATGAATGTGGCAGACGGCTTATTTGCTTTAAAATGTCTGAATTCAGAAATAAAGCAAGCAGTCAAGATACAAGTTTTATGAGATGAGTCTCTCAGAAAAAATGTATTTTTGAAGGCACATGCTCCTACAGTGGCAAAACCTTTTTTCTTTTTTTTTTTTTTTTTGAGGCATAAATCAGTGAACTTCTATTATGTGATGGGATAACATTAAATTCTGTTAAAGAGGAGGAATCTAAAGCAGAGCAAGTTCTGACTTACTTCCATAAGGACAGAGGATCTAAGGAAACAAGCATGGTTTATAAGGAGTTAAACTGAGAAGAAATCAAATACCTATACCTCTCAACAAAATGGTGAGCAATGGGAGAAGAAGGCAGTCACAGTTTTTTCACAATTAACACCAGGAAAAAGTTGGAAAAGGCACATTCCAGAGATGAATGGAGAGGACTCCCTAGATTCAATACACTAAAAAGAACCATAGGAAAAAAAAAAAATCTAATTCCATTATTCAGAGGCTGCTGAGTGTATTTTACCTTAGGGAAATGTACTTCTACTCATTTTCAGTAACTCTATAGTCCATTTCAGCCTCTACGCTTGAAAATTAACAGCACGTTAACAGGACTATTGCCTGTGCTTGTGGAACTGTCTGTTTAGGATTAGGCCATTAAATATTGATGTAGATAATTGTTGCCACACTTGAACAGCAGAAGGATAGAACTGAAAATAGTTTAACTGGCATTTTCATTTATGCCTGGTAAACAGAGCTGAGTTTGAAAGTGCTGAACATCTAGTGTTGCCTTCTGCACAGTTCACATTCCAAAGCATCACAGATCACAAAGATCAGTTTGATAAAATGTTGTAGCAAAGGTTAAACCAAACCATTTCAACTGTAATTTATCACATCTAAATAAATAAATACAATGGCAGTCCATAATAAAATGCATCTAATTGTCCTTTCGTAATTATATATTTTTTCTGAAGGCTCATCAATCTCAAGTTCTCATGATTTCAATTTTAAGTGTCACCTTTTCTCTGCATGTACTTTTCAAATTGCATTTAACTGGAACAGCAAGTTTTTCAGAGCTAGCTTTGCACTGAGGAAGAGCTGTTTTTTAATTTCTTCTGTGTTTTCCATTAATTTTGCTTTTTAACCTTTGTTCCTAAATCAGAAAGTTTGTGAATTACTCTGTGTGACATACATCACCCAGGAGGAAATAGTTTGCTGACACCCAGTTTTCTACTTCATTAGGTAAGACAATTTATCATGCAACTGGTGGCTCAAAGAAGGAAGACCTTATCCTATGGTTGTATAGTTCCCTGCATCATTCTTGCTCAGTTAAACTAGGCAAAACTCAATGTGAGCTCTTTGAGTGTTGTGGCCAAGACACATCAAGGTGAAATAGCTGACAGTTCAGCTCAAGAAAACCACTTAAGTGAAGTGTACAACATATCCTGAGGGAAGGCTGTTCTCATGGGGCAACGTTCAAGGTGCATTAAAGAAATTAAGGAAACGGACTCATTCTTTGCAAGTGGCTGTATAGCTGATGTTCTACATGACTTGTATAGGTGAGTGATGCATAAAACAAACATTCAATTCAATAATGTGAATTACCTTTGGCTTGATAAACGACTGATGTGCCTCTCTCTGTGAAAAGTACACATATATGTACACAAGTTATATAAAATTTAAAAATGTGCTGTGGCTTTTAATGAAGGGCCTCTTGCACTTGTTCTGAATATGATGCCCATATATCAAAGACCTCTGACATTTCCTGCTACTCGATCTGGACACAGGAAATATGGGATTCCAGGCAGATGAGAGCTGAAACTGAAGCTCCAAAAACCTTTCTTGTGCAAGTGATTAGGCACAGCTGTTTCGCTTCACATTTCGGAGCACTTGAACTCTGCAATCTGCCACATTTTTACAGGACTGCATGTGCAGAGGGTAAAAAAAGGTATCATGCCCCGGCTAGACAGCAGATGTGGAGATAAAGAAATGTCTCCATTAAGAGGAAAAATAAGTGAAAAAAAATTTGAAAAAACCCACAAATTGGGAGGCAACACGAAGAAATTAAAAGGAGGCTATCAGAAAAAGTAGAGGAAATAAATCTGTTTTCCCAAGATAAAAGGGCTTAATTCTGTAACAATTTCCCACAAATGCTACAAGAACAACATATTGACTCATTAAAAACATGTATGCACTCTTAAATCTTCCCCAAAGGTACAAAGCTTCTGGGTACAAAGACCAAGGAGTCTAGAAATCCAAACACCACCTATACATTTACCCAGTTTGTATTATAAACCAGCTTGCTGAAGATTGTTTCAGGATGAAGTGTCCTTGAGCTCAGATCAACAGTACATAAGTACTAGGCTATGTAGAGGAAGTTATATGAAAAAGCCAAGCCTAACATTTTCATAGACTCTATTGGCGCTCTTAATTTTCCCAGCTTCAGATCTGTACTGTAATAGAACTACAAAATTATGAGGATCTGCTCAGAGAAATCTCTTCTATAAATTGATAAGCCTTAAGATACGGCCTTTGTTATTTTACAGTTAAATGATGAGGCAAGTGATATCTTCAATGAAGGAATATAGCAATTCAATGTTAAAAGGATGTGAAATATAGTACAGAAAATACATATGTTAGCAAACATATACAAAGAAGTTGTATGAAATATTTAAATAAAGGTTTACTGTCTCTGCTGTCCATCAGCAGAGTTTATGTAGCAAGAACTCTTTGGGTTCTTTTCTGTTGACTTTCTATGACCCAGAGGTGTTTGAGTAAAGATGCTTCTCTGATCATTGTGCAATGCAAAGAAAATTTTATCAGACCATCATACTGCACTTGATGAGAGCAGCAGGGTTGCTGGAAAGAGAGTGTATTTTAATGAGCATTTACTTCACCAGGAATTAATATTTATCTTCACTCCTGCAAGGCTGTGGAACTTTTTTCACCTTTTAGGATAACAGATGTTGTCTATCCCTGTGGGTAATAATAAGAGACACACTCTCTTTGTACCTGAAGTAGGAATTGCATGTGGGAGAGGAGAGATTTAATCTGCTGTGGTCTAAAACTGAAATTTCTGAGCACTTCTTCCACTCCCAATTTTTACTGAGCCCTAAGGTTTTACTGCATCAGAAAGTAAAGCTGACCTCTCTTATACTTCCTAATAACACAAAAGTAAATGTTTTCTTATGCCCCAATTACAGCAAAGTTTCAAAACTGGGTAAAACCCACCGACAGTAATGGGAGAAAACCAAAAAATCATGAAGCTGGGGCAGGAGTGAGGTGAATAAAATTCTCATTTTTTGAGGAATAGGAGAGTTTTCTCTTTTGTCTTGTCATTTTGGGGGATCGTAATGGAGGAAGGTGTTCTAAGAAACTTCTATCATAGTTGATAACTTTCTTAAAAGCCTTCATGTCAGCATAAAATCAGAGCAACACATCCTCTGGTAAAAAAGAAATCATAATAATGACAGGCTCAAAAATCACCTGAAATTATGACCCCAAGAAGAGAAAAAGAAAGCATTTGAGATTCCTTGATACTTTTTTTCTTTGAAATCTCTTGGTTTCAAAATTAACTTGATTTGAAGGGGTGGAGAGAGGAAAGAAAAAGGAGGAAGAGGTCCGCAGGTAGGATAGAGCAAAATAAACCTAGTAATAATGGATATTGGTTTGTAGGCCAAAAGAGCAACTGTATAAAAATGAGGTCCTGTAAAATCTGATTTTATTAAATCAGATGCAGGAATAATTCTGTGCTCCACTGGGTTAAAAGCTGAGAAACACCATATTCAAACTATCCAAAATTGGACAGAAAGATAAAATTCAGAATAAGACACCTAAATTAAATAAAATGGTAGCCTAAAATGCAGTTTCATATTGCACTGAAAATTCTCAAGCAGTGTAAAGAGAAGAATTTTTTCAATGTCTTTCTATGAGATACCTGATAGAAGAGGGAGCAGATGACGTGAGGTGATTGAGAGCACTAAGTAAAAAATGATACGGGAAAGAAATAAAGAACCGTAAGACGTGAACAGCTGATAGAGAATAGCAAAGAGGAATACATGGAGGAAGATTTCAGCAAGAAGATGACAACTAAGAGGCTTGAAAGGGAAACTTTGTGGGCCATTTACTAGCACGTAACAAATACAGAAAACTCTTGGGCAGCTGCAGAGGCATCTGCCCATTTGACACTGCAAAAGTCTGAGGTAGCTGTGTGACAGTTTTCTGAAGGTCTTTGAGGGATGAGAGTTTCTCCACAGCAGAGCACATAACTATCCTGTAAAGGCACTGTGCATCTTTGACTCGTATCTCAAAAAATTTAAGAATAGGACAGGAATATGGAAAAGACTCATAAAATATTTGGAAGAACAGAGACACCTCATCTCTGCTGATATTAATCTTAGTGCACACTTCGTGGAATTAGCCATCACCTAAACTCTGGAGGAGAGAATCTCTTGGACAGATATGGAGGACGGTTATATCCAGAAAGAGTGAAAAAAAGGGAACCCTCTAATCAAAGCCATAGAATATTGTGGAAGCTGTAAATGTTGTCTGCTCATCGATGAAAGTATGGTGAGAAGGCAGTAAGGAGGCAGATGAATCATGGATGTGAAGTGTTCAGCATGCTGGTGTGGGACGATCTAAAATGGTGAGTCAGGCCCCGGCAGAGCCTTGCAGTGAGGAGAAGGTTGTCAGCTCCCTCGGGCTTGTTTAATTTCAAGATTTGTTGTAAAATATCACACTGAAGTTTGCTTTCTCACAGAAGGTCTGCAAATCTCAGTACTGATTTGGAACAGTCATTTTAACACTTCTGTCTCCTATAATTCAGGTGAAAATTGGAGAATGATAAAGATAAACAAAGAGCAGAAGAGTGTGTAAGTCAGCAGCAAATGCCCCAGTTTTCTCCAAACCTCTCAGATTCATGTTTCTTTTATTACCATATCTCCCTTTCTGTTCTCTGCTCCCTGTTCCTTCTTTTTTTTATCCTTCCTGTCTCAACTGCTTTTTGCCCCTTTCTAGTGTTTCTTCTTCTTTGTCCTAACAAAACTGCTT
>NW_009953941.1:239121-292528 GCF_000747805.2 Chaetura pelagica
CTATTTCTATGAATTTCCCACTATTTTTTTCTAGCCCTGTATTAATACAAACACACCTTTCCACCTCACTTTTCTCTACATTCCCCACATTTACTCTACTGCACTCTCTTCCTTCATTTCTCTTTTATGTTCTTCGCTTTTTCACTACATTCTCCATGCTAGAACTTTAGCAAGAGATCAAAAGGGAAAATGCAGCAACACAAATTAGAGATTTGATGGCAGCCAAGTGTAACTAAATAAAAATGCTTTTGCATTAGGCACAGTTACTAACAGTGTTTAATAGTTGGCAATCTGTAGTTTTACTAGGTGAATAAAGCGAATAATAGGTTGGAAAACATAAGCATGTATTGCAGGAAACACAGTAAAAATTGTGTTTCCTCATACAATCTGTCCAAAGCAGCACATCTTTTTTGGGCATTTTGTTTTTTTTTTCTTCAGTATGAAGTGAAAGCTTATAACATATTTGTTGTAAAATACAGCCTGAGATGCAAGTTACCCAAATTTGTATTCTCCTTCCCGCCCCCTCAATGAATATAATCTCATTTCACTTTCTGTCATTAAAAGGCAGAAGTGAGAATGACATTTACTGATTAGCGAATTAGTACTATTCCACACAGCTTCTTTTAAAGGATGCAATCACCCAGATGTTTCTGCTGTTGGTAGAACTGCAATACTGTGCATGTTCACACTTCAGTATGCATTAAAAGCAGTTTATAAATGTATGAGATGCATAACACCATGTCTGTATGAAAATATTATTCCAACATACTTTAATTGTATTCAATAATCACATTTTATAACCTTTTAATTGACTAGTATTTAGTGTTTGGCAATTAAATGATTGTAACCAACCATCCATTGAAGTTAATTATCTGTACATTGTGCTGGTCACTTTAAGTATTTCTTTTACTATGTTCAGGACATGGCATTTTTCCAATTTCTTAATGGGCTACATTTAGAAAGAGAACTACAGCAAACCTGTTATCTGTAGTGTGTGTATTACAGAAGAATAACTCATATGACAGCAATCTTGTTAGAGGCTGTTATGAACAACATTCACCATGGGCCATATCTTAAGCTGTCAGTGTAGTTACTCTGATTTACACCAGCTGAGGATTAGGACACATGTATGATTGCAAGGAATGGTAACTCCTTTAGATGCATCAAATCTTTCAAGATAAAGAATGTCAGCATAAAGCATAGCTGAGTTAAAAAACATTTCTGAGAACAGTGGAGTAAGGTAAGAAAAACTACACTGAAGATAGAGTCCGTTACTCTGCATTTATCTCCATGTAAGACTCAGCCTGAAACTGCCCAGAAGAACCAGTTGTGAGGTCCTGTATGCATTCTAGTAGTGCAAAAAATAAGGTCTGAAATTGAGAAAAAAGAAAATAAAATTTATTGCTTGTGTCAAGTAGCATTCCCTATGTTCAAAGAATGTAACAGAAAATTAATATGATGAAATTAGCTCCTGAAATGTCCCATCTATATCTAATAATTTTTCTCTCCTAGGCCAGCACAGCTTACAAACATTATCCCTTTGACGCCATGACTATTCATGGAAGAATAAAAGAAGCTGTGTTTACAAGTTCTGCAAAGTCAATGCACAAGAAAATACTCTTGATTTCACACATCAGAGCTGGCTAAACTACAGGTTTTGGTCTGTACATGATTTTGAACCAGAATGTGGGCAAACTGTGCCACTCCAAGATTGGCAGCAGCCTGGTGTTCAACTGGGAACCAGCAGACACTGGCCCTGTCTTGTGCTGGAGCTCTGATGACCCTGGGATGTGCTTCACCCTTGTCTGTTCCCCTCTCTAGAGTTCATCTGATACTGAAGGTTCAGGTTTTGTGGCTCTTAACAACACCAGACTTTTCATATGGATCCAGTAGGAACAAGTGTTTTATTCTGAACTAATAGGGATGGGTGAAGCTTCAACTAAAAGCATTAATATCTTTAGGCCTTTAGCATGTAATGAAGATTTTTACAATGACATGTAACCCCCACAGCAGGAGGTTCAAACTGGATGTTCTTAAAGGTCCCTTCCAACTAAAACCATTCTGTGATTCTCTGACTCTGTAATGCCAAGTTTTCACTCATTAGTTTGACTCAATTTTGCGATTCCAAACAGCGACAAGGATGTTGAAACACATCCTTCAATGCAGCAGTTACAATTGATCAGTGCAAACAACAGCCACAGAACTGGGGTGTTATTTGTGATTTTGAAGAAATCAGATGTAAAGTTTCTCTTGTCTTTCATGTCCACTTTGTTCTTTTGCAGTTGGACCTTGAACAAGATTTAGTTATGTGTGGTTGTGGTATGCTGCTTAGAAGTGTATCTCCTGATCTCCTCAATGGATCTCTGCAAAGTGTCTCCAGGAGCTCACCTAAATTCTACTTCTGCCCAGGCACCTCAGCAAGCAGGATCAGACATGACATGGGAACAGTTGCTTCACTTGTGGGATGCTGACACAAAGATCTAGAGGTGGACCAAACAAGGTCCTATATCAGGTGGCCAGATATACATTTATGCTTCTCCTATGTGTGTGTAGGTATGTTGTTAATATTAAACTCTCAATAGTTAGCATGCCAACAGCAGTAACAGCTCCCTTCTCATCAGCTCAGAAAAAAACACATTACACTGTGTTTACTGCTGAACTCTGATTACTGGATGTGTTGCCAGAACAGTCCCAAGCCAAGACATTTCAGTGTGATCAACAGAAAAAAGATCTTCTCAGGGTTCAGAAAACTTATCCTGAAAGAACCAGAAAAGACAAAGTGCATAATGTGCCCAACTTTTCAAGGCTGGAACCTTTTTGTGCATTATTGAAACTGGACTAGGTTTCTGGTACCAAGGAAATGTTCATGGAATCACAGAAATACAGTGTTTTGAGTTGAAAGGACCTTAAAGACCCTCTAGTTCCAGCTCTCTGCCCTAGAGGTCTTGTGTAGCAACAAGAAGAGGAGCCTGAGGGGAGAACTCACTGCTCTCCACAACTACATCAAGGAGGTTGTAGGGAGGTAGGAAGTGGCCTCTTCTCTCAAGTGAATAATGACAGGACGAGAGGAAATGGCCTGAAGTTGCACTAGGGGAGGTTTAGACTGTATATTAGAATGAATTTCTTTACTGAAAAGAGTGTTTGGACACTGGAACAGGCGCCCCAGGGAGGAGGTGGAGTCACCATCCCTGGAAGTATTTAAAAGAAATATAGATGTAGGGCTTAGCGACATGACTTAAGCACTGAATGGGTAAATCAGGTTATGGTAGAGAAAGATGGATTATGGTTGGACTTGATGATCTTCAGGGTCTCTTCCAACCAGGATGATTTTATAAGAAATAGAGCATCACAGAGATAAATGGTTCCTTAATGTGAAGTTAACTGACCAGAAAGCAATCAGAATTTTTAGTTCTCAAATTGGATGCCAACAAATGGCACATGACCAGAGACTCTCTTGAAGAAGGTCTCAAGCCTCCTTGCACACTTTTCTTGCTTACAAAGTCTACATAGTTCATTTTTCAATAGGTCTCTGTACTTCCTAGCCATGAGATCTAAAGCAAAACCTGGTCAAAGAATATGTAACCTTACATATCTCATCCACCCACTTCTCTTGCACACAACTGTTTCAAGAACTGCAAGCCAAGCTGAAAATGTATCTGTGACTCTGTCCTGGTTTGAGCCAGGATGAAGCCAACTCAGACAAAAAACGTTGTTTGGCCTCTTCAAGGCCTCTCTCATAAGGGTTTGAGGCTCAGTACTGTGTGAACCCATGGATTTGTTTTCACAGTTTTATCTGAGTCCTACTTACATATCTATACCCTATAATTTATCAATGTCCTGATGTTAATAGAATAGTAGGTCCATACAAAACTGTAAAATATCCATAGCCCCTCCTCAGTGATGGAAGACGTTTTTTTCTTTTTAAAAAAAGCTGTCTCATTTCTCTTCCCTTTTCAGCTGCATGAATCTGCCATAGTACTGTTTTTGCCAAGCTTGTGCCTGTCACAAATTGTAGCCTACGTGGAAACCACCCAGATAAATGAGACTTGGTAATGTCTGCCCAGCACAAACCAACTACATTAACGGCGTGTAAACTGGATTTAGTTACCATAGGTCTAGATAAAAGGTAGTTCATTTAGTCAGAGGAAGAGATAGATAGAGGTAAGTGTGATGAAGAAAACAATGAACTAAAGAGTTCTTCAAAATCCATTTATCTTTTTATATCTTTTAGTCAATTTTGCTCTGTAAAAGAGTAGAAGGGCAGATGTACACACATGGAGTAAGTTATTCTTCCTTGCTTGAGGCTGTAAAACTCTCTAACAGGATGATGCCAGCTCTTAAGCCACTTTAGATCGCTTGCCTTCATGTAATAGCACATGGGATGAAACTTTATTTCCAGCTAAGATGGCTGAACCAAAATTGAGCAATATTTGCCATTAAGGAAGCTGATACCTTTCTGTCTAAGAGTATTTTTGAGATTATGTGTCACAGTAGTTACTCTGGTATTATTTATGTTGACTTGCTGATGTTAACATCTCCAAATATAAGATACTAGATTTTTTTATTACAAAAGCACAGAAAATGGTTGCCAGTGTAAATCAACTAATGATGTAAAAACTCTCAGTCCAACAGCAGGACAGTGTCTGAATCATATTTTGTTTTATTGCTTGTTCCTTAGGAGCAGTGCATGTTTTTCTCTTACAGGAAGCCAGAAAATCACAGAATAACAGAGTTGTTATGGTTGGAAAGGACCTCGGAGATCACTGAGTCCAACCATCAACACAAACCAAACACAAACAAACACACACTCTCCGCCAAGAAACACCCACAAAAAACCCCCACCTGTACAACCTCAGCCATTAGAGCATGCCCTGAAGAGCCACACCTACATGTTTCCTGAATACCTCCAGCAATAGTGACTCCACCACCTCCCTGGGCAGCCTGTTCCAGTGCCTGACCACTCTTTCAGTATAGAAATTCTTCCTAATATCCAACCTGAACCTTCTCTGCCGCAACTGCAGGCCACTTCTTCTGTTCCAGTTGTTATTCACTAGGGAAAAGAGGTCAAAACCCACCTCCTTGCAACCTCCTTTGAGGTAGTTGTAGAGGTCAATGAGGTTTCCCCTCAGCCTCCTCTTCTCCAGACTAAGCATCCCCAGTTCCCTTAGCTGCTCCTCGTATGATTTGTTCTCTAGACCCTTCACCAGCTTGGTAGCTCTTCTCTGGACATGCCCCAGCACTTCAGTGTCCTTCCAGTACTGAGGGGCCCAGAACTGAATGCAGTACTAGAGGTGTGGACTCACCAGTGCTGAGTACAGGGGCACAGTCACTTCCCTACTCCTGCTGGTCACACTATTCCTGTTACAGGCTAGGATGCCATATATTTTTAGTTAAAGTTAGGTATCACTAAGTCCTGCATAACAGTCACGGAGTCACAGAATGGTGGGGATTGGAAGGGACTTCTGGAGATCATCTAGTCCAAACACCCTCCTAGAGCAGGATACCCTACAGTAGATCACACAGGTACATGTGCAGATGGGTTTGGAATGTCTCCAAAGAAGGAGACTCCACAACTTGTCTAGGCAGCCATTCCCACTGCTATTTTTCTTATGTTTAACTTGAACTTCCTTTGCTATATCTTGTGCCCATTACCTCTTGTTTTGTCATTGGATACTGCAGAAAAGAGACTGGACCCATCCTCTTGACACCCCCTTTAGATATTTATAAGCACTAATGAGATCCCCTCTCAGTCTTCTCTTCTCCAGCTGAACAGCCCCAGCTCTCTCAGCTGTTCCTTATAGGACAGAACTCCATTACTCTAACCATCCTTGAGGTGCTTGACTATTTCCAGTAGTTTCTTATCCTTTATGGTGAATAAAGAATTGGATGCAGTATTCCAGATTACCAGGGCAGGATAGATGATAGAATAGAATAACATGATAGAACAGAACTGAACAAAATGGAACAGGAGTAAAACAGATGAGAACAGAATAGAAATAGAAAAGAAACAGAATAACATGATAATGCAGATTCAAGAAAACTGGAAGAAGGAATCAGGATGAATATTACTTGAAAATGTGAGCTGTGGTAGTTCATAGATACTGCCAAGAAAGTATCAGTCTGCATCTGACTGAGCTCAGCAAGCAAAGGCAAGCTGAGGTCTTAACAGCACTTGGCCTGTGAAAGGAGGGAGGATGTGACTGCTCTGCTTTCCGGCACCGTTAGGTCTGCAACAGTTGGTTCAGCACAGTTAAACAGTTTCAATAACACTATGCTAGTTCAAGGTTTCCCTACCAGTTTCCCCTGTTTTCCCACCACATCCCATCCCCTTACTGAATGCATTCGCATGCACTGGGAAGGAAGTGTGAGCTGGAATGTGTCCTGCTACCAGCCCTGGGGCTGTGCTATTTCTGTTATTTCAGGTATATAAGGCTATCCATTCTTGCACGTTAATGTGGGAAACTTCAAGAGAGACTTTCCTTTTTCAGAGCCAAAAAAATCAAGCCAAATTTATGCTTTTTAAAACAAAAGCAAAACCAAACCCAAAAAAACTTTAATAATAGAATTGTTTCCAAAATAATTACATTATGGATTTGTTTACTTTATATATGCAGGAAGTGAAAAAAGGACAGTATGCAAGACTTCGATTTCCTAAAAGCCAAAAGTTGATATAAGCTGTTCCCCACTCTGTTCATGATTTACAGAAATTAGGTGTGAAATGCATTTAACTTAGCCTATTTTAAATAATGCACTCCAACTCCTTTGATTTTGAGCACAGGTAGTGTCACAAGATGGCAATACTAAAACAGAAAAAAGTATGTTAATCCTATGCCACACAAAATTAAGTACTTAGAAGATCCTGTTGTTTGTTCTGCTCTTAATTACAAGCCTTGGAGAAAAGGGTCATATATCATGCACAGAACTCCAAAGGCAGCTTTGTTGGTTTATTAATCCTAATGTAGTATCAGATCATAAAAATAATTTGAGTGATTTGGTAATGTGATTTGGTAATGCTCTGATTAATGCATTACCATGAACAGGAGAGACAGATTAACCATACCATGAATTGTAACATGCTAATTTCTCACTGCAGCTCTAACAACTGAGTCACATGCAGTTTCAATTATTTTACATGTTTGGCAGCCATTCTTCCCAATGGAACAATAAGCATTAACACAATAATCTGAAAGAAGCTTACAAAAACATGGTTGACATAAGTTCTCTCTATTAAGAAATATTTGATGTTATAATGCCAGTTTTGTTTTAACCATACAGACTTCTGTAACTGGAAGATCTTGATCGGAATGCCTTGAAAATACTTTCAAATTTGTCATGCTCCACTAATATGTCAAATCATTGATAGCCCAATAAATTAGTGCTATTTCAGAAGAAATTAATGAAAAATTATGGGCAGCAGGGGTTAATGTGCTCTGATGACAGTGGGCTCTTCTGAATTGAGCAGTGCTTTAAACTGGAGACACTCAGTAGAAGGATGATGCTAAAAGTGCTGCTGCTGCTTCTAATAATGCCTTGTATTTCACACAGAACTCTTCTCCTTTGCTATATCTTGTGCCCATTACCTCTTGTTTTGTCATTGGATACTGCAGAAAAGAGACTGGACCCATCCTCTTGACACCCCCTTTAGATATTTATAAGCACTAATGAGATCCCCTCTCAGTCTTCTCTTCTCCAGCTGAACAGCCCCAGCTCTCTCAGCTGTTCCTTATAGGACAGAACTCCATTACTCTAACCATCCTTGAGGTGCTTGACTATTTCCAGTAGTTTCTTATCCTTTATGGTGAATAAAGAATTGGATGCAGTATTCCAGATTACCAGGGCAGGATAGATGATAGAATAGAATAACATGATAGAACAGAACTGAACAAAATGGAACAGGAGTAAAACAGATGAGAACAGAATAGAAATAGAAAAGAAACAGAATAACATGATAATGCAGATTCAAGAAAACTGGAAGAAGGAATCAGGATGAATATTACTTGAAAATGTGAGCTGTGGTAGTTCATAGATACTGCCAAGAAAGTATCAGTCTGCATCTGACTGAGCTCAGCAAGCAAAGGCAAGCTGAGGTCTTAACAGCACTTGGCCTGTGAAAGGAGGGAGGATGTGACTGCTCTGCTTTCCGGCACCGTTAGGTCTGCAACAGTTGGTTCAGCACAGTTAAACAGTTTCAATAACACTATGCTAGTTCAAGGTTTCCCTACCAGTTTCCCCTGTTTTCCCACCACATCCCATCCCCTTACTGAATGCATTCGCATGCACTGGGAAGGAAGTGTGAGCTGGAATGTGTCCTGCTACCAGCCCTGGGGCTGTGCTATTTCTGTTATTTCAGGTATATAAGGCTATCCATTCTTGCACGTTAATGTGGGAAACTTCAAGAGAGACTTTCCTTTTTCAGAGCCAAAAAAATCAAGCCAAATTTATGCTTTTTAAAACAAAAGCAAAACCAAACCCAAAAAAACTTTAATAATAGAATTGTTTCCAAAATAATTACATTATGGATTTGTTTACTTTATATATGCAGGAAGTGAAAAAAGGACAGTATGCAAGACTTCGATTTCCTAAAAGCCAAAAGTTGATATAAGCTGTTCCCCACTCTGTTCATGATTTACAGAAATTAGGTGTGAAATGCATTTAACTTAGCCTATTTTAAATAATGCACTCCAACTCCTTTGATTTTGAGCACAGGTAGTGTCACAAGATGGCAATACTAAAACAGAAAAAAGTATGTTAATCCTATGCCACACAAAATTAAGTACTTAGAAGATCCTGTTGTTTGTTCTGCTCTTAATTACAAGCCTTGGAGAAAAGGGTCATATATCATGCACAGAACTCCAAAGGCAGCTTTGTTGGTTTATTAATCCTAATGTAGTATCAGATCATAAAAATAATTTGAGTGATTTGGTAATGTGATTTGGTAATGCTCTGATTAATGCATTACCATGAACAGGAGAGACAGATTAACCATACCATGAATTGTAACATGCTAATTTCTCACTGCAGCTCTAACAACTGAGTCACATGCAGTTTCAATTATTTTACATGTTTGGCAGCCATTCTTCCCAATGGAACAATAAGCATTAACACAATAATCTGAAAGAAGCTTACAAAAACATGGTTGACATAAGTTCTCTCTATTAAGAAATATTTGATGTTATAATGCCAGTTTTGTTTTAACCATACAGACTTCTGTAACTGGAAGATCTTGATCGGAATGCCTTGAAAATACTTTCAAATTTGTCATGCTCCACTAATATGTCAAATCATTGATAGCCCAATAAATTAGTGCTATTTCAGAAGAAATTAATGAAAAATTATGGGCAGCAGGGGTTAATGTGCTCTGATGACAGTGGGCTCTTCTGAATTGAGCAGTGCTTTAAACTGGAGACACTCAGTAGAAGGATGATGCTAAAAGTGCTGCTGCTGCTTCTAATAATGCCTTGTATTTCACACAGAACTCTTCACTGAGAAATTCCCAAATGCTTTACAGAGACTATAAATATTATATGCAAGATTTTCAGGTCACATATGGAGAAACTAGCCAAGAAGCACATTTCAACCAAAGAAACAAGAAGAGCTGGTGTTAGAGCTGGGATAAAATGTTCCCATCTCTTCTGTCCACACTATAAAAAACAGAATTCTTAAAAAAAAAAGAAAAAAAAAAAGAAAGGCATGCTTGAATTTGTTTCCATCATTTCTAGTTTAGTCCAGCTCAGGCTGCCAGTCCATCCATTATGCTAAATATGCTACATTGTCCTATGCCAACTTTTGAACAATTAATGGGTATAGAATCTGGACAACTCGTTCAACTCCATCACATTGCCTGGATGAAAAAGCTCTGTCAGATCAATAGATGAGTTCTGCAAGTTCTACAGTGGAAGATGTTGGGCGTTCCACACACCCTTTTACCCCCCAAGGCAGAAAGTGGGTAGTTGTCCCTGTTCAGCTTCAATCTGAAGAAACTTTCTCCTAGAGTTGGGACCATAGCTTCTTGGAAAGGGTAACTATTTATCACAGCCCTAAATGAAAGCATTCCTTGGACACAAATGTCTTTTTCTTCCTTTGTCTAATTACTGAGGAGAAAAGTGAGAAGGAAATGTCAAAACAGTGAAACAGTGGTGTGTAGAGAGCAGTCACTTTGGAGCTCAACCAGCTTTTGTGAAGGTCTGGGCGATTTGTCAAATGGCTGTGGCATAAGTCAAGCCCTGAGGTTGAAAGGTCTTGACCTAAGGAGTGCTGAAATCAGGCAGTATAAGCAAGAAGGCTGCTAGAAATTTCAGCTGTAGTGAAGATGAACAATGATGGGTGCTGGACACAACAAAACCTCATCTGTATAATTCAGGTAAGGAATTTTATTGAATCTGACAAGTATGTGACAGGCTGAGAAAGGGAAAAGAACATGCTCTTGCTGGGAACCTTTAAACCTCTTCAGTTAAGGTATGTGGAAATAAATGACAGCTAATCTCTTCACTAAAAAAACTGTAAACAATGCCATTTTACACAGGGCTCACCCATGACCTTTTCATAGATCAGGCTATCCACTTTCAGTCCAGGCCACAGAACTTATCACAAACAATGTGGCGAATTCAGATTGCTCAAGGAGAGCTTTACTTCTCCCAGCTGCTTCCCATAAAGCTGCTGCTTGCTTCTGCAGGTATGCTTCAGTAGAGAGGCTATGGCTTAAATCTAGTGCATAGCCTCTCATGGAGAATGGAAAATCCATGTGGAGACTTTTCAGTGGAAGTTTAGTTTGGGCTTCAGGGTTTTTTTACAGTTTTGGTTTGCATGGGTCATGCTGCAACTACAAATCTCAAGCTAGAAGGTCATAAGGTGACAAGACAACTTTTCTGCACTAAGACCTGTTGATACTATTCAAGTGACCAAGTCTTTAAAAATCACTCATTAATCTTGACATGTCAAGTTTCCTAGAAATATTTTTTATTTTATTTTAACATTTGAACCACTTGCCTCCATTTTCAGTCTCTTCTCAAGGTAAAAAACAGAGTTTAAGAAGAACAAGTTATTAGTGTTTTTCAAAATAAAAATAAGATCATAACCACTGCTTTTAAAGGATACAGTCTTTGTATGCAACTTGAGTTCATAAACATTAGTAGAAATATAACCTTAATACATATGCAAAACTCATAAGGAACGGTTGAAAAAACAATCTCTGTGTGACATGTAACCTAATGAGATAAAATAAGAAATGACCTTGTAGGCAAGTGAGTTCCTTTTGTGAGTATCTATTCTTGAGAGTTCTTTCTTAACACTGAATTCCCACAAAAAAGTAGCACTTGATATCTATATAAAGGTTTCTTGCCAGATGCAGACCTCTAAGCCTGACAAGAAAACAATTTGTTGTACAGGCTGCTGAATGATTGGAAGGAAAGCTCAAAATCTAGAGGAACACTGTGTGACTGTGACTTGCAAAAGCAGAAATTCAACTCTAAAATTCTACAAATAAATACGAAAACAAAGATTAGGCTGACTTTGTCGAGCATGAGTCACAAAATCCCCAAGCATTTCCCTGGATTACTGGCACACTGATTTCTGCAGTGTGCAGCACACTTGTATGTTTTTACCAATCTGCGGATCATTCCACCTAATGGGAAGCAGTTAAGAGTCCTGGCTGGATCAACTGTGGATCTTGGTGTTATAAGCAGCCCAATGCATAATTCACAAGGCTTAATGAATATTCCAATTCATGACAGCCAACTGGCTCTGTAGGTCACACCTCCCAGTCTCATATAAATAAAGAATGAGATACTGGAAAGCGTACCAGCTGAACCCTAGTGAGTGCCAAAAACATGCATATTAATGAGGCACAATACAAGATATACTTGACTTTCAGGAAGTGCCTCTATTTTTTTCCAGATCCAGAAAGGGAGAGGAAAAGTTTTTTGGTGCACCTTTCAATACCTGGTGCAACACAAATCTTCCCCTCGGGGGGCAAAGAGGGAACTGGGTTGTGGCAACAGCATTTCACATTCAGCCTCATCAGGTCTATGACATCTTCCATCCTTCCCACCACAATAGCGAAATCCATGCTGGAAACATCCCCACCCTCTGCTCCCATGTTCCTCTGCAAGCTCCCATTTGGTAACTAAGGAGAGGAAGTGCTTCAGCAGTGCTGTTCTTTTATGTGCTCTGTTTAGACCTTGGAACAGGATGAATGGTAACTTAGATGAATGCATTTGTGCCATTTTTCTTGGCCCCAGACGATGTTTCCTCACTACCATGACATCTGAACAGAAGGAGAAAACATCTCCCTTTTGTGGCAAGCTAATTTAATTTGTACCTTCCACCTAGGGGTAAATATGTTTGTCTGTCTTTCTAAACTCTCTTTGCCCACTTTCTTTTCTCATGGGAAACCCTGCTGAGTCAAAAGCAGGATATTGCTTAGTGCTCTAACTTTATTTTAAAGTAATTTAATTTTAAGCATACTCACACCCACCCTAAAGTGAAGCAACCGTAGGAGATCCGCTGGGACAGCCTTAATGACTTTTGCATGTCTCTTGTGCCAGAGACATCAAGGGCTTGTTGTTAGGGAGGTATTTGTCTTTTAAAATAAATGCTTTAAAACAGGACCTCTCTTTTGCCATATCCTCAGCACAAGATGTGTTTCTTGATTTTCAAAAATCCTGTGGCTTTGCACATTGACCTACCACCTTTAAAAACCAGCATTATGAACCATTGACCTTTGCTCTTTGTTGATCTGGTGTTATATGTGATTTGACCTTGTTTTGTCTGAAAACTTTGTAAAAGGATTTAAAATAAACAACAAATGCATTTCTTTATGAAAAATGGCGGTGAAATATGGCTTGGATGACTCAGAATTTACATCCTCATCGACTGATTTATGCATGACTTCTTTAAATTCGCAAATATATTAAGTTAAGGGCATTATTTAATTGGCACTGAAAGGTTTGTAGCAGTAAAAAAGCAGTATAAGGTAAAGAGTGGGAATGAAAACTGAAATCCAGAATGAAGTGCCATTTAAAGCCCATTTTGGATCTATTAACACCACAGCTTCTTTTATTTAAAACTTGTTATTTCATATTAATGTAGCAATGACACACGCAAGAACATGCATATTAAGTAACTTCTTGCAATTTCTTCCATTAAAAAAAATAAATCACTTTCACTATTATTACCAGGTAAATATTTTGTCATCCTGTCAGATAGGAAAAAGAAAATATACAACACTTAAAATGATGAATTGTATTTCTAATACAGGCAGTAATAAACATCATCGGTACTGATTTTACCTGTAGTTATCAGTTATTCATTATTTGCATAATATCAATATTTGCACCCTATGTTCTGATCAGAAATGTGCATTTCTGTCACATTCAAAGAAGAAAACATGCAACATTTAAACCAATACAATGTCTTTTGAATATCTGCAGTAATAAATATCACAGAAACTGATTTTACCTCTAGTTTCCAGTTACTTGGTATTTGCATAATATTTTATCAGTGCTTTTTCACAATGATTTGCACTCTGTGTTCTGGTCAGAAATGTGCATTTATCATCAGCAAATCACACAGACTTGCAGGGAAACAAGCCTTGGAATCAGTCACAACATTAGGAGAGATTAATCATGACAATATTGCTGTTTTGTTCTGAAAACTTCCCTCCATTCTGTTTCTATTGCCTCGGTGGTTTGTTTTTATAAACAAGCTGCATTTGTTAGGAAAAGGAAGCAGCTCTCTTATTCAAACTCATGGTTTTGGACTCTAAATATGCAATACCGTGACAAACAAATAACAGACAGTGTGTGCTCCAGATTAACAAGGGGAAAGTGCAACTGCCTTGTCTGCCCTGTTCTGCCCAGTGTATGAAATGCAGAAGATGTAAAATACACCAAATGCCTTCCTTTGCCCTCGCAGAGGGTTATTTAGCCAGAAACCAGCACTTCCATGCATGTTGTATGATTTTACATCAGCGTTAGGGATAAAGGAAGTATTTCCTGGTGCAGGACAATGTCATGACTCACTGAAAAGAGCTTGTAGTGAGTAGGTCTTGGCCTCTTCTCCCAAGGAGCCAGCAATAGGATGAGAAAAATGGCCTCACGTTGTGCCAGGAAGGTTTAAATTGGATATTGGGAGCAATGTCTTCATGGAAAGGGGTGTCAGGCCCTGCTCCAGACTGTCCAGGGCAGTGGTGAAGTCCCCATCCCTGGAGAGATTTCAAAGTTGTGTAGATTTGGTGCTAAGGATCATGTTTAAGTGGTGGCCTTGGCAATGCTGGGTTAACTGTTGGACTTGATGACCTTAAAGGTCTTTTCCAACCAAAATGATTCTATGATTCTATGAACTCCTCATCTCTGAGCAGAAGTGGATCAGGAAGCAAAGGTGAATGGTGGTTGTTGAATAGGTCCATTTTTGATGAACAGCCACAGGCTGGGTCTTACTCTGGTGCCTCACTGCACTATGGCTCTCACCCAGAATTTGCACCTCAGAAGTTTTGCCTGGACCTCAGACCCATGTTAACAAATACATGGAAGCCATGTTAGCCCACGATGGGGCCAGCTATGTAACAAGTACGAAGCCAGAACTGAGGTGTAAAGAGAGGGAGAACAGTAAAAAAAAACAACCAACAAACAAAGACTCTGAAGTACTTTTCCAAATTTCAACTACTGGCCTCTTAAGTTCACAGTGCTTCAGACTGCTTCGAGGTTTGGAGCTTTCAATTTAAACTCCAAGTCTGGCTCTCAAGACTTGGCCTCTGACAAGGGTGGAAAACCTCGTTAGTGAAATCCCTTAAACATTTGCTTTGTTGCGCAGTAAATTTGCTGTCCTTAAGGGTTATAAAATGGCCACAAAATGCCTGGCGTTAAGGAGATAGTTATCTTTAGGGCTATAAAAAGGTATTTCCAGCCTTATTGCTGAAGTGTGTAAATCAAGGCCATCCACCCCTCCATTAGAAACTGAGCTCTTAAGGTCTATATGGACAAAGGACTTGGTTGTTTATGCAGCAATAACATCTGCTTACACTCAGCCTCATTGTCAAAGAGCTGTTGGTTAAAAGCACAGGATCTCCTTTCTCTCCATTTCATGCCATATTATGTTTCATGCGGGAATATCTAGTCTCTGAGGCTTGACCACTGCTTTTATCTGCTGGACTTTAAAGTCTTAGCTGCTTGTAGTGAGAATCCGATCATCACCTCCCTAGCAGTCTGGAGGGCGCGTTTTGCCGGACACTTGAAAAATTTCTTTTGGTCTCCAGGCACCTTTCTGTAAAGTATTAGCTTTCCTGTGCTGCTCTGAAGCTAAAGCTCCTGTGTAAACAGCTCTCTGGTTCAGTTTAAGAGAGAAAATATGGTGTTTGTATCTAAATTCCTCAAATACTATGTGAGCACAACAAAGGACTATTAATTACACACAAGCCATAAACCACCAATGCATTCTCCAGGCTGTATGATTGGTATTGCTATCAAACAAAATGTTTCTGAGCTTTGCTTGCTGAAGACAAGTTTTCTGAGATCCTCATCACTAATGCGGTAAGAAGAGAGAATGCCATGTTACAGTTAATCAGGTTTTTTTGAGAATCAAGCACCCAAAATAAAGAAACTGCCCTGTAAATTAGTAAGGGTTCATTTTGCTGCTCTTCTCTATCTGTCCCTCAGCACGCATTCAAAGATAAACAATATTTAATGTTTAAATTTAAATACTCATGTGGTCAAAGTCGCTGTCCCTGATCTGCAGGGGATTCAGACACTGATTTATACACCTCTACAATGTCTAGAATAAACTCAAGACATATTTAAAACTTAAATAAGAAAGCTGTGATGCACTTCACAGAGATGGCTGTTTTTACTTGAGATGGTATTTTCACAGTATTGTACCAATTAACTTTTCTGCAGCACCAAAGCATGTTTTAATACCATAATTGATGAAACCATGGTATGATGCCTGTGTCATGCATGAAAATTTGAACAGATTTTGCAGAGGAAGAAGGCATAAAAGTTGGCATATGACTTATTGAGGTATAAAAAATTAAAAGAGAATACAGGTGCAAAGGATACTCATGGCAGGGTAATGTGTCCAGTTCTGGAGCCCCCAGCATAAGAAGGACATGGAGCTCCTGGAGACAGTCCAGAGGAGGCCACAGAGATAATTCAAGGGCTGGAGCAGCTCTGCTCTGGGAGAGTTGGGGATGTTCAGCTCAGAGAAGAGAAGGCTTTGGGGAGACAAGGCCTGAAGGGGCTACAGAAAGATGGGGAGGGACTTTTTATGAGGGCTTGTAGTGAAAGGACAAGGGATAATGGATTGAAACTGTCAGGGGAAAGATTTAGGTTAGACATTAGTAGGAAATTCTTTCCTGTGAGAGTGGTGAGACACTGGCACAGGTTGCCCAGGGAAGCTGTGGCTGCCCCATCTTTGGAAGGGCAGGTTGGATGGGGCTTGGAGCAACCTGGTCTAGTGGGAGGTGTCCCTGCCCATGTTGGGAAGTCAGATCTAGATGATCTATAAGGTCCTTTCCAATCCAAAACTTTCTGTGATTTTATGACAACTGGCAGGCAAAACAGAACGACTTCTCAATGGGCATGAACCTGAAAGGTATCATGGGAAAAAAAAATAATACTCTAAACCAACAACCTTAACGATGGAGCAGTGGGTGACATAAGGGTTTCTGACACAAAGGCTGGTGAGTCCAGCCTCCAAACATTGCTACCACTTGCAACGTGCAATGACTTCTCAAAAATAAACAAGTTCTGATGAAAACTATCTTTGCTGTTTCAGGTTGTTTTTCCTGACTTGTGTTTCTGTTCTGGAAGATTGTTGCTTTGATAGTTAGAAACTTCTTATTTCTGCTGTAAAAGTGCTCATGCACAGTGGAAAAAAAAAAAAAGTGTTTCTCTTTTGGCATTTTGGTTAAATCAGTTTTTCTCTCCCCCTGTTATTTACACATTTATAAGGAACAAATGCAGCCTTGCTTGCCACCCACATTGCAAAGGCATAGGAGCCACTAAACTGGCCTGCTCCCTCAGTCCCATTCCCCATCCTGTCTATTTCCATGCCTAACTTATTCCCCCTTTCCTACCGTTTGTTTTTCTCTTTTCTATATGTACACAACCAATATATTAAAGAGTGCTCTAGATAATGTCACTAATGTCCCAGATGGAAATCATAATACCCCTCTTTCGTAGCAGATCTGACAGCATACAGAGGAGGCCACAGAGATAATTCAAGGGCTGGAGCAGCTCTGCTCTGGGAGAGTTGGGGATGTTCAGCTCAGAGAAGAGAAGGCTTTGGGGAGACAAGGCCTGAAGGGGCTACAGAAAGATGGGGAGGGACTTTTTATGAGGGCTTGTAGTGAAAGGACAAGGGATAATGGATTGAAACTGTCAGGGGAAAGATTTAGGTTAGACATTAGTAGGAAATTCTTTCCTGTGAGAGTGGTGAGACACTGGCACAGGTTGCCCAGGGAAGCTGTGGCTGCCCCATCTTTGGAAGGGCAGGTTGGATGGGGCTTGGAGAAACCTGGTCTAGTGGGAGGTGTCCCTGCCCATGTTGGGAAGTCAGATCTAGATGATCTATAAGGTCCTTTCCAATCCAAAACTTTCTGTGATTTTATGACAACTGGCAGGCAAAACAGAACGACTTCTCAATGGGCATGAACCTGAAAGGTATCATGGGAAAAAAAAATAATACTCTAAACCAACAACCTTAACGATGGAGCAGTGGGTGACATAAGGGTTTCTGACACAAAGGCTGGTGAGTCCAGCCTCCAAACATTGCTACCACTTGCAACGTGCAATGACTTCTCAAAAATAAACAAGTTCTGATGAAAACTATCTTTGCTGTTTCAGGTTGTTTTTCCTGACTTGTGTTTCTGTTCTGGAAGATTGTTGCTTTGATAGTTAGAAACTTCTTATTTCTGCTGTAAAAGTGCTCATGCACAGTGGAAAAAAAAAAAAAGTGTTTCTCTTTTGGCATTTTGGTTAAATCAGTTTTTCTCTCCCCCTGTTATTTACACATTTATAAGGAACAAATGCAGCCTTGCTTGCCACCCACATTGCAAAGGCATAGGAGCCACTAAACTGGCCTGCTCCCTCAGTCCCATTCCCCATCCTGTCTATTTCCATGCCTAACTTATTCCCCCTTTCCTACCGTTTGTTTTTCTCTTTTTCAGAGGTACACAACCAATATATTAAAGAGTGCTCTAGATAATGTCACTAATGTCCCAGATGGAAATCATAATACCCCTCTTTCGTAGCAGATCTGACAGCATACTTGCATTTCTTATAGCTATGTCATTGAGGACTTCTCCCTTGGCTCCTTCCCACTTTCAGACTTCTCTCTATATCCACAAATTCCTGCATTTTGTGTGCCTAGAGTTGTATTAAATTTCATGCCATTTCTAGTAATTTAGTTCAGAAACCCACAAATATGTTGCCACCACACAAAAGGAAACACCTGGCTGTTTGGTGGATCACATACCACTTCCAAGTGGATTGTACAGACACCACATGTTGATAATCTCATGGTAGGATTTCACCTTTCTGGTCACACTCCTTCATTCCTGTGTCCTTTTACCTTATCTTTCATCCTTTATTAGTTAATTCTCTTCTCCTGCAAAATCAAACTGAAAGGCAAGATAACACAATACTTTTTCAGTCTTTTGTACTTGCATCAGCTTCCATAAACCTCACTTGTATAAAGAATGGCTCATTGTTTCACCATTTACAGCAGCAGGATGCATGTAGAAGACTTAAAACATTTAGGTACTTAAGGACTTAATAAAATAGCAATTTAACTTTGAATCCAGGAATGCAAAGTGAATCAGCTGTCTCCCCTCTAAGGGCATGTGGTCCCAATACAAGAGATTGCACAAATACTTTCCCAATGCTTTATCTGGGTAAATGAACAAACACAAAGTGATGCAATGTTAAGATATTCAAAAGGGATTTTTTTTTTCTGCTTTACTTTGCATACGTGGAATTTTCACCTGTTTAGCAGGATGTTCAAAAAAAAAAGGAAAGAGACCAGTAAAACATCAGTTTACAAAAGGGGCATGTTACCTTCACATGGGACATATATAATTTGATACTTGACCCCTAGAAAGAAAACTGTGAGGCTTTGCATCATTAATCTACTTGTGTACATTGGGGTATATGTGTGGTATTGTGGCATCAATGGCTAGGAGTAGAGTACAGGGGTGCAATATCAAAGAAAAAGGCAAAGGACTGAATTCAGAGCAGGGTTAAAAGCATGGTAGTACTTCATCTTCAGAGCATAAAGAACTATTTGCATCTGCTGATCCCTTCACCTGGACAGACAGAAGATCCGGCTTTAACACAAATATTCCTCCAAAACAGGGTCTCTGTCCTGAACTGCATATGAAGTTCTGAATCAAAATCCAATGCATTCTCACCTAGTATTTCTGTGTTCTTGAACATGTTTTTATACAGTCAGCCTCCATTTGTGGCTTTCACAGAAAGCAACCTTCTTTTTTTTTTTTTTTTCTTTTCTTGTCTTTTTGGGTTTTTTGTTTTGTTTTGTTTGTTTGTTTGTTGTTTGGATGTGTTTTCTTTTTTCTTCTCTCTGATAACTTTCCCCAGATATTTTAATTTACAGCAAAAAGCAAACAATTAGAGGTGGAGCATATGGTGAAATTGAAACTTGCTCCCCAATGGTGTGACAGAAACAGACAAGTGTCACTTTGCATTTTCCCACTGTGGCCATGCTACTGTGGTGTTGGGTAGGTGATGGCAGTGAAAAGCTATCTCTTCCTACAAGTGAAGGACACAGTAGTTCAGAGATTTTGGCTCATTAAGGAGTACAGATGACATTCTCATGACCATCAGAACCCCCCTGGAACCTCTGTATGGTGTTAATCTCATGTTTGTAGACTTTTGGTATTTTTTTAGAGATGTTTAGGACTGATTGTATGTTCCTCTTTGGTCAGGGCTGTTTGGGTTTTTTGTTTTGTTTTGTTTGTTTGTTTGTTGTTTGGATGTGTTTTCTTTTTTCTTCTCTCTGATAACTTTCCCCAGATATTTTAATTTACAGCAAAAAGCAAACAATTAGAGGTGGAGCATATGGTGAAATTGAAACTTGCTCCCCAATGGTGTGACAGAAACAGACAAGTGTCACTTTGCATTTTCCCACTGTGGCCATGCTACTGTGGTGTTGGGTAGGTGATGGCAGTGAAAAGCTATCTCTTCCTACAAGTGAAGGACACAGTAGTTCAGAGATTTTGGCTCATTAAGGAGTACAGATGACATTCTCATGACCATCAGAACCCCCCTGGAACCTCTGTATGGTGTTAATCTCATGTTTGTAGACTTTTGGTATTTTTTTAGAGATGTTTAGGACTGATTGTATGTTCCTCTTTGGTCAGGGCTGCCAGTTCAGGAGTAGTCCAAGCTGTTGCTGGCCTGCAGTTTTGGAAAAACTTGCAAGCACAAAATTCTCTTTAAAATATTACTATATTTTAAGTAGTTGATGCAAGTATAGAAGAAGATGCAGTTTGTGAGTATTTTTTATTACAGAAAAAACATTGGATTTATATTACTAGTGATGTTATTAAACATACTCAAGTCCACAAGTCTGTAAGGGGAAGAACATATGTCTAATGCATTAGGATTCATTACACAGGAATAAACTGAATTATCAAAAAATCTCTGACACCATATCTATGGTTTTATCTCCTGAACAGCAAATGAAGACTATTAATATTTTTACAAGTTTCTTTTTCACATGTTCTGTATATAGATTTTGTGTCTTTAGCCTGCTTTGGGTCAGCATCTTAGTCCTGTGATCTTGTCTCCTCTCCCTCTTGTGATTCCTCTTTGTCTTTTGTTCTCTTTCCTCCTCTTATTTTTCTTTGCAGATGAATAGCCCATGGCAAAAATCCTAGGAATGAAGCTTGGTAGCAGTTCAGATCACCAAGTTCTGTTCTGATCTCTGGAGCCAGGATGGACTAAAGTAAAACCTTATAAAAAATAGTTGCAAAAGGAAGAGTGGAGATGACATAAAGCATTGCCAAGATTAGCTTCTGAAAATATTTCTTATCTACAGGCTACTTGAATGGACAGAACATCTTTCCTCTGATACCTTTCACACATTTTTGTCTCAGCCTACATGGTATGTGAGTTATTCATGGTCTGCTGGGCATAACATTGTGGTCTATTACAGTTTTGGGAAACATAGGCTTCTCTCACCTAATCTGCCAGGAAACATGCCATTCACATGCCCATGCCGTGCCCATCTGTGGTACTTCTCTGGAGGGCAATTATGAGCAAAAAAACTCCAGCAAATGTTATTTCAGGGTCCTGGAAGTGGTTGGTTCAGAACCGCCCTGGACGCTTTGGGCAAGGTAACTCCAGAGGCAGAAAAGTTAAAGACCATCTCCTGTTGTTGGGTGATTACTTGCAAACATGAAGAGATTTTTGGGGCATGGTTATGTGCCCAGTGTCAGATGTACAGAAAGCCAGAAAGCTTTTCATAGATATTATTATACATAGGTATAAACAAATGGTAACACTGTGTGCAATTATTTAACTAGAATAAATATATTCTGGTTTGATTTATATAAGTATTCTGGGTATAGGCCAGGACATTTTCAGTTTACTCAGAAGCAGTAGAGGCAGACACTTTATTAAGATAATACAGAAAGTCAGGTGATAGTATATGTGTCACTAGGGTAATGATTTCATTGAAAAAAAAAGATAAGGTTTTCAATGACAAACCACTAGTGCTATGTTGTCTCCCTAGATAATATGAACTAATATGCATGTAAAAGAGCAAAAACAAGAACTGCATTTTCACACCAAAGAAGACACCTTCCTCCCCCCATATTCCGAATAGAGTGCCCAGTCTGGTCTGCCAAAGGTGAAATCCAGTTTTGGCACTTTTAAGCTCTCGTTTTTCAAAGGCTGATGGATCTTTTAATGGCCCTATCTGGCTTTCCACAGTGTGCATGACTGAACTTCCAGGATTTGCTCCCAAACACTCATGTACTTGTGCCTCTTACTGAGCTCTCAGTAGGGGTTTTGCAACTGTGAACACCAAAATACAAGTCAGAACATGTAGCCCACCACATTTACAGATCAGGTTTGTGAAGAACCTTCTTCAGGTCCTGGGTCCTGATTTTAGGGTCCAGATGCACTTTATTATGTTTTGCGTTTGAAATATTCCAAGTCTTAAGTGTGACATACTTCCACCTTTACACATGTGTTTATGTTTATACATATACAAACTTTCCTTGAAAATAGACAGGCCTCTTGATCTTCATGCTTAAAGAAAATATGCTCAGAAGCAGTGACTCTTTAGGGAGCAAGTCATCATAAAAATCTGACGTGTATTTCAGTCTAGACATGCAGAAATCCACATCCATTCTGAATTGTATGACAGTATTGTTTGCTTGTGCAAGGCAAATATCCCATATAGCACAAATCACCATGAAATTACCGAGTAGTTACTTGATCATTTAATCATTGTGCAGTTACATAGTAACTCCACGACTATTGAAGTCCTTCAGATTGCATTAATTATACTTGGAGTAATTATTCCCAACTACTGACGTGGATATATGTCATAGTTTGCTAGACAAGATACATTTTTCAGAAAATCCTGACTGAAAAGAGGATTTTAAATATCTACTGGTCAATACAGTCTTAATTATAGCACTTGGCAGTTTTAATTTATTTCACCTAACATTGCATAATATAACTATAGTAGCACAGTAGAAATACATATGAATTGTACTTTATAGTTGATATATCTTTAAGGATGAGATGCAACTATATAAATAACAATTAAACTAAAACTCAATTACATTCCAGAATAATTTGATCTTCTGGTCTACAGAGACTTTGTCCTGAATGTCTGGCTTTAGAGAGCAGGTTCAGGCATTTGTGGCTCCTGCAGAAGTTTGTCACATCTACTCCCAACCCCACAGTGTGGGGTGACATCACCCTGTGTGCAGATGGGACTTGTGGGAGCAGCTAGACAAGAATATCTGTCCACTCACGGAGCAAGTAGCTATGGAGAGGTCCATACTAAAGAGTGGAGAAAATGAGTTTCATTCCCTAACAAAACCTGAAGGCAGTGCTCCCTGCACAGTGTCGATGTAAGACAACCTTTTTTTTTATTTTTTTTTTTTATTTTTTTTTTGCAAATATGTGCTCAGACTTGCTGTCAGAGGGCAGAATATGTGTGTGTTTGTATATGTATATACATGATATACATATATACATACTTATATACTTATATATATACACATGCATACATACATATATATATACATATATGTAGATACACATATCTGTATAAAGCAAGTTATGATTCATTAGATCTGGAAGAACTAAGTTAATTTCCAGCTTTATTAGATCCTCCTTGGCTGATGCAAGGTAAATCAGATAGCATCCTTAAGAGGTTGCTGAACAGTGGGATCATCTCAACTCTTTAGATTTTGATTTCTTGAGGCAGAGACAGGCTATGATCTTGGTCCAAGTCACTGAATGGCACCATGAGCTGATGAAAACAAGGATGCAGCTAGGAGCTGATACACCAAGGGTGTGGAATGGCATCTGAAAGGCGTAACTGACTCTGTTAGCACTGGCCAGTTTGGCAGTTGCTTCTGTGTCACACTGGCAGGTGGACTGATACTTCTTCCTCCTTGGCTTGTATCTATTGCTATAGACCAAGAAGAACCCTGTTGCACCCTAAAAGTAGGATCAGATTAATAATAATAAAACTGCAGGTTTGTTTTTTTTGCCTCAAGACCCAGAAATAAACACACCAAAATAATGTATCCAGTGACTGTTTAGGCATTTTTTAACATGAGGATTTTGCATAACATGGTTTGCCTTATGTGTATAAGAAGTAGCCAAACCTGCAATGGGGCAAATTGAGACTTGTGGTAGAGTTGCCCAAGTAGGGAGTAGGAAAACATGCAAAAAGTAAAGCCTGCAAGAATGGAAGGAGCAAGCAGTTAAGATGTGTTAAAACGAAAATAATTCTGCAAAACAGGCAGGAATGGCAACCCTACAGAACAGTTCTGCAAAATAAGTGAAACTGGAAAAAGTCTTCATTCTGAAAATAAGGTCTCAAAGGCAGATGAGGAGAACCCCCTTTTTGGGGAGCAGGGAGAAGATGGATGCAAAGAACCCACCTCATCAATACATGTGGAAGAGAACGGGGAATACAGAAAGGACTTTCTGTTTGTTCTGGCTTCCTCCAAAAAGAGCTGTTGTGATGGCCAGCTTGACTACTAGGACCAATGAGCAATGGGTAATGTTAATGAATATCAGTCCAATAAAAAGGTGTTTTAAAGTTTGGAATTGGCCTGATTTAAATAATCCCATGACAGTGATCTCTAATTCCTTAGCTGGCAGGTAGATCTAGAAATGTTCAGTTGCAAAAGTCACAGATAAGTTAAAAAAAATAGAAGGGCACCAGGGCCTTACACACAGGAGGGAGAAATCTATTGGTTATGCACAAGGTGAGTTTCTTATAAATTAGTGTTATACTTTTTACAGTTCAGAAATGTCTGAGGAGAAACACTTCTAAGCTTGCATCAAAGGAGACTGCTGATCTCAGATGAGTTAGCTGGCATATAGACAGTGTCACGTAGCTTTCAACATCTAATATCTTCAAATATAGTTAAGATCTCAAATTCTATGTGGCACCTGAATTTTAATTTATGCAACAGAAACGTTCCTACAACTCTGCTTTCCACTCCATTCTGTTCACCAACTGCAATCTATAAAATGTAATTTTTAATCCTGAAATTATTCTTAGAATAATTAGTAAATAATTAATATAATAATAACAATGAAAAAAAAAAGTTTTATTCTTTGGTTTTAAATCCTAGAATTAAACTGAATGTATTAGAGTTGTGCCTGTGTGCTCATGTAATTGACTGGGCAAAGTGGCCTTGCTGGTTTTGTGACCAGGGAAAGCATACTAAACCTGTTCTGTTTTCAATGTCCACAAAGCACAGGGAGTCGATGGGAAGGAGTTGTGGATGCCTTTTCCCACCCATAGGCAAAGACTGAGGGTAACTTCGAACCTAGTTAATAGGGGGAGGTTGACTATCTCAGTTTCTGCTCCAGCAAACTGAGACAACAGCTAGGTCCCCACTCTCCTTAATAACATGAATTTCTTCTAAAATGATCCCAGTGTAACAGGTAATGTTGTTTCTACTCAAATCACTATCACTAGTATTCAGAGTGCATGTCACCTAAAGCTAAACAGACCAAGTTTCTCATGGCAACCAGGGGCCAAGATGGCATCCCTTGATTGCCCTGGATCTCTACACTGGTCCCTGGCTTCCTGAGGCTCATGGCCAAACCCTCCCTGGGCTGTGCCCCCTCACTGGAAATGAGCTTTCCATAACAGCTTCCCAGCAGCTGCTTTCTCTCCTGCACAGGTTGGCTGTGCATCCAGGACTGTTGATGCCTGTAGGGTTGTGGTGGGATTGCTTTTTAATGAAAAACAGCATTTTAGGACTCAAGGAGTCCTAAAACCAATGTTGTTTCAGCTGTAATATGGTCACAAATTACTTACCTCAAGAAATAGTATCCTGATTCATTAGTGATATTTTGAGAGAAGGGAGGGATGTTAAACTAATCAGAATATCAATGTGCAGTTAACATAGGCCATTCTCTGTAGCTTTACCAAACCCTTTATTTACTGCAGTTTATGCTTTCAAGTACTGTGTTAACATTTCAAGATCTGACCAAATAAAATGAGTTTTGTTGTGGTTTATTTTTTGGCAGGGGAAGGTGCTTCTAGAGGCTACACGAAACATGAAGGTCAGTATCTGCAAGAATGGGATTAGACATTTGTTTTCAGGTTGTTGGTGTATTACTTAATTGCATTTTGTCTATGAATTGCCTTCAAGATTATGCCTGCCACTATAATTTAGGATGTTCTACTGTTACCTTTGTCAGGAAGCAATGTCCTGGAACAGAAAACTCAATAGGTTTTTCCCATAAAGTCAAAGAAACCAAACTAACCAGCCTGGAAACTTGTTCTCATTGCCAGCTTCTCCTTGAATCAAAGTGTTGAGAATTGATATCAGGGTACATAGCTAATAGCTTTATTGAACATCTCCATGACATACATATCTACGTGGTCTTGAATAAACTCCCAAACTGCTGTGCCAGCATGCTTTGGGCTCATTTTAAAATTTACAACTATTTTTTTTTTTTTCCAAGGGCAATCTTCTCAGCTGCTCCAAAGTCTAAAAGTCATGCACCTGGATGATAACTTTTCAGGCTCTCAGTTTGAGTGTTTTACTCTACTGTGCCAAGAGCTTTTCATGACTTTCCCTCCTGCCCTCATCACTGATAGATACCATTAACAGAAAGCTTCAAGTTGTCATGAGACACAAAACAGAATAAACAGACTCTGCCCTTTCACCCAGCAGTTTGTAAACAGAGATTAATTTAACAGTGTGTGTTGTCTACACCCATAAACATCCTCTCAGAACACAGGTGACTTGAAATACACCTTGTCCTTACCACAAGGGAAAATCACTCTTTCATATATCTGTATTTCTGATACACATTGCTTCAATTAACACTCTGCTCTGTGATAAAATCAACATACTGTACTGGTATAAAACAAAGTTTGTTTGCAGCTATTATGCTTTGGAAACCACTTGACACTTCTTAGGATAATAATAATAAATGGTAAAAAGGATTTACAGTTAATGAAACCTAAAATCTTTAAAATAGTATTTGCATAGAAAAAATATTTTTGCAAGTTGGCTTTTAAAAAGCAGGCTACAAAGATACTATCTTTGCTTTGATTAAACTCTGTATTTTTTGTAAGCTGAGAAAACAGGAAATCACAAGCAAGCAATTCATTACACTTTGGCAAAATCTGTCAGCTTCTGCCTCAGAGACTCAAAAATAAGTCATATAGAGGAATGTAAAATACCATTGATTTTAAGAGGCAGAGCTCCCTCAAAGCTTGAAATAATTGGTATGTTTATATTGAGAAACTTAGTGTCTTGATAGCCCAGTGACTGCAACCTCACTTTTTGCATCTGTATGCAATCCTAAAAATTCTCTGTCATGTGCTGTGAGGACATCAGGTGAGGGCCAAGGCTCACACCCTGTATGCTAATATTACAAATGTCTGCAAGCAAACTTATAAAACCTACTTCAGAACCATGTATAAATAAAACCATCAGGTCTTCCCTAGTTGGGGAGATATGGAGTGATGTTGTTTTGTAGGTACAAAAGGTTTTTCATACAACCCCTCTTTCAAATATTGTTTTTAGGCAACATGAAAAGTGATCAGATTCTTTAAAAAAGATCCACTAAATACAGATTCACTATAAAAATCAAGAAGTAAATGTTGCTGATTTCTTGGCAGGGCTGTGGGTACAGTACTGCCAAATCTCTTACTGTACAGTGTGAGGCTGAACCAAGAGACATAAAGAAGAACTAACAGTGCTAGTCACATGCAGCAATTAGCTATGGTAACAGAATTGTTTTAAAACCAGGATTTGGACTTCATTTAAATAAAACTCGCCTCAAATTTACATGTTACAAAGCACTCTGCTTGCAATGAAAGTATTTAGTGTGCTGAGTCTCTGTGATTAGATTTGAATTTCAGGCAGCAAGGCAGGGTTGGATTTGAGGGTAAAAAATACCTCTTAATTGTAGAAAACATATTTATTCTTTAGACAAATAACGATTCACCCTTCCCATCCCTGCCAGAGAATTATTCAACCATTTTTTAAAAAAGCTATATTGTTAAATAGTTCTCTTCAGTCTTAAGCTGAAAACCAATATACCTTGATTAAGAAGTGATTAATATTACCTCATGAGAAGTTAAGCTGTCATATAATAGTCTGCAGGATCCGCAAAAAGTCAGAAAGATATTACAACACAGCATGAGCTACTCTCTGATCTTCTAAATACCTGGACTGTATTTGCTTCTACGATTTCTGTCTTATCTAACCTTCTTTATGTTCACCTGTAAGTTTATATTAAAACCCCCAATCAGAAGTATGGCTTCTAACACTGAGGATTTCATACTGTACAGAAATTAAACCACCTCAAGTACATGCATTTGCACTTTAAAATCCTTCCTGCCACTGCAGTGCATTTCCAAGGTAGGGAAGTCCAGAAAGAAATGCTAGTGCAAACATGTAGATATTATAGCATGGAGACATAGATATATACACGTGTGACCCTGATTTTTTAAATCCAAACACTACTACACAGCAGAGCTTATTAATAAAAGGAATAACAACAACATTGATGATAATAACAATTAGCTCCAGTGGAGCAGTGTGATGACTGATGGCTTTTCAGACAGAATTGCACCAGGTGTGGTATGAATATGTTTAATATCCAGCATAACGTATCCTTGCAAAACAGATGTTTACGTGACTCTGAAGTTCCCTCAGGAGAAAGTTGTAGTGATTTAATTCAACTCCTAAAAATGGGCAAAACTAGTGCAAATGCTAGTGATGGTCCCCACACAAGATGCAGATGGAGCAGACCTGGAGTGTGAAGGGCAGAGGGAGAAGTTCCTCCGCCTTAGGGCATGCAGGATTTGGTGGCTGAATTAGCAGGAGACCCCCTTCTCCTGGCTCTCAGGCTTATCTGCTTTACCATGCTGCTCTTTGATGGCGAAGGGAATTAATTGGCAAATTCAGTCGTTGCACAGATCACCCTAATTTGCTGTGACTTCACCAGCAGCAGTGCTGACTGTGTGCTCTGGGGCGCATCACGCACGTTGCCGTGTGCTCAGCACATCACTGGCTCCTGAGCAAAAGCACAGGAGCAGGGAATTGTGATGTAAAGATGGTGTGGCCTTGGTACAGGAGCGAAAGACCTCATTCCCACTTTGGGATATACCACAGGGCAACATAAGACCCGTACCCTGCAGCTCCTTGGTTGTTTCCTTTTTGATGCTGGGACCAGGACTCACATCCCAAGGCCAGTGACTTCTGGGTCACACTGGGAATTTGCCACCCAGCGAGGTTTGTGTTGGTTTATGTAGAAACAATTAGCAGGAATAAAATCCTTGTAGCCCACGTGCTGCAGAAAGGCATCCCTCCATGGAGCCACTGCAGTCCTTCAGTGAGATGCAAGCTCAGAGCTGGCCAAATGAAGTACAGGCTCTTCTGCTGAATCTGCCTGAAACATTTTTCTTATATCCCAGCTGTTACAGCACCCAGTCAACGGAGCTGTGAGATGAGGAACATATGCCTGTAACACTTCATTTCAACAGGCTCACTTAGTGTCTCTTACTTTGATCTTTCACTGTATACTTCCTGTAACTGGAGTTAGTTACAGGCTGAAACAAAGCCCAGAGTTACCAAGGAGGTTTTTTCCCCCTAAATATTCCTTTTGTACCAGATTCTGTTACTGAGTGCCTCAAAAGAACCAGCTGGAGGATAGTATCTGCAAAAATGCTGCTGCAGTTTGAACCCTTTCTATCTGCTTTTGTGACTATCACGATAACTCTGAGCTGGCTGCAGGTTTTTGGGACTGGTAGTGCCCTTCAAGTTCCCTTTTCAGCCAGAAACAACCGCAGCTAAGTGCAATGAGGATCAGTGCAGGTCTATAGCTGGGTCAGGGAGACACTGCCTTGCAATCAGACCTTTATCCTTCATTAATTTTCATGAAATATATATATTTTCCTGAAGAAGTTGTTGAACTGTCATGAGCTAATTCTGCCTACAATGGAGATCAAATACCAGTGAACACAAAAGCCTGCAGGAGTAAGCAGTCTCTGAAAACATGTCATTTCTACAATCATGTATTCACTTGCTTTTCCAGTATCACTCTTGTAGCATAACAATCAGACAGAAATAAAACACCATCATTGCCCTATAATAAGATTATTTTCTAACAGCGCCACCTGGGCCTGTGTACACAGAATATCTTTCACTGTCATGTCAAGTGCTGTGATACCAATGATGTTTGTTAAAGGAGAAACAAGTTTTACATATACATATGAGCAACACGCAGGAATAAAGCTTTGCTATAATGCTGTGGTTTTTAAAAATTAAGTATGTAAATGTTGTGTTGCATAAGCATGAGGTGCATTTCAAACATATGAGGAGAAGAAATTGAACTAGAATTCAGTTACTCTGGATTCCTATGCTTATTTCATTACAATACGGAATTGCAGAGGGAGTCTTGTCATCTTCAGATTTCAAAGCATCTCAGACTTCCTCATGTGCCTGTCAGGTTGCTTAACTTCCATTATTCTTGTAACTTGAGGTGACTGCTTAGTGCTTTACAACATCAACAGTAATATTTTCTATAGATACGACAGGAAAAAGCAAGTCAGTTATATTATGTTTCCCAAAACTCTAAATGGCTTGTTTGTTTATTTTTTAGTAGTAGAGCCTAAGAGCCCTAACTGAAATAATGGAGTTAAGAATATATACTTAAGCAAAGAAAACTTGATGGAGAATTCCCTGGTGAATATGAAAAAGATGAAGATAATAGTTGGAGAGCTATGGAGGAAGTTTCCTTATGTGTCCTCTGGCCTACAAGACAAATCAAAGCAGGGAAAATTATTTTTAAGTATCATATGTGAGTTCTTTGTGAACCTGTTCTCATGCTGCATACCTACTGTTCTCCACTACATTTGACTACTAATAAGGTTTGTGGAGAGAAGTCTGTGTCCAGAGTTTTTAAACTTTATGTTCCTACCTAAAGAAGTGAACAGCACCCAGAGGGCCTTTAAAAGGAAGTAGTTGCTTGATTGTTTTAAAGAGCCCACTGCAGGCTTTCACGCTGTTAGGAACTTTGAAGATATCATATACAGTCTTACCTGGATTGCAAACCACCAAAATACAGGAAGAAATGTGTGACACTGAATCTGAATACAATCAGTAAGAAGTTACAAAACAATGTGTTCTGGAAGAAAATCAACCCTCTAAAATCAAACCTGCAAGAATTAGTAGAAATCAACAACATTTAAATAGGATAATTGATTAATAAAGTTAATATGTGTCTGAAGTTTATAATCCAGAAATTATTACCAGTTTGAATAACCAGCCTGAAGCATCTGGAAAGGACTGTCTTTCCACAAATCACTCACCCTATTAAAAAGAGTTTTTATGGGGGAAAAAATTTAAAAAGGAGCAAATTTAAAAAAGAACAGTTTTGGGCACCCCAATTCTAGAGAAATATCAGGGTGCTGGAATGAGTACAGAGAAGGGCAAGAAAGCTGGTGAAGGGCCTAGAGAATCAATCTGATGAAGAAGGCTTGAAGGAGCTGGGAATATTTAGTTTGAAGAAGAGGAGGCTGAGGAGAGACTTCATCAGTCTCTACAACTACCTGAAAGGTCATTGTAGAGAGGTTGGTGCTGGTCTCTTCTCACAGGTAGTTAGTGACAGAACAAGAGGGAAGGGCTTCAAGCTGCAACAGGGCAAGTTCAGACTTGACATTAGGAAAAATTATTTCAGAGTGGTCAGACACTGGAACAGGCTGCACAGGGAGGTGGTGGAGTCACCATCTCTGGATATGTTTGAGGGTTATTTGGATGTGGTGTTGGTGGATGTGGTTTAGGGGAGAACTTTGTAGAGCAGGGCTGATGGTTGGACTGGGTGATCCCAAGGGGCTTTTCCAACCTGAGTAGTTATTCTATGATTCTATGAAAGGGAAAAGCTTTGAACAAATGTGTTAAGCATATGGCTTGTTTACATGAATAGCTACTAATTAGATGTCTTTAAAATATTAATTGGTGAATTTAATGTTTAGAAGACTGTTGTTCCTCTATTGGGTTGCAAATGTGCAACAGGTCTACCCCAAAGTCTGTGTCAAGAGCATTAGCTTTACGGATGCTTTGCTTACTTCCACTGAAAACTTATACAGCATATTGACAGGATATTATCAGAATACTGTAATAAAGCAGAACAGACAGCAATATTGACTTGCTGGTGATTGTAATTAACTAGAGTAACTCTTACTGGGTTACTTCAGGAATCCCTTAACCTTTGTCCAAAGGGAGCTGATACCCTTTTCTTGGCTGGAGAATTGCAGCCTCATCTTAGGCTCAGTCCAGAGGATGTGGGTCATCAGGATTTCTATTTCTGTCATTTGGAAACAGCCTTTTGGGCTGTCTGCCCTCTTCATAAGGGCTGATGCTCTGCAGGTCTGTGTTGTGAAAAACATCAATAGCTGGACACCTACAAATGGGAACAGAAAGTCACATCCAAAGTTGAAATGACACAAAGTGTTCTCAACCAACAGAGATTTTTTAAAAAATGCTAATATATCTTCCAACTGTGGTATCTAATTAATGGACCTGTCCTCCTGAAGGGTCTTCAGGACTAGACAGAATGAGAAAGCCACAAAGTGTGGAGACACTGTGAACTGGGGAGAGAGGTGTCCAAGAGTCAGGAGGAGACACAGCATCTCACGTTGGTACGATTAAAAACTCCTTGCAGTCTAATATTTAAGGACAAGACAAATACAGCTGTGTCTTCCCCAGTGGAAGGAAAAGAGAGGGAAGACCCAGAGAAAGCTCAGGATTCAGCAGCCACATGGTTAGAGGAAGCTTGAGATTTTGAAAATATTTTTCAAATATAATTCTGTTGAGGTAAAACATCTTTTTAAAAATACTGTTCAACAATGAAATGTTTTTGTCCTCTTCAGACTGTTAGGCCTGAAATCCTGCCAACAATACCCTTTGCAGCTGTTTATATTGGTTCAGTTCCCTTCCTGTTATCCATTTATTTGTTCTGTGCTTGTTAGCATTTTCTGCTAGTTCTAATTTCCTCTCCCAATCTGATCTATGCAGTTGACTCAGTTTAACTGTCAGATTCCCCCTTTTTTTAGTTGTTTTTTTAACTTTTTTTTTGCTTCGTCTCAAGGTTCTCATATTGTTTTAACTCCTCTTTACCTTATGAAAAGTTATATATTGCTGAGGTAAATACTGAGAGTATATGGTACATTTCCTAGCAAAACAAGGTAGAGCTTTTGCTTCCCTATGGATGAATGAAGAGTCTTTTAGACTGTAATTCCCACTATCAGTAATGGGAACTGTGTATAACTCTGCCTTACTTATAGTCCCCATTTATTTATTTAGTCCTTAACATAAAACCAAAACAATCAGATCAGACATTCAGTGTCTTGAAGATTTTGCTAACAGAAAAATAGATTAGTCTGTCTCATTTTTACATTAAATTCTAGGGTCAAAATAGTTGACATTTAAAACTCAGATGTGTACATATAGATGTTCTTGCACTTGCTCCACTCTTACCCTGGCAAAACTGGAATAGAGTTCAGTAAGAGTTCAGCTAAAATGAGTTGCATAAATCTAGTTAAAGAATCCAGGATTTGTCAATGCATTTTTAATATACTTGAATATTATGGAAAATTCCATTGATTCATTCTGACTCAGCAATCAATGCTCACATACTTGCTAACTTTCTCAGACAAAAGGGAACAGTACACAGAGGGGGTACTTATACAGAAGTGACATCAGTGCTTGTATCTGCAGTCGTCATCCCACAGCCCATTTTGACCAACTTATTTAGGTTCATTCACCAAGAAGGTGATAGAGAGCTCATAGGAACCAATAGCAATAGCCCAGCCCAGTGCAGTGAACTCCTGGGCCAGCATAAAGGGATCTGAACCAAAATGTGGTTGGAAAGACCATGAAGAGGCTTTGTCAAACAGCCCCTCCTGCAATGAAGGTTTTGGCACTGGAAGTGCTTTGGTAGCAGAAGAGTCAGCCCACTGTTTTCCAGACACAGTAACTTGCCAAAATGAAGACTCTTGGTGGTATGAAAGGCTTTATGAATTATGAGGTAAAGCAATGCATAAACCTTACAATGAAAGTGGTTTTATTTCTAAATGGATATTGTAGATTCTCAGACTGGTGTGGTGAGTTTACTCACCCCCTGCACTTTACTATGAAAGGACAGTGCTCTTTGGTTATCTAGGAAGACAAACCTTATGGACCTCTATCTGAGACTGAAGACTTAACGTGGTGTATGCTTTAAAAACAGTTCTTCACCAGCAGAAAGTTTCACAAAAAAATTCTGTTCCATGATGGGCCAGAAGTTTGCTGAAAGCCTTGGTGTGGGACAAGCACTGTTTTAGTGATGGAGCTGACCCGTCAACTCAAGTGAGTTGTGAATCCCTGGATAATATTGTTTTTTCTTTAGTCAGTGGATCCCCCTAAAACTTTCACGGTCTCTGGAAAAGTGAGGACCCTGTGAATACCAAACCCAACAGCAAACAGTAGGTGAAAGAATTGAGTGGGACAGAAATCATGGAAGTGATGGAAAATCAGAGCCTAGGACAGTGATTGTGCAACCCTAAAAGCTGCTATAGCAAAAAGGCTGTTAAGCAGTCTGGAAAGTTATTTAAGAGCAGGACCATGAGAGAAATCTAAAAGATGCATCTTGTTGGGCACAGAGCTGTCTGCAGTGCTGTGTGTAGGAACTCTGGGCTGGGAAAATGCCTTTTTGATGCTCGTTACAAGTGTGGAAAGAAGACATCCAGACATGTTTTGTAAATTAACAGGCTTGCACCAAAATAATATTTCAGACTCAAAAATAATATACTTGGCTCAGAGCATCAACTTCTAATGATTTATTTAATGAATTATTTCAATAGTAATTTCTCTCATCTGCATTGCCTGTTTACTTTGCTGCTGGTGAGCCAGATCATCACAACGCAAACCTTAATCTCAGCGCTTTCTCAGTGGTGAGTGATCCAAAAGTGATGTTCTGCTGCTTTCTGGAAGGAGCAAGCATGCACTCGATGCTCATCTCATCTTTCTGAAAAGCCAAATTATATCTCTTGCAAAGAAAATGAAAGGTGGCATTAGGATACAAGCTTGGGTAAGCTCTTACCAAAATGATTGCCTACGGCTCAGCTCACAATAAAACACGCAGGAGCTGGTATTGCTGCTGCAAAGGCTGGGGAGCAGCTAGGTCAAGAGTGTGATAGGCAGCTGATGACATCTTACCAGGGAAATTGTGTGCAATGTTCTGTACTATCTTCTTACTGCTCCTGGGAGAGCATGAGAACATATGGCTTCTCTGGAGCAGGGCATGTGGTGAATTAACAGAGTATAATCTTGGAGAAATATATGCTGCCTGGTCTAGCTTGGCTCTGGGTATCCAGACTGACTTCTCTCCCCCTGGCCAGGGCACCTTAAACTCCTCGGTGTCACTAACAATTTTTTTTTTTCCATGTTTTAAACTTCTTTTTTCTTGAAGAGGGCAGATGTTTGTGGCTTACAACAGAGGACACTCACAGACACTGGAGCAGGGATGCCTGCTCTTAAGTGTCAGAACCAGGCTGAAATTCTTTGCAGGCGCTGTAGTGCTGTGTGCCAATAATATCTCACATGTGTCATCAGTCTTCTTAAATGGGATGTCTTGACAGAGCACTTGTTTCAAGGAAGATCTCCCCAGGATATGTAAGATGGTGAAGGAGTGCCTTAAGACATAAGCCATTTATTGCACATGTGCTTAGATGAGTTGCTATCTTTCAGAGGGAAAATAGGTTTATGATTAGTTTAAAAAAATACAGTAAGCCCTCTGATGAAACAGTGAAAATATCCAAATGCTCCAGTCAGAGCAGGATTTTGCATTTGTGAATATCTCTGAGCTCAACTATGATCAAGACCCATGCTGTCTGTTATCTCTTCTATCCTACAGAACAATCTTCCTTTAAGATGAACCACAAGTGTAAGCTGCTGGGTTGAAATGCAGTTCCATATTTCCTAATGCATGTTTTCCCTCATGCAAAACTCAAGCAATGGTAAAGCTGTGAGCAGACTATCATCATGGGGCTTGAGTGCACACTGTTAGGTAAGTCATGGAATATTTCACTGTCCCCTTGTGATGGACTAACTGTTCCAAGCCCACCAAAATCTGTATGATCTGCTCCTTTGAAGTACTTATGACATCCCAAAGTGGAAGTTTTTGTATATGTTTCTCAGATTGAGTAATGAACATGCCTGAGTACATGCTACCTGAAGATGTGGTGCTTCTACAAACACAACTAGGCATTACTTCATCACTTTGTTCTGTGTCTGCTTGACTCTTCATGTGGAGAAATTCTGATTTCACACTCTTGTGGAGCTTCAGCAGTTTGATATAAATGGAAGTGTGTCCAGGAGGTTTTATTGTATTAGTTGGGGATGTTTCAGTGACAGGCTTACCACCTGAATCAGCAACTCCCCTGTGAAACTTGTCCTGGCATCTTTCATGAAAGGAAGTTTGAGGCACAGTGAATACAAAGGTCTGAGCACCTTTCTTCAACCTAATTAAATATGATTCCTTCTGTTTTCTGAGTCTGTTGAACAGTCTTGGCAATACTTGAACTAAGTTAATTTGATCTCATCCCAGATTTGTAACTGATTCATTTCTTCACTCGCCTTACAGATTAACATCAGGTTTCAAAGTCATTTCCTGCCCAAGTGTCTTTTCACCATGCACAGGATTCAGCTCTTTCTTCATTTTAATAATCTACAAGGACATTTTGATGGAAGCAAGGGAAAGGAGGAGAGCTTCAGATAAGCCAGGACAGACCTACAAGCAGATGTGGCACTGGTCCCTATTTCAACCCCAAGGTGTCAAAGGTCTCTCAGAACACAGCATTTACAGTCCATGTCCTTTGGCTCTGAGCTTGTGTTAACAAGTATTTCACCTAGAGGAGATTTGCTCCTGGAGCAGGACACATGCAGGAGCTGACTCTTCTTATGGTAGCTGTGATATATGGTACTATCAGCAGCACATTCGATGTCTAGGGATGGCCAGAGACACTTGAGCCTCAGGGCACACAGGTTTCTTCTTGTAGAACTCTCACTGCTTCGGCTTCCAGGGTTTCCTCTGCACTGCTATAACTGCTGGCGTGCATTGGTTTTACTCTTGCATGGGTAATGTGCTGCACTGGGTATGTATATGCCCCTAGCAATGCAGATAGAAGTGAAGCAGCTTCTGAAAAGGCAGGAAAAAGAACCTTTCCACCATTCAAAGTTAGTGCAACTCATGCTCCAGTGCTAATTGGTGTCACTTATTTATTAGGCACACTTGTCCTTCTGAGCGTGACATTCTGCAGAGGCCTTTGCTGGGTAAGGTTGGACCAACCATATCAACCTACGGGGTAAAAAGGTTGAGTATGAGTTTCTGACACACAAACTGAAATATATAACTGCTGAGCAGTGCTGTCCCTGCCTACTGACATTCTGAATTTTTAATTTCCCATGTGTAGCAGCATCCTGTGGCTATAGATGTGGTAGGCAACGTATGAATACAGAATATAGAGAAATAAACTATCTAAAGAACTTAAAAACTAAATAACTTCTGTGTAAATCCAAGAAGCAGGGAGAGGTAGGACTACATAGTTTTCCCCACCATGCAGAGCCATGTAAATATCATGAGACAATAAAGGAAACATGCCACTGAATTTTCTGGTCACATAAAATATGCAGGAAATTTTCAGTTGAGAACAGAAGTTGAAATGTATTTGCATTTTACCTGTAGAGAAACAGAACTAGTCTGATCACATGCAATAACTACAACAAATCCTTTAATTTCTCGACTAAACATGGGTATTTCTGTTCTTTAAGATGCAAATACTAATAAATAATTAATAGATCTGGTAATAGTGATCTAATTTATCCATTTAAGGAAACCCATTATAAATGTAAACAACAGTGCAATTCAACATTTATGAAGTCCTTGTTTTCTCTTCCTATAATATTTATTTAGCAGACATCAGTAGAACCATCCATTATTTATCATCTTTTAAAGTTTAATGGATATCAAAACTGTTAAAAATTGAAATACAGAAAATGTCTCATTATTTCACTGATTAATCTGGCCTGCAAGTTCAAATCCACAAGCGAAAATGAGCTGGCTGGTCTAAGCCACAGACTATTTGTTTATTAAATAGTTTGAAAAATTAGTTTTTTACAGCCAGCAAAGAGGTGTCTTGAAAAAACAAGGTACTCTAATGTCAAGGATGTAAAATGCATTAATTGTGAGAAGAAAAATAGTTTGAAAATGTTAACTAACTTGGACCTTTGCCGAAAGTTCCATGTAAAATGAATTAAAATTCAATCAATTCAAGTTTAACATTTTATCTATTATTTTCTGTGTTCTTCTGTACCTGATTGCTTATGTGGACAGAATGAGTTAGAAGAATATTAGATTTTTAAAAAGCCATATAACATCTCTTATTTCCAATGTGGTCAGTGCTGGGAATTTTCAAAGAAAAAAGACTCTGCTCTTCTAAGACTGCTGGTAGATACTAGGAGAAAAAAAAATAAAATATGTATAATACTCCCTGGAAATTTGATTTTCAGATTAAAACACTTACTACAAATAATGTATATCTGGCTAATCAGGGCAGCATTTCAAGACAAGTTTAAGCTCTAGTCTTCTAATAACTCTTTTCAAAATATGTTAGGAGAGAAACTAATTTAAAAAACAGACTGATTTTTTTTCCTCCCATAATTGGACCTGGTGACAGGATATTCTTTTCCTGCAAAGGACTTGCCATTTCTAGTGTCTATGAAGATCTGCATTATTAGCAGAAGGTTTGGGCATTTTAAAGACAAATAATCTGTGCAAGTAGTCTTGCAACTTCGGATGGCGTCAGAACACAGGAGGAAAATGTAGCATAGGAAACTATAAGAAGGTTTAATCACTGCATCTAAGAATAAAGAAACAGACAATTGTAAAAGAATAAAAATTTATTTAAAAAGAAAGTGTTGAAAAATAAAAAGCACTTACAGATTACAATTCTTGCCAGGAAACCATCTATCAGGAAACTACTAAAGAGGTATCATTTTTGGGAGTTTGCCAATGGGGCATGATGATATGCCAAAACAGGTGTCTTAACATTAGGATAAAAGATAAAAGCTCAGACACTTCAATGGTTTTCATCACTGCAAGCTGAGGAGTAAGACTCTGCTCCTAAGAGAGGGAGTTATCCTTCTTTCTCTTAGCAGAAGGAAGCAGGAAGAACAGAAGGATACAGCACATATATTTTAATCAATGTGAAATCAGATCAGAGCAATGTTAAGCCCTGAACCACTTCTTCAGAGTGATTGTCACTAGGGAGCTATAAAAATAAATAATTTTTAAAGTCTAAGCTTATCTAGCTTATTCCTCCACAACCAGTTAAATATCCAGCAATTTTTCTTGTTTTTGTTTACTTGGTTGGTTGGATTTTTATGTGGTTGTGCCCATCAGCTCCTAAGTTTGTAACACAGAGGCCATGCCTGTGTTGCCAGGTGGTTGCCTTCTGTGTCTTGATCTGTTTTTCCAGCCCCAATAAGCACAGCACAGTTCCCTTCTGCTCTGGGCATCCAAGCTTCCTATGGAAACCTGAGAGTGTGTGAGGAGGAGGGTACACTCCTCAGTCCTGTCATGGTACGAGCTGACACATGGCCATGTGCTACCAGACCTTGGAGTTTACTCTTAGCTCCCCTCATGTTGACCAGTCTCATGTGTCCCAGGTCTGAAGAGTCAAGATATTTTCCTACTCTGCTAGTGTGCTAGGATACATTCATGGGCACTTGTAAAGCTCCCATATGCTACAGGTCTTAAAAACAGACAAAAGGCAGATTTATAAGTTGCTCATCAAAGAAAATGTACAATATTTTTTGAGTTCTTTAAACAACTGTTCTACTCTTTCTGGCACAATAATTTTTTTTAGCAGTGCTTTTTGTAAAAGGTGTTAGCCAATGGTGATTTTTACTAATTGGTTTGATTGTGGAATAGTCTATATTACCTATGAATAATTGGATATCCACTTCATACCCAGTCCACTGAAGTGAAGTAATTAACATGATAAGTCAACTGGGACATTAGATTTCTACATTCCAAGATTTTATGGTAGATTTTAATAGCAAGGGGGAAAAAAAAGTCTAGTGCTCTTTGGAAATTTGCTTTTCAAATTAAATTTTGGCAGAGTATTGTGAGGATACTTGCTACAAATAAAGTATATTTGGCTGATCAGTGCAACTTTTCAAGACAAATTTAAGCTCTAGTCTTCCAATAACTCTTTTCAAAATATGTTAAGAAAGGTACTAATTATAAAATCAGATGGATTTGGAGTTGGTAGATCATTCAATGTCTATCTTTCCTCATAGATCTCTCTATGCTTCTTCCACTCCTACACTGGACGGAACATCTGTCTGTGTGCTCAGAAATAGTATATTAAAGCTTTTTTAGTGAGTAAGATTACAGGTTTTTATGAATCCACCAGCCTTTGGGGTTTATTTTTTCTAACAAGGTAGGTGACTGTCTACTGTAATCATCATTATAAGATTAGAATAATGGTGACATATATCTTTGGTCTGTCCCCAAATGCAGCATGTTTTGGAATCAGGATTTCTTAATGAAAAGGATATTCAGTGACAAGCAAACTACAACATTTCACATTAAGCTGAATTATAATACCCAAACAGTTTATTGTATTTCAGCCAGTTCCAGTAACTCTGTAATTGCATCCGCATTCTGACACTCTTCTGCCGATACCACAAATGCATTGTGGCATCTGAGCTAGAAACACACCCACTTCACTTTGCTAAGCTGGAAACAAAATGACAGTGTTTGGAGAAAATATTGGCTGTAAAGGCCAGGTAGATATCTCTGGGTAAAGCATCACTGAGCAGTAAGACAGATACATCTGGAAAATGCCACGTGAACAACCAGCCTGCAAGGCGAGGTCTCGACATTGATGGGTCTTAGTCAACTTCACATCTTCAGATCACAATTTATAACCTTCTCCCATCCTGCAGTCCTTCATCTAAAGTCAAACCCTTGCCTTCTGGGCTTGGCTTTTCTTCTCCTTCCGTGTCACATTCCCTGACCCCCATCTTTCCTCTGGCTGCCACCACAGGCTACACCAGAAATCTGTCTACCTGTGCTGCCATTGTCCCGCATCTCTGTGGGGAAACAGTTGTCCTGGTGGTTTGTCCTGGCAGGGGGAATTGCTTGCAGAACACCCAGCTCCTGTACCAGCTTCAGGATTGCAGGGGCCAGTTGGCTCAGACATTTCTACCAAAGATGCCTGGAGAGCAGGAGAGAGGTAGAGTGTTCCCAGAAAATCCCAGGATTTTCTGTTGTCTGCCATTTTCTGCATTTTTCACTTTATTTTTCACTCTTCTCCTTAAATGGCTTTTCATTGTTAATGGTGGCATTAATGGTTCAAGTCGAAAATGGCAAAGAAGGCTGGGTCTGGGGTGGGGGAGGAAGTGTTGGGCAGAAAAAGAAACACTGATAGCAATGGAAAATTACTGGTAAGTGGTATCTGGGTTTGACCTGCAGATGAGGCATATTGAGCACTTTTTCTTAGAGAAAAGAATGATAGCTACTTACCAAAACTCTGTCAGTCATAAGTCTCTTATGTTGGGTATAAAAATCTGGCTGCAGTTAAAGACCACTTATCTTTTACTTGTGACAGTCCAAAAAAGAAATGGCAGTGAACAAGAACACCTCTTCAGTTTTTACTGCTAGCTGGATCAGCCTCATAAATGCCTAAACTCATATATAAGAATGTTAATGTTTTCCAATTGCTATTCTGAATTTATATTTATTGCAATACAACGTATCCATTAGCACATCTATCACTGCTAAATTTGTTACTGCTTCAAATATACAGTACATAACGTTGCAGCAATTTCATTTTACAAGCTAATAATGTACTGTAATGTAGCTTACAATATCATGTAGATGTATTTGATTAGGGAGGTTCAACAGTCAGTCAGGTTGAATAGTGGATTATGTGAAAATCAAGTTTTTAACTTATTTACTGTACAAATGAACAGCTTTGGTACACATGAAATGTGTTAATTTAACAGGTGTGCCGTTTTATGTCCTCAAATATTCATCGAAGAGGAACAAATGGTATTTTGACTTAAACTGAAACACAGTAGACCCTGAATGTTTTTTGAAAGTTGTCATGTTTATTCTTCAAAAGAGAATCGTAATTATATTTAATTGTTTTCTAAATTTATTTAACTGCTGCATTCCACTGACTGCAGTAACTTCCCAAGAGCAAGAGACGCGACTAAAATATGTTTTCCTAAAATATTATAAAAATACAGTGACAGGCCTGTCTTCAAACAAAGCAAAGCTTCAAAAATATATCACCTAATGTTTTGGAAAACTCTTGCATTTTGTTGAAAGCAGGGATGTCACTCTTCCTGCATGGTTCTAGACATACTTACAGCTGCGTGGTGTGCAGAGAGGCAACGTCCACTCTGCCACCATCTGCAATGTGCAGGATGAGGCAGGCATGACTTGGCACAACTCTTCTCTCTGCAGGTCCTCTGGGTGGGAGTGCCATACCTCCAGGGGGCCAGAAGGTGCTCCAGGAGGTAGGGTGGTATTCATATTTGGCTTCCTATTCTACCATGCACCTTTAGGGGAAAGATTTTCAGGGCTGTTTCTTTTTAAGAAAGGCACCTACTAGGATTTTGAAGGTGTTCTTGAAAACATGTTTTTAAAAAGTGTGCTTTTTCGGAAAGGCATAGGTGCATTGAGATGAATCTGTAAATACTTCCAGGGATTCATCTGCTCCCTCTGGAGCCTGCAGCTGGTTTGTCATATGGATCTGAGATTCCTGTAGGCTCCTGGTCGTTACCACCCAGCTCAGTGGACATCATCACTGGCAGCAAGATTGAAAGGCAATTATGGTGGTGAAAATTGTGAACTTTCAAAATGACCAGTTCCATTATTCTTTGTGGCATCAGTCACCAAGCTGGGGTGATTACTCAGTTTACAGTAAAGCTAAGTAAGAGGTGACTGATTCATTGGACATTAGCCGTTTCAGAGCTGGCTTCATGCTCGGTGTTAGAAGTAGCACTTGAAATGGCATATTGTGCAGAAGAACCCCAAGAGCCTGGATTTCCTACTACACACCATTGGAAGAAACAATGACTGGATTGGTTTGGGTGAGAGGGCAATGCCTGCTTTTCGTCCTAACTCAAACCAATGGCAAGCTAATCTGGAAAGTTTGCTTGGGTTTTTTTTTTGCACGCAATCAACTAAAACATGGGAAACACATTCAGATGGATATTTTTGCATATAGTCAGTGTTTTTTAAAATCACCACTAAAGATATTGCTTTGGAATGCATCTTTATGTTGAGTTTTACTGCTTAGGTAACTACTCAATTAAGAATTCAGAAGTTATTAGGCTAAATTAAGAAATAATAAAATTCCATGCTCAACGTTATTTTTGTACATCTATTAAAAAAATGAAGAAGCTTTTTACCTCCTTAATCCACTCCTGCTCCTTGCAGTACATTCCAGCTGAGAAATGGGACACAACAGGAAATAGTTTACAGGGTTTTTTATGTGAAAGGGGACTATAACTGTCACTTCTGTTTAGCTTATAGTTTCCCGACTTTTGCCAGTCTCTTAGCCCTTTCAGATAGGATAGCTTTTAATTTAGCTGTCACCATTCATAAACTACACACATGAGTATCACAGCAGGGAAAAATTACATGAATGACTTCTGGAACCACTGACTTCCTAGGGACTGTGATGAGGAATAATATTACATTATATCTGCAGTCATCTTTGGTGTAAGGGATTGGTGGAGAGCTAAGAGAAAGTGTTTGACACCCACAGCAGAGCTACTGGAAAGGGAAGCTAACTTACACAGTGTTAATGAAGTATTTTTTCCTGTGTGATAAATTGAAGTGACACATGAGGGTGGCCCTTAAAAATCCTCCATTTACTCCCCTAGGGCAAAATCTCTTAATGGGCTAGGTCCAAATACACTAAAGGCAGTGGTGATTCTTAATTGGCTTCAACAGGCTTTGGGCTAAGGCCACAGAAGTCATAGAGATCAAAATATTTTCAGCTATCTAGCTGGATGGCAAGAAGTAGCGGGGGTGATGATGCTTCTGTGAACAGTCTGTGCTTTTATTCTGCTTTTTCAATGTGGGGAAGAAAACATGTTTATTGTTTTGTTTTTTTTTCTCTGTCCAGTAGACATCTACAGCTTTCTAATGTCATGCAGAGGACACTAATGCAATACATTATGCATGCTATCTGTGTTCTGTTATGTCATTGGCTTTCACCTCGCCTCATTTGTCTATTGAGTCTGGAAGGTGGTTAAGGAGTGATGAGAAGGGAAATACCCTAAATCTGTCAGAATTACTTAGACACATTGATATGTTTTGAAAAAATGAGTATTCATTGCAGTGTGTTGCTTTTCGAAGGTAAATTTCTGAACTGGCACATGTTAGATTTCTTAAATGTGCACAATTGTATTGATTAGCCTCTGTTTTATTATTTTCCTATGTGTTGGTATCAGTAGTATGTTATTAACCAAGGTTCATTAAAGAGAGACACTCGCAGTCTCAGGGAAAAAAATAAAACACTATATCTACCCTGATCTACTTTTTCCATTTCTGAATTTTGTTTGCATATTTATTTCATATTCCATCTTTCCTCTCTATGCTTTATTAATGTATTTTCATAGTGAGATAAAACAAGAATACGAGGAATACACCATTCAGCCCTCCGTAACTAAGGAACATGCAATCCTATCCACTGTGGTAATGTCAGAACCACCACAATACCATGTGCATTTTTCCAAATGAAGACAAGATTCTAAATGAAAATACCTGGTCTTTTTTTTTGTTCTTATTAATGTAATTTACGGAATTATATTCTTCTGAGTTTCCTTATCCTGTTTTGCTCCTCTTTTCCATGGCAAAAATTAAATGGAAAGACTTGAAAAAATTGTGACAGCTTTTATTAAGATGCTAAAGAGAGCTGCTCACTATTAGCCTGGATAATTAATATCCTGTACAATTTAGCCTGAGATAGGGAAACAACATCTTCTGAAAGCCTTGATTACTTAAAGGTCTTGAACCTTTCCTTTTCAATGTTTTTTATTACATTTCATAGCACAAAATAACATATTTTCCATCTTGCCATTATACTTCATTGCATAGAACTTCTGTAGTTGTGTGGAAGGAAAAATACTTTTTTGTACAGAATTTAAAGAAATATTTCCAGTTAAAGCAAAAGTTTGTTGATTCATGAAACCCCTAAAATTGTTCATGAAATTCTTAAAACCATTCATGTCTGCTAGTCAAAGAAAAATAGTGTCAGTACTGAAATAAACACCTTTTTGAACATTCCCTTCTAATTTCAGAAAATAAAAGAAACAGCAAATTATCTTTTCCTGGGCTAATTTGTAATACTGAGATGTCACCAGACCTTAGGTTTTCAAGTTGCTTGTTTGCAGCAACTCTTTCCAGACTCACGCAGCAGTCACTCATGTGCCATGGACACTATTTCTCTTGTTTCCAAAGTCTTGCCAAGCAATAAAATACAATTCACATGCCTTTGCGAGTAAAACACAAAACAAAAATAAACCCTCCAAAGGTTCCACATCCTCTGGTCTGAAATAAGAGAGAGATAAAACAACTAATTTAATTAGGACTCAAAATAAAATCTGAAAAAAGAAGAATGAGACCAAAGGATAAAGCACAGAAAAACAAAGAATACAATGGAAACAGCTTCCCCCCCATGTGTATCTTTTGTTTCCTTTTTATGCAAAAAAACCCACATACGATGAACTTTGGATGTACTCTAGCCTGTTCCTTTTTTATTTGTTTTTTTTTTTTGTTTTTGTTTTTGTTTTTTTTTTTTTTTCAGAGGCTCCATCATATCCCCTGTTTCCTGTGAAATGAACAGGACACTCCAGATACCCCTAATCCAACCCAACACCATACTGCTCCATTGGAGAAAGACTGAGAAACAAACCTACACACAGTCAAAGGAAATGCAGATAAATATGTAATGGAAAAGGTAGTGAATCCACCTGAAGAAATTCTCTCTCCTTCCCCAGTGCTCTCTCTTGTACATACACATACCCATCTAAACACTTGATTTATTTGTAAAACAGTCTCTTCTGAACAGAATTTTGCATAGAGGAAAGGCAATTAAACAGAACAGCTTGAAGCTGCCAATCACTCCAACTACCAACAAAAGCATCTACTATCAAAGCAAATAATGTAAAAAAACACCCAACATTCTATCAAAGCAAATAATGTAAACATGCAACTAAAAAATAAGCTTGTTTATCATCTGTCATAGGGAAGTATACATTTTTTAGCCCTCCCCCCTCAGGATATGTCTTTTTATGTTTCGTTACATGAATTTGTCCATGTATCTGACATGGAAGGTAAGGAACAGCAAGAGAAGTTAGCTTTTCTGCATATTTTTTTGCTGTTGTTGGGGAAGCATACTACTGCTATTACAGGTTGGGTTTTGTTTTCTTTTTGTTGTTGTTTTTGTGGGTCTTTTTGGCTTCTGATTTACAAATAAAATGACAGTCACAGCTTATCATCACTTAAAGATGCATGTGCATTCTGGAGTTTACTGAAACATGATTGGCTGCTACATAAATCAATCTGATAGAGATCAGTCCCATGAAAAAAAGATAAATCATTAGTCTGTGCTTTGGGAATGTAATTCATTTTAGATAGTGATTATTGATGATTTCATTCCACGGGTACATGTACATGTCTAGACCATGTTTTTGTATAAAATGTTAAAACAGTGGAATGTGTTCATTTTGAGAAAGACCATGAAGAAATAGTGATTGGATGATGCTCTCAGACACATGGTGTGATTCTTGGTGTGCCCTACACCGGGACAGAATTTGGTCTTGATGATCCTATTGGGTCCCTTCCAACTCAGTAGATTCTATGATTCTATGATACTGGAACACTCCAGAGGTAAAATTATCATGCTGAAAACTGGGTTTCTCTAAAAGTCAAATTAATGGGTTTTACAGCAATTATAATTTAGCTCTCTACCTTGCAGTCAATGTTTTTTTGTGCATTGCTGTAAGATTTTCTTTAGCAGAGTAAATGTTCTGTGCAGGCACATTAATGCAACCTCATGATAGTGACGCTAGATTGTGCTAATGTGGTGTATGTTAGACTAAGCCATTCACTCAAACATCTTCAATATGTGCTGGTTAACTCCAACTGGCTTTGGGTTAACCCTTGTTACCAAGAGGAATTGCTGTGCTGGTGCAAAGGTTTGATTTCATATTAGTTGGCAGCTAGATGTGTAACAATTTTATTATAAATCATGATGTTGGAGACAAAACAACCTTTGAAAGCATCTTGCACAGACACCTAATGGTGTCCCACAGCCCCATGGTAAAAAAGGTGAGTCCCCTAATGCCATTTTGCAGCCAGACTTGGAAAATGAGCCAGAAAAAAAGCAAAGATTTATCAAGAACTCCTAGTCAGTCACTGGTAGGATGTATCTGAAACATAACTCTAATCTCCTCCTTCCATTCAGCATGTTTTGAATACTCAATCACATGCAAGTTCTTTGCAAGCTAAAATTCAGTCCCTCAACAAGGAAAATAACATGTTCTTAATATTTTCTGTGTAACTTTTACTAGGTTTCAGCTTTCTTTCTCTCTCCTTCATGTCCTTTTTCAAATTGAACAAAGCATACATTCCTTCTAGAAAGCAATCTCTTCTATAGTAAGCCAGTTTTGATATTATCTAAGGAAAAAAAAATAGACGATCCTGAAAAAAAATAACGTGAAAAAAAATAAATTAAAGTATTATACTCATGGCCAATTCAAAGTCAGCCAAACAGAATCTTACCAAACTTCCCAGAAGAATTTACCTTCAGGCTGAGAACGGGCATGGAAAATTCAGGGCAGTTCTTCCAATGTTTACCCTTCCCCATCTCACTTCCCTGCAGAAAGCACAGAGGGGCAAATGAAAGGTAGATGAGCATCGAGCTCTCACAATGGAAGAGGTCCCAGTCTGTCAAGAAACTGTCCTCCAGAGGCCACAGATTTTGAAGTCTGCATCTTATCTATACCCAGGGGTTTGGAAAAGTCACTTTCTGAACTTGTGTAGCTGTCTGACTGTCTGTCTATCTACCTCTTTTTCTAGCAGGATACTCTGAGAAGGTTTTTTTATCTTCATGGTGACCCGACTGCTGCTGGCAGGTCCCTCTGCTGTGCCCTCAAAAGCAGCTTGCAGGAGGCCCATGAAACAAGCTCCCAAACAGCTGCATTTTTCACTCACAGAAATCCCCCATTTTTGCTGCAGATGTATTTCTATCATCCTTTGAATCCCCACTTTCTGCTTACACTGCAGAGCTCCATTCCCATTGGTTTTCAATGAATGGAAAGCTGCAGGAAGGAGGAAAGTAAGGGAAAGGCAAGGAAAAAGGCCAGGAAAAAGGCAAAGAAATTGCAGAGGGAAAATCTGTAATTTTCTCCAGTTCCCAACAGGCAGTATAATTTTTTTTTTTCATTGCCGTGGGGACACTTGTGTTTGAGCAATCACCTTCTTCTTGAAAATCTTCTGAGACAGTCAGGTTGCTTAAATTGGCTTGTTTTAAATGGGTATAAATTTAACATCACTTACAAAGAGCCTGTGTGTTGGCCCAAGGACACTTTGATTTTGTATCATAGATTCTGGCATTTTCTGACTTTCTAAAGATTACAGGATTGTTTGCTATTTTGACAGAAATCCATCACAAACTGCATTTATTTCCAATGAAAAAGAAGTAAGAATAGCTCCATTATAGCTATGCAACAATAAGGTTGGTCTAGGAACTAATTGATCATACAGTATGTCTGATTTCATTATATCTGACACTGCTGGAACAGATTATGCTCACTACCAGTAGGTTTCAAGTATGTTTAGAGTAAAATGTTTAACAATATTCTTGGAAAATGCGTTTTGTAGGCATCTTACACAGGGAGGGGGAGAGTCAAGCTTAATTGTCTTGAGTTCTGCAATTAGAAAGATTAAAAGTTACTCTTTGCTGGGCACTAGGTTTATGGAAGTCTTTGAATGCTACAAACTTTTTCCAAGTGATGTTTTATAGAATTGCTTTTAAAATCCCCAGAGGGTAAATAGTATTCTCAGAATAAACAGAAAAATGCTGACCTTGTCAGATTTAGCTGCTGAAAGCCAAGCTGTTTTAAGAGTTGGAGGATCAAGGGTCATGGTTATAAACAACACAGATAAAAAGAAAGAAAGGAAGGAAAAAAGAAAGAAAGCTGGAAGTAAAAAAGAACTACACAGTGAATATAAGTAATAAATACATTGACCTTGACAAGAAGGGAATGAGATATTTATGCAAAAGGCAGGGATGGGGGAGAGAAGGCAAAGAGAGGAAGAAGAGAAAGTGCACAAACTGTACTTGGGAAAAAAATATTTCTTAGAGCTTGTTTAAAGCCGGAAATGAGTCACTTTAGCTTCATATGTTTTTGGTTTCAAGAGGGGAGAAAGGTCAAAGCTTCTTTGTTTTAAATAAGCTGGTCACTACTTCTGAAGTGTAACATGATAGGGTTCAAGAGTCTTAATGAAACTGGTATTTCCCTGACACCCCAGGCTGCAGCACCTCAGCAGTTGCATGGTCATGTACTGTAAGCCCAGGGAGTTTTATAAACAAAGGCATGGCAGAGCGTGACTTTGCTCATGACCTTCATACCCTGGTGCTCCTGTGGCAGCCATATGGGCAGTGTGATGGCTAAATTTGCCACTGTCTATGTGCTTTCACAGATTGCAACTGCACACATGGCCTTCCACCATCATGCACAGAAATATGAACTGGATCTGTTACCCTGAGCCCTGGATGACATCTCTTTCCAAAGTTATTCTGATTGGGTAATGTTTCAGAGAAAACAAAGTGCTAGAAACACTTGAAGTGACACCAGAAATCAAGTGGCTATTGCAATAATATTTAGCAGGAGTACTCTAGGAAAAAACCCACAAACCTCAACCCAAACCCAAAACAGAGCAGTGCAGGTTTGAACTAGGTTTATTTTAATTTTTTTCTTTTTATTAGTGGAATTGGGTTTGGTGAGGCTCATGGTTTAGCAGAAACACCAATCCTGGGCCCACCAGAGGCCAGGTTTGTTTGTACCTCCCAGCTTCTATACCTAATCTACTCAGATGCACTCATTCTAACTGCAAGCCAAGAAACACTTGCAGAGGGAAAGGTTTAACTACAAAAAGATCAGGTAGCTGATTTTCAGCAATACATTGAGCACTGTCTTGCATTGTCTTGCAGGGCTTGATGTTAATGGAATATCTTCAGGTTGTCCCAAGAGGGAAGGAAGTGTAAATGTCCTGCATCAGATCAGACACCAAAGGAAAAGCCTGTGAGCGGGACTGGAAATGGCAGACTCCTCTCAACAGAAATTTAACTATCTCCTCCTTTCCTATTGCTCAAATTACACTTCTTACTGCTTAAACTCCCGTTTCCCTGTTCTTCTGCACAAATGTAAGACTTCTCCTCCTTCCTTGTCTTGACTAACATACCAATATTCTTTCCTGCCTGAGTTAGTTTCCTGCCATGCTTCTGGCAATGTCTCTCTTCCAAATTGAAAGTTCCTCCTCATTTTGTTTGCTGTTCCATGCTGCCATTTGTGCTTAATGCAAGATAGCAAGCTGTATCTGTTATACATCACTCCTTTGTTTTTTTGATCACTTTCCAAGCTTTACCTCTTGGATAATACCCTAAAGTCTATATAGAATAATATCCATCTAAAACTTCTTCCCTACATAGCTCCTGTAATTATTTTAGTATTAGACTAAATGTTCTTTAGGAGAGTCATTTCTTCTTCTGCTGTTCATAATGTACCTGCTGTAAAAGGCCATCTGTTCCCAGAACACTAGAAACAACAATGGAAGAGCACACTCATACAATAATGTGGGGATATGTATCACTGGCAGCAAAATTAAAAGGCAATTATGGTAATGAAAATTGTGAACTTTCAAAATGACCAGCTTCATTATTCTTTGTGGCATCAATCCCCAAACTGGGACAATTACTCAGTTTACAATAAAACTAAATAAGAGGTGACTGATTCATTGGACATTAGCTGTTTCAGAGCTGGCTTCATGCTTGGTGTTAGAAGTAGCACTTGAAATGGCATATTGTGCAGAAGCACCCCAAGAGCCTGGATTTCTGCTTTGACCTTGCTTCAACATTCAGCTCTCTATTGTGCCCACTCCTTTCTTTCTTGAATCAATTTGCCATTCATTCAGAGCTGCCTGATAATCAGAAGTAACCAATTCCTTTTGTGTTTACTTGTTTGACTTTCCCCCTTACCTTTCTATCTACTCATGTCTGCCCCACAGTTATCTCTACTTGTGCCTGAAAGAAGCCAACGTGCCTATGACTGCCTTGATAATGAGGCAGCTGAGTCTCTGAGGATGCACTGATTGTGTAAACAACATAAAACTGAAATAAGGTCATTTAACAGAGGAAAATTATAGTACTCCTGCCAACCTTACAAACACAATCTATTGCCTATAGCATTGCAGAAGCCAGGAGAGAAAACAAACAAACAAACACGATAATTTCAACCTGTTTCTTGAGATTGGGACAGGCATCTTAAACTTCTCCAGTGTGGAGAATAGCCATGAGAAAATAAAAGGGGCCTCCTCCAGGCTCCAGCTCCTCTGCCACACACCAGCATCTGACTGCTGTGACTGTGTTCCTAACAGACTGAAGAGATTCTTGATCAGAACCACCCATCAATGAATAGTATGCTGTCTTGGTTGTGCAAGGGAGGATGTTGGTCTTTATTCTCCTCAGTGAAGCAGGCTGAAACACTGCTTTCTTATCTTGAAACACTTCATGATTGTCTTCAAATGAACTGATGTTGACAAAGCATCACTAAGTCATGTTTTCCCTGCTTATCCACTTGTTGGAAAAAAATTTGAACAAAATGAGAAAATATTCGGACCTGTGACAAGCTTCTCCAGACACTGAATGTGGATGAGAATTAATCTGCAGTCCTTGTCTTTTTTTTTTTTTCTCCCTGCAGAGAGAAAAATGCTATGTAAGATATTAGCTTGTTTTTCCCCTCAATTCTAAAAAAAAATGCTCTTTTTGCAGGTCTAGAGGAGCTTCAAATATGCCATTGTCCTCTCTGAATTTCTAAACCTTTTGAAAATGTCTTTTTTGCTGAAAAGTCATCAGATTAGGACCCAAATTGAAGAAGGATGTTCCTGTGAGTTAAGACATTGGACTGGGACTCAGAGACTCACATTTCAAGCCCTGGATATGCTATAGACTTACTTTGTGATTTTGGTTGGGATCCAGCAATGCACTTAAATTGGTGTTTAATTTAAAACCCTGGAGTAGTCCCATGAAAGTTAAGCACAGACTTAAGTCTTTGTTGAACGGGAGATTTAGCCTGTCTGAGCTCATTTCTCTAGCTGTAAAATGGGGATAATACTTACATTCTGCCATAGTTTATTTTTACAGAAAACCTTCTGGTGCAAAAACTGTATCTTCTGATCTGTGCAACACCGAGACCGACTGATGTCAGCTGGAGCCTGTAAAAATGACTGTGCTGCAGAGCAACGACAGTCAGTGAATTAGCTTCTTCTCCTCCTCTGGAAGCAGCACAGTGCTTTGGAGAGTGTTTGCAAGAGGTTTCATGAGGAGAAGGAAAGGGGACATTTACCAGCTTCTCCTCGAGTGCTTCCTCGTGGTTCAAATGCCCCTCTCTGCCTGGCTGTTGTCCCACCATTTACAGCTGGCAGAGGAGTCAGGATGCTCCTGCAGCAGCCAGTGGCCATTGCTGGCAGGCTGAGGTACCCACCCTAAAGCTTTAGGGAAGGAAACTGAACTGATCAGTTGTTAATATTTTACAATTTCTTTCAATAAATCTCTTTTCCCCTTTATGCTGTGTTGCACGGGGCTGCCCAATGCCTCATTTATTATTTGACAGGTCTATGCATGCTTCAAAAAATCGCTTGTGAAGTTGCTATAGTTTTCCAAACACAGCTAGAAATTTTGCTCACAGAGAAAGAAAGAGTACCCACAAGTAGAAAAGATGACTAATTTGCACTGCAGCACCAAGAGTATGCAAGCAATACAAATTGTCAGTGTTTTACTTTTATTTGAGGTTTAATTGAATCCTTAAACATCCTTTGAATACGTTCCTGTTACTGGTTAGGTTCCATGAGGGCATTGTAAGTTAAAGCATTTATCTTTTCTCCTGAAGATTCTTTACTTATGCAAAACCACAAAGAGAAATCCACTTTGTGCCTGTGTGTGAGACTGCCTACCTGAAATTTCTCAGACAGGCCCGAGGTCTCCAAGACCCACAACCTCTCCCTTGTTCTCCTCATTCATCAAAGAGCCCATGATCTAGCTTCTGCATTGGGATGACATGCAGGAGATTGCCAATTGTCTTGGAAATGTAAAATAAACACTTTTTCTACGTATGTTAATGCCATTGTTTATTGACTACTTACTCAGCTTGGATGTAATTGGGGTCATTAGGGAAACGTAAGCAGCTCAGTGCCTGTCAATACCTGACCTTTAAAATATTCAGTACATTCAGTGTTACATGATGTTTAACAAGCTGGCCTTTTCATGTGAATGCAGCTGTTGTTGCCATGCAAGCAGGAAT